>NW_022900922.1:2266699-2340261 GCF_012274545.1 Fukomys damarensis | reverse complement strand
CTTTTAAAGAGGGTCTTGCTATATATTTTCAGGCTGGCCTCGAACTCAATATGTAGTCCAGGCTGGCTTCAAACTTGTGGCAGTCCTCCTGCCTCAGCCTCCCGAGTGGAAATCAAAACATTAGCAAAAAGAAAACTATAACCACCAGCAATAAAATCATCTTTGAAAAAAATCTTAACATAATTTGAGTGGTTTGAAAGTAGGGTTAAACCTGAACTCCCAGTCAAAGGAAATTCAGTTGTCATTGATAGCAATATTGTCCTTTGAAAGGCAGATATGATTTCTGTATCGCCGGATCAAATGCACTGCTAGATATTAATTAGAAAACACAAGCATTTTGGGGTATCAGAAGGGGTTCAATTCGCCCTCCCTTCTCCAGTGAGCTCATGGAGTGCAGGCAGGGCTGTCCTGAGAGCAGAGGAGGGCAGTTTAGTTTCCCCATCAGTGTCCTGACCACCAGCAGCGAGCACAGCGGGAGAAAAAGCAACAGCCCCTGTCTCGGACCTGTATGAGGATAGCATGCAAGGAGACCTCTGAAAAATGTGAGCAGAAGAAAGCTTCTTTCCACACTCATCATTCAACCCAAAAGCTTTATACAAATTTACACTGTTTTTCTATTACTTTACCAATATGTGAAATCAAACCTTTTTACGTAACACTCCTTTAACAGAACTTTGAGCTTTGTAAATACAGTTATACATTGAAAACTTAGAAAAGCCACAGGTCCTTTTCTGTCAATCTTTCTTGATCAACCTCTCAACAGTCCCTGCCCTAGGAAATCCCATCACATATTTCTTCACAGAATGAGTCAGAGAATGAATGTTGTGAGTGGACGACATTCCCGACACTTGCTCAAAGTAAACTAACTCAGACGACAGTAAGTGGGTGTCAAATCACCTGACGACTGAGCTGCGCTCACCCCTCCCAGCACAGCATGCACTTTCTTTACTACACGTGCCACAGGCCCCTGGTCAGCAGGATTCCAGAGATCCTGGGTGAACTGAAACCCGTTTGTTTTCTTGGCATCAAGACCAGACTTGATCGTTAAGCCAGACTCTGATCTCTGGACAGGAACCTGAATGTTCTAGGTCCCGCCCGATTCATATTTCATATGTATAGAAATTGTAATTTCAAGGTTAGGAGTCTTTTTTTGAACACAGGGTCTTGCTATGTAGTTCAGGTTGGTCTTGAACTCACTAGGTAGCCCAGTCTGGCCTTGAACTCACAGCAGTCCTCCTGCCTCAGCCTCTCGAGTGTTGGAATTACAGGCATGGTTCATACTCAGTGTAGACCACAGACCTTGTGCCTGTCATCTAAAATTTTAATTCCAATTAGGAAGAGGTACTGGCCTCACCATATGTTCCCTTCAGAACAGTTTCCAAGAATGTGAAATCAAGGAAAAAAGTTACTTCTGTCTTACTTCAAGTAAAAATAATAAACAACAGAGGAAACAATCTAACCTCAAAGTACTTTTCTGGGATCAAGGGCAGAAGAAATAACTTTTTTATTTAAGACTCAGAAACTAAGTATTATCTTACAGATCTTCCAACAAGAAGGTACAATTTGAACCTTGTAAAGCCTTTTCTTTTTTCCATAATTTCAAGAGGCTCTCTATTCTCTGTCCTTCAGCAGTAAAGATCCTCCTCGCCCCAGACTCTTCAACCCCCTTCATATTTTTTTGGTTTTCGTGTTTTGTTTTTCTGGTACTGGGAACAGATTTTGGTCCTTGTGCTTGCCAGGCAGGCGGCAGAACCACTGAGCTGAATCCCCGGTCCTCAACCCCTTCATCTTTGAACCCCAGTCCGCCCATCAAATTCAGTTTAAAAGATTAGTTCGCCCCCAAGCGTGTACAGATTAAGTCACTAAAGGCAAATTTACATGGATCTTTCACCTCTTTTCCATTATTATAGATTAAGCCACGTACCCTTATGCTACAACCGTACAGTTTAAATGCCTTATCATTCTGCTGGGTCGCTGTTGTGCTCCTGAGCGGCAGCAGCCTAGGGAAGCTGTTCCTTGGGATTTGGTTCACAGGCACTGGACCCCTCCAGCCAAGAGAGAAGGAAGCCCGGCCACTGTGCTGGGTGCGGCAGACCTTGGCGTCATCCGTGTGGTGCTGGATTTAGGCGCGCGTAGAATGCAAGAGTTGTGGGGTCAGGAAGGCTTCACCCAGATTTCTGAAGAAGGCCTGGAGGCCAGGCAGTGCATGAAGCTGGACGTGCAACAGACCGTGGACTGTCTGAGGAAAACTGTACGGCGGGAGCAGAGCCGGCCCAGGAAAGAAGCCTCGGGAGGTACAACCACTGAAAGTGCTGCGGAGGCAGTCACTCAAGCCCTCTGAAGTTCACACCTTGCACAGATTGCCTTGGATGCTGGACTTGGAACTACAGGACCTAACGTTTGCCCTGCTGGAGTTTGGACTTGCTTTGGTCCCACTTCTTTGTGTTCTCCTATCTGTACCTTTTGGAGTAGCAATGTCTATCCTGTGCCATTGAATGCTGGATGTATTTAACTTTCTTTTCATTTGTACAGGGGCTTGCAGCTACGAGTGTGCCTTAAATCTCAGCGGAGACTTGGGACTTGGACTTTACAGTAATGCTGAAACTGTTAGGATTTTAGCAACTCTTGGAGACGGACTAAATGCCTTTTTCATAAAGGGATGTGCATGAGCCTTTGGGGAGCCAGGGGGCAGAATGTTATGGCCTGTGCCTAGATGTCCCCCCAAAGCCTCCTGCAGTCATAGGTGGGGCTTTTTCAGACGTGACTGAACCTAAAGTGTGATTGAGGGCGGGGGATTTAGCTCAGAGGTACTGTTGCCTGCCTCACATGTGCAAGTTCTCGAGTTTGACCACTGGTACCAAAAAATAAAAAATAAAAACAAAAATAAGAAAAGGAAGGAAGGAAGGAAGGGTGAGTGATTGATTCATAGTGCAATGGTAGGATTAGAGGTGTTAGGATTAAGGGTGGGTGATTACCACATCAGTCCACTGATTGGTTTGGCACCACCTTTGGTAGCCTGGATACAATATAAGGGACAGAAAGGGCTTGCCCTGTCCCTTGTTGATTTGCTGCCTTCTGCCCACCATGGACTGTTTCTCCTCTGCCATGCTCTCTGCCGTGCCACCCTGCCTCAGAGCCAGCCAATTATGGACTCAAACCTCTACAAACTTTTCCCCTTTAACTTTGGGGGTTGGGTATTTTGTCTCAGCAATGAGAGAGAAGTGACTGAAGTATAAACTAAAGTCATAAAGTATTCCTCTTTAAATTTTTTCAGCTACTTAAAATTGTAAAAATCATTCTTTGTGGGCCATACAAAAAACAAGCAGTAGGCTAAATTTGACCTAAAGGCTGCAGTTTATTGACCCTTGACACTATAAAAAGCACTTTACTGAGTAAGTTCTATTATCATTCTCCTTAGACTTCTTTCTCTCTCTCTCTCTTACTTTAACTAAAAAGTATAATGTATTTCATTTCATCTTTTTGTTCCATTACAAGGATTTTTTGCATCTGCCTCAGTCAAATGATTAATCATTTATATAATATGGGGGTTATTTACCTAAATATCTGAAAGCTTACGTGTTACATAATATTGTCCTTTCAAGGGCAATTTGTCTAGAATCTCTGCTTATTATAATTTCCCTCAATCTGGATATTTTGTTCCAAAGTGATAAGATCTATATTTCACATCTTCCAATATCTCAGGTGTATAAATGATTTATTGAAAGGAAAAAACAGAATAAACAGTCAAGAGAATTAGCCAAAGATGCTTAAGGGCAGAGAGATGAATGTATCAATGCCTTTTTACAAACTTGTTATCTATAAAGGGAGTAAGGAAGCCAACACAAACTTAGGTGTGAAAGTTGAGATTAGATACTGGTTACTTACTGAGAAAATAGGAATTAAATATGAATGGGTGGGAGAAAAAAACTTTTTTTTTTAAACAGTCAAGAGAATTAGCCAAAGATGCTTAAGGGCAGAGAGATGAATGTATCAATGCCTTTTTACAAACTTGTTATCTATAAAGGGAGTAAGGAAGCCAACACAAACTTAGGTGTGAAAGTTGAGATTAGATACTGGTTACTTACTGAGAAAATAGGAATTAAATATGAATGGGTGGGAGAAAAAAACTTTTTTTTTTTGGTACCAGGGATCGAACTCATGAAAAAACCTTTTTTAAAATAAATAGTAAGATCGTCTTCCTCTTAGAACCTCTTAGATGCACAGAATTCCCACAGGGGTGGTATGATGAGTTACTTGGTGGTTTCCTCTGGCTCCTACAGCTGAGAGATGAGGACATTACTCAAACTTCTCTAGGCAAGACTGAGTACACTATGTAAACTAGATACTGTACTTGAAGATGCCTCATATAAAAAGATGCGTACACGATGTTTTTGCTAATATTTTTGAAGCTTGTCATCAGTTTACCATCAATGGTTTAGGTCTCTCTACTGTGGTGCAGTAAACTAGTTATGTAGAAATTACACAGAGAATGCTGGTAAAAATATGGACTACCTGGCCTCTCTGCTTTCATCTTTAGAGAAGTGTACAAACAACCCTGTCAAAGGTGATGTCGGCGTCTCTTTCTAACACTTGTCATAAGCATCCTGGGCTTTTGCATGGCCCTCTCGCTGGGCTTGACAGGGCAGTGGCCTAAGATACACACAGACCTCAACATGAAACGACCCACTGAGAACACAAGGTACATTTCTGATCCTCGCTACTTACGTAAACTTACAGGCCCGACTCTCATTTTATGACTAAAACTGAATGGAAACGCAAGCTCATTTTTCATATGATATTTGCTTACAATGCAAACTACGCCATTTTCAGACTTGCTGGGAATAACAGTTGTAAGCGTACACTTTTAGCTTGTGAATTCTGTGTATGACATACAGTATGGCGTTTAGAACAAGGAAAATTGTTTTCAATACGATTTACAAAATCAATACTTCATACCTCATTAGGATCATGTTAAGAGCACTGCAGGCCTTAAAACTTCATCAAAAGATGAATAAAAAATACTGAACTAATTTACTTTAAAGGATAAGCTTCTTTAAAATAAATAATGAGTCTTGAAAATTAAGGCAAAGAACAAATATGAGATTTATGGTTCTACTTTTAAAACAAACAAAAGGAGTGGACAACTACTTCATCTGTTACCATCACTCGTTGGTTTCACCAAGCCCCTGGCAGTGTCTTTGTTTCACAGGTACACAATAAAACTACGTTCCATCTGCATCTTTGTTCTGTACCAGCAATAGACAACGCGTGCTTGGGAAGGTATAACATCACCTCTGCGTGGTCTGATGGTTCATCTTGGATGTCAATTTGAGTGAACCGAGAAACGCCAAGTAAATTAGTAAAGCGCATTTCTGGGTGTGTCTGTGAGGCTGTTTCCAGACGTGATTGGTGCGTACAGCAAACTGCGGAGAGACGCACCCTGCATGTGGACAGCTCTGAGGCTAGGGGCCTGGATACAACAGAAGTGGAAGGAGGAGGAAGCCCACCAGCCGGGCTCCTTCCCTCTTTACTTCCTGGCTCCCAGGAGGTGAGCAGCTTTCCGGTATCACACCCTACAGACACGGTGGCTCTCTGCCTCACCTCAGGCCGCCTGGCCACAGCTGGAAACTTCTGAAACCATGAGCCAAAATAAACCTTTCCTCCTTTAACTTGTTTTCCTGTTATTTTTCACAGCAAAAGAAAGTTGACTACTATACTGGGTGAAGTATGACAGTTACTCTATCCAATATACAGTTTCTTATTTACTAAGACCTTAGAACATTATGGAGAAACAATGTTATGTGCTTGTCTTTATAAGCAACAAGAAAAACAACAGGAAAACAATGATTCTATATGTTAAAGCAAAAAGCATTTGGAGGAAAAAACCAATAAAAACTTGAAGAGCTTTCAAAACAAAGCTTTACCCTACATGTTCATTCTGAAAACGCCTGAAGAATTCTAAATCTATTAGGGAAGGACAGAAAAGGTTAAGTTTTAGTTGTCTCACCGTGAGTTGAACCATTTATACTTACATCTTGTCTTGGCCAGCACCAACTCTCAGAGTCAATCTGGGGATAACTGGACTTGGGGCTGGAACGACTGGTTCCACCTTTATCTGCGGAAATTAGCACAGTCCAAGTCAGTATAGGATTTCCCTACAACAGCACCAACCAGCGCTTCTCCTTCCCAACCCCTACAAACATAACAAGCGTAAGCCACAAATACACCTAAAATGCTAGACATAATGACAATCTGGCCTAGTCTCTATTTTGTTCTCAATAACTGAAGGCCATTTTGCATCATGAGAAATTCTATGAACTTTCATCATAATAAGTAAATAGGGCAGTTATTTCTGTTTTATTGCTTTGGGTTGATTTCCTGAGTTCTGTTATACCGTTTTAAACAAAAATTGATATTCAGAGCAATTTTTGGAATATTTACATAACCGCCAGGTTTAACATGAACAGAAAACCTACAATGTTGTGTTCCTGTTTATGGAACCTGACAAACATTCAACTCGCTGTTGTGAAGTTTGCTTTATCGCATGTGAAAGCTGAGAGCCCAACTGCGACTGCAGCACCTGAAACTCTTCTGTTTTTGGCCAGAAGTAAAAAGATCTGAAATGCTGCAAAATAAAAAACTGTATTTCTTCTGAAAAAGGGTTTGTAGTGATTCCTGAAAAAGTTGAAGAATTCACAAATATCTGAGCTATTAAGAAAACACAGGATTAAGCGCCACATTAAAGGGTCTCCACAAGTTTTTGTTTGAAGATTTTCTGGTATGATAAATAGTTTGAATAAGCTAAACAAAAACTCTGTGGCTCCAAATTATTATTTACATCGATGTTCAATGGGGACTGGACTGGCATTTTCAGTGGGACAATTCTTAGTTGCACGTGACCGTCCCAGGCACTGAGAGATGTCCAACACCCACGGTCCTGGAATACTTTGTACCAGCAGCTTACTGCTAAGTCAATGAAAATTAGCTGCCAAGCACTGATTACGTATGTTAAGAATTAAATCACAATAGAAGTGTGCTGGTTCTAATACTGATCAGTAGATTATATCATACACTGATCTGAACATGGGCCAAATCTAGTACTTTCTCTTACGTATGTCTCCTCCAAGAGTTTTGCTTAATCCACCATCATATCAAGATCTGCTTTGACCAATCGCTTGCACAGCGCCTGGCTGGCATGCAGGAGGTGCTCAATAAACATCCTTGAATTCACACTTTATCTTGAATGTCCCTCATCTCTCATGTCTCTTGGTTAATTCCACTGTTTATCCACAACCAACTTGAAACTATCATTCAGAGCAATAAGTGACACCAAAGAAAAATTTACGCCTCCCACTAGCAGTTCATCTGGATTTCCAGTTCACTCGGCTATGGGCTGACACCACGTCTGTTTTGTTTACTGCTATTGCCCCGTGTCTACTAAGTGCTTAAGACACATATAAAGCATGAATATGAAGCAATGAATCTAAAACTTTACTAAAGACCACTACCAGCAAACTTCGTAGGAAAAAGTATCAAGGTCCCTAGGCAAGAGAACTCCTTCAACTTCCTACAAACACAGACTTTCCTGCACCCGCTTTTATAACTAAAGCCCATTTCTTCGAGGTTTTAAAGACTATTATTTATTCATTAGCTTAATTATTTACAGTATCCTGAACCTACCTGGGCAACTAATTATTTTTATCTATGTTTTGAATGTGTTCAGCCCTATCTTTAAAAAAACTACCTTCCCTTTAACCTCTGGCTAACAGCCCCTCACATTTTTCAATCTTTATTCACTCCATTGTCTGTTTCTTTGCTCCTTATTTATTCCTCAACCCGCTCCAATCTAGTTTCTTCCCCCAGGCCAGCCATTACAAGCACTCTCTGCAGACACTAACTACTTCCGGGACCGGCATGTTTCCCGTCACAGGCTCCTGTGCTCCTTCCTTCTCTGCGCGAAGACCTCTACTTTTGCCTCGTCTTATTTGCTCCTCTCATCATTCCAGCTTCCTCTGGGATCTCATCCATTTCCACGGCTTCAACTGTGGATTTTACATATGTTACGGCTTTAAAGTTTCCCTTTCTAGACTAGCACCGACTGCACGTAGGACCAAATGTAAGGTCGTCTACGAGACATTTCCACGTAGCAGCGATCCTGTAGGTATGTCGTCTCAAACATCCACTTTTTTTCGGAGTGTCATGGATTGAACTGTGGGCCTCCTGCACGCCAGCCAAGCACATTAAAACCCAAATCCTTTTTTGTGGGGGTACTGGGGATCGAACTTGGGACCAAGAACTTTTGAGGCAAGCGTGTCACCACTGAGCTAAATCCCTATCCCCAAATCTTAATTTATCAATGTCCCTAAAAAACTGTCAGTTCAATATCCTCACTTTTGTCTGAGGTCGTTCATTTGCCCAGCCCCACAATACTGTACAGCAGATTTTCCTCAAGGACCCAGAGGATCAAAAGTCACGAGGTGGGGTAGGTAGAGCAAGACCCATTCGTAACTATCTAGGTTTTTCTGTTGCGTTCACTTTTTCCTTTTGGGAGGCAGGGACAACACGGCATTCCACATCTAAACAAATCTGAGAACCAAAGGTCCAGTCTCTTATTTTGTAAACTACTGAGACTTCTATACTTTTGTCACCTTTTATGTCCTCTGTAGGAGAATCAACAAATATAGCAAAAATTAATAAACATTTATAACCCACTTACAATTCGCCAGGTATTATACTTGGTTATTTTCCAGATATTTTCATCTGGAGAATGTTTTAACTGCACATTTTAACAAATGTGCAGGGCAGACATTATTGGCTTGGTTTTACAGATAAACTGATCATATATGGAGTAACCATTTTTCTTTTTTTCATTTTGTTTTCATATTTCATTTGAAAATTATGCAAACAGCAAAACTGGGATTGAATATGGTCTTTTTGATGGAGGGAATAAAAAATTATATAAATTTTTAAAAATGAATTTATATAAGCTACATAAATTCCCTATATCTGTTCAATTAGAAACATTTTAGGTTTTACAGGTAATGAGGTATTATAAATATTCCTTTTAAAATTAATTTTAAACCAATAAAAAACATAAAAATTGTACAAACATGGGGTTACATGTGCTGTTTCAATGCATGCATATGCTGGGTACTACTTACATCTTTATTCAAATATTTATATTGTTTATTTTTATTTTTTGCAGTACTTGGGATTGAACATAGGGCCTCATGCGTGGTAGGCAAGCACTGTAACCCTAAGTGAGACCCCAGCCCCATTTATCATTCATTTCCTTATAGTGAAAACTTCCACAATTCTTTTGTTTAGCTTTTTAAATATGCAGTACATTATCCTATTCTCTAGCCGCCCTCTTGTGCAGCAGACCAGAACTTCCTGCTCAGTAATACTAATTCCTTCAACTCACAATACTATTGTTCAAACACAACATTTTCTAAAGCTTTTTTATTTAAATGAAGCCGTTTCCCCATGTTTAAAAGTTCTGCATTACTATTAATTTGCTTTGCAGTGTGCGTTTGGCCCATTTCTTCACCACACTACAGAGTAACTGTAACCTGCGTTTGTATCCATAGCCCAGGTACGTTATTAGACTTGATCTTTGCAACTCTGTAAGGTGGGTGTGGAAGGTATTATTCCCACATAATGATGGGCTCAGGAAGATTAAGTAGTCGGTCCAGAGTTACAAAGTTAATAAATAAATGGCCTAAATCTGGGTCTCCTAACACCAAATTCATCTCCGTTTCCACCATATGGCTTCTTGATTCTCTGACATGGAACCGCTTGCTTTCTTTGCAAAGGTCTCATGATAAATGACATATTCTTTGACATGGCTAGGGTTAGCTGTATTTTCTTCTCTATGAAAGGCTAATTTATATAGAAACTGAGATAAATTTTGACATTCAACTAAACTGGTTGTGTATTTGATGCTGTCTTAAATCAAGTCATGCCTACCTATGACCCACTACTTAAATGATATAATACGTAAGAAATAAGCAAATGAAAATGTTGGTATCACTAAAAACAGTATGAATGTGTCCTGAAAACAACAGGTATTCACTCAACTGGCAGAATTAATGAATAATTCTGCTACCTCAGCTCAAAATTTTATCTGTAATTACAGAGACCGCATCATCCAAATAGACACCTCAGTGAAGAAAGGAGCTATCAATTATGCCATAAAACAGATGTAAACTAAGATTGCTTCAGGCAAAGTAGGACAAATGGTAATTGCCTACAAACTACTTAAGCACTTTGATTTTATTCTTGAGGAAATTAAATTTAACCTGAAAAAATTCAGAGGAGTGTAAAGAAAGATCAATAAGAATTTTTTTTAAAAGCAAAAGACTGGGCTGGGGATTTAGCTCAGTGATACTATGTCTGCCTCGTAAGTGCAAGGTCCTGAGTTTGATGCCCATACCAAAAAATAAAAATAAAGATTAATGAGGATACTAACACTTTAGATATAGAACACAGTTTCTGAATAAAAATTTCTTCTCAGATTTTTAACTTTATCTGAATGCTTGTAGAAATAAAGACAAAGAGGCTTTCTACAAATACAGCATAAAATAATTTATGTCTACTTCCCAGGAAACAAACTAAATGATAGTTACTTTGATTAAATAGTACAACACACGCCACCTTTTAATGTCACGAAGCCAAACTCTAGGGACAACTTGAGTTTGTAAGGGTTAAAGTGAAAGAGCAGCACTTGGGAGCGGTGCTGCGAATGGGGGCGAGCAGAAGAGCATTTACAGTGGATTACTGAGCCTCCCAACTCGCCAAAGAGGTAAAGCCCAGCAGTATGAGACTCCTTTGTAGCTAACTAGAAATACATTGTCAGTGGATTTGTCCAGTTTTATGTATAAGCAATACTTCTTTCACCTGAACTAATACTAGTAGTCATATAAGCCCCTTATTGCCATGTGCTGCATTTTGCTAATCTTCAAGGATTTAGCGTCTTTGCCACATACCTCAGGGCACCAACTGATAAAGCTCTGACTCTCCATTTTTCCAGGACACCAACAGTGCGGCCTTGCAAAAAATGAAAATCGCTCAAGAGATTTAAAGGGGAAATTTATTTTTAAAATCCTGACTTGAAGCAAAGAGGTGGATTTTTTAAAAGCTTTATCTATAAAGAATCAGTTTAAATTTAAATTCTATCTTGGAACTCTTTCATGCATTCCAGCTTTAAAGTTTATCTTTGCACGGGGACTTTCTACAAAGGTAATGGGCAGCTTTGTCAATATTATCTGTCCAAGGTTTTTTTTTTTTTTCAAATTTTAATGTTGAAGTCCTTTCATTAAAAAAAAAATATGTATGTATTAGCTCGGGTAGTAGCAAGTTCAGCTAGCACTAGTTCCGATTTCCATCTACGGTGATATGTCGGAAAACTAACCCACAGATGCTACTGATGAAAACTCTAGTTTAACCACCTAACATTTTGGATGCTAAACTATGACTGGTAACTTTTCTGCTGATTTTCTTTGCAATTAAGGTCCTCACATTAATTCCCTTTAGAAACCGTCTCATGATATACTGATAAGTTGTTTCAAATATTAACAAGACAGGATGTGCCTGGTTATGGTTAATGATAACAAATGGTGTCCAGCACGGACACTGCAATACACACGGCTGCTGGACAGTGCTTGCCACATATTCATGTGAAGCCATCCTTTCAACTCACAATACTTGATGAAAAATTAAGTTACTTGTTTCCTCTTAGACAGCAGAAACAGGAAAGGAAAATTTCCCCCTTTTACTGCAACACTTCATTTCACCAGTTATGACAGCTGATGAGCAAAGACTAGAAATGAGACTACATTTTTTTAAATAGGAAGAAAGAGGAGCATCTTTGATTAGTGGGCCAAACCAGTAAAGGTATTTAGTATTCTTCGAACTGTTTGAATTCAATACAAGATTATTCAGAAGTAAATCTTAAAAGGATTTGGAGATAGAGTAAAGAAACAGTAAAATTTTTAACTGTTCTGATTACTAATGTCATTAAGGCTTTGAAGATAACCCTTTTGTGCTCTTTAAAACACGGCAGGCAACAACAGGGACACTCTAAGGTTTCTTCAAAGACTGAAGTCTGAGCAAGTTGTGCTGTCACCTCAGTCCTGCATGCTCTCTTCTTACTCATCTCACTAGCACTCTGTGCTTAGACAAGCAGAACAGACAGCGGCTGGCCTGGGAGGTCTGACTGGGCGGGGAAAGCACCAGGCTCTGCGTGGACAGACCTGGCCAAGTCAGCTCCTCCACGCACAGCCGTCGGAAGCCACTCAACCTTTCTGGGCAGTTTTCTCCGTTGTAAAATAGGAACAGCAATAAGTCCCCAGAGCTGCCTGGAGAATTAAATAATGGGGTCTGGCCAGGCCTGGCACTTGAATGCACTCAATAAGTGATAGTGGCTAAAATAATTTATCATCCAGGTGAGTTCATTCAACAACCTATGTTGGCTCAAATGAAAGAATTCATCAGTCAGTAGTATACGCTTTTGGGCTTTCCATTATAAACACCTTTAATTATTCATAAGTAGATTATCAACATTATTAGGTATTTGTAAAAAATTCTGAATTGTCAGTCACCTACTCATCTTGTGTTTTTTTTTGTTTGTTTGTTTTTGGTACCGGCGACTGATCTCAGGTCCTGACACTTTCGAGACAGGCAGCAGATCACCTACTCATCTTAAATGACGCAAACTAGTCTCAATTAGTGTTTTCTATGAGGAGGCCTTTTATACCAACATATTCTTAGGGAAGGTATGAAACAGTAAAAATGGTAAACTATACTTTACAATGATGTTGGTACTGAACGAGAGGCAGAGTTGAAAGGAAGGGAGCAAAGGTCTGAGAGGTTAAGAGACTCTCATGAATAGTTCTCAAGTGGTAGGGCTGGAATTTCCACCTGTTACTGTGAATGCCAAAGCCTGTGCCTATTGTGGACTACTGCTGGGCCCATTTATCCATTGATGCTAACAGCATGATTTGGAGGTAAAACTCTCCTGTGCCATCCATATCACATTCAAATAAGAAATATATTCAAATATAAAAACACAATCCTGCCAGGCGCAGTGGCATATGCCTATAATTCCAGCTTCTTGGGAGGCTGAGGCAGGAAGATCACAAATTTGAGGCCAGCTTGGGAACTTAGCCAGATCCTGCCTTAAAATAAAAAAGAAAAGGGGTGTGGGGTGGAGATGTAGCTTTGTGGTAGTAGAATGCTTGCCTAGTAAGTGTAAGCCCCTTGGTTTGCTCCTCAGCACCACAAAAACAAATCTCATTTGCCGGCTTGACACATGGGTTGTGGCTTATTTTCTATTTAAGATTTAGACACAGATGGGGTATAGCTCCAGGGAAGAATGCTTGGTAGCATGTGATGGGACCCTGGATTCAATCCCTAGCACCATAAAAAACAAGACCAACAACAGATTACAGGTACAAATGTCCGATTCCAATAACATAAATAACAAGATGTTCTCTTATTTATTTTTGTCATAACAATTCATCATCCAAAATGTACTTAAAATACAAAGAGTTTTAATTAAAATAGTCCTGAACATTCATATAAACTCAAAGATCCAAGGCTTGAAATAAACAATTATGTAATGTATATGCTGACATGCAGAGAAACAAAATTTTAAGGAAAAATTTAAACTGCTCTGGAACGTACCATTAGGCTGATCACTGCTAAAGCTCCCGTGGTATATTCATATTTGCTCAACACAATAGCTCTTAACATAGTTTTCTTTAACAGCTAGTCTGGTGCCATTTTAAGTACGTGACAGATCAGACTCCTAACCCTGATTGATGCCTGTTACTCATCACAAAGGGGAACTTCAAGCACACGTACAGGATCTCACTCTGCCCTGTTCTGTCTGTTTTTGAGACGGTCTCGGATTGGCCTCCCACTCACGATGTTCCTATGCTGGGACTAAAGTGCACATCACCATGGCTGGCTTCACTTAGCCCCCGCGCTGGGATCACAGGCGTGGATCACAGGCACCCGGCTCCCATTTTTAACTTAATGTAGGAAAGCACAGTGGCTAGAAACATTAATTATAGCAACTTGCTGACCGGGACTGAAATTCTGGCTCCTGTTCAATCGCTTTCTATGTATGTTATCTTGGTCAAGTGTCTTCCTCTTTCTAAGCTTACAGTGAAAATCATTACAGCGCCCACCTCAGAGGGTTGCCGGAAGGACTAGTTCTCAGCATGGTATTCAGCACATTACAGCAATCACTACAGCAATGTTAAGTACGGTATTACTACTTCACTGTCGTTGTCTCTAAAGATGAAATATCTAAGGTTAAAGAAGCTAAAACAGCGTGTGGGATCTTATCCCAGGTGTGCTGCACTCCAAAGCTCACCCACTCACCGGGCCAACTCTGTTTAACCCGTGGAATCTTCACTCCTCCCTAGCACCGAGGGACCAGAGTGCAGGGCAAAACAAACATGGGAAGATATTTAAATTTTTTATTGTGGATATCTAAGAAGATTCACAGGCCACAGGTAAGTACACTGACACATATCTCAATTCAGGCACATTTTCAGTAACTCACTCTGCTTGGTATTTGGGGGAGCCGAGGGGGGCGGCCAACACAGAAGCCTAATGTACGTGCTAAGAGCCGCCCCCGTCAATGGCACTGCCATGAGCTGCACTACCCTTTATTCTTCCTTCTCCGGGTAAAGAACAAAACTTAAAAAAAAAAATACTAACAAAACAGAAAAATGTTAAAGGGTGTAACAACAGCTGCTTCGCCCATACTGCCAGACTGGGCGCTATGGCCCAAAGAAGTGGCAAACTCTCACATCTACAGTTCTATGGGTAGATTCGGATGGAATAATAACCCATCACCACCGCCATCGATGGCAGCTCCGAGGCGGCATCTGCTCGTGTGCCAGCTGCGGCCGTGTGCACCTCTGCTGTTACCTCACCCGATCCTCCTGTAAGCAACGTGGCCAGTTTCATAAGGTGAGGGTCTGAATTCACGTCTCACTTGACGGGCAGTATTGCTATGTTAAATTCTCATAAGGTATCTGACAACATGGCTAAACTTTTGTCATTTATCTGATCCATAACCCATCAAGTCAGAAGCTGGCTCTTGTATCCTCTGTAAGGTGAAATCTGTGCTACTAGGAACCAAAGCTTTGCTTCCCACAGACGGACCGAGAGACTTTTCCTTCTCAAAGTCATGGATTGCATTTAAACTGTAATCTGATGGGCTTCGCTCAAAGTCATAATGGCAGTCTGAACAACGCTACTGTCTCTCCAAAGTTACGGTGGTGATGAAAGCAACAGTACCAAGTTTGATTTCCTGAGCACTCAGCTGCCAAGTTACTAGGTACATGATGGATAAATGACTAATTGTCAGAGAACATCTCTAACAATAAACATTTCAAAATGTGAAGTATCTGTGGCATAAGTGACTTGGCCTATGCTAGATGTGACCATGGTCTTGAACAAGTCATTTTCAGGGTCAATTTCTCATTCATAAATACTGACATCACTACATGTCTATGTCAAAAATATGTTAGAAGAAAATAAAATGTGTGACAGCACTTTAAAACCCGAGAAGTTGTATATACAACAACAGACTAAGATAATGAAAGTTATTCTTTTTTTTTGGGGAGACAGGGTCTCACTATGTAGTCGAGACTGACCCGGAACTCACTATGTAGCCCAGACTGGTCTCGAACAATGATCCTCCTGCCTCAGCCTCCCAAGATGAAAATTATTTTTAAAATGGAAATAAAAGTTGGGTTTCTGTGTCTTGTTAACTTGTCTGTGTTCAATTATTTGACATCCAAGTTTCCACTCTACTGCTGTATTTCAGAAAAGCCAAGAAAGAAAAAGAAAGAATATAGTTAGGCAGAAAAATGTGAGAGATGCCATCACTGTTGTCATGCAAACTAATTTTTCTAGGAAGTCTGAAGGTAAAAAATATTGCAAAACTACTGGTAATAAATCTGCTGTAGGTCCACTGCACCATATCCAGTATGAAAAAAAATTATGGGCTATTATCTATGTTGTGAAGCTTAAACAAAGACGAGTGCTTCTAGAAGCCAGGGATAGAATCTCTGGGGAGCGCTATCACTTCTTTAGAAAGTTTAAAAGAAAACCGCAAATCAACCAATCAACTGCTATAATAACAATAATAATCATCATCATCATCTCGAGTCCGAGAGGAAGAGCAAAGCTATAACAGCAGAGGCCATATGCTATGTCTACCAGATCTAGGTCTTGGTTCCTACAAAACCCACAGGATTTGATCAGTTTCTTTGGAAGAACCCAATGATTTATACTGATACGGTAAAACATCTCTACTATGTGGAAGTGCCTCTGCTCACTAAACAGACTGCTCGGCCAGACTAGATGTTTGGGCTCCAAAGCAAGATTCAATCTTGTTAAAGCAAACATGGAAACAACAAGGCACACACAGCACGTAGCCCCACGCCCCAGGTAAACGACAGAACGGCTCTCCGGAAGAGAGCTGATTCAGTAGTCCTTCCCTGGCCCGTGCTACCCTCTTAAAGTGGGAGACAGTTTCATAAGCTCAGAAAAGGGGGTGCCTTTTCTGGTACCTAATTGTAAGTATAGGGTAGTATGTAGGAGACTTGATAATTAACAGAAACGTCACTCACAGGTTAAGATTACAGATTTGAAACCTTCCAGAGATTAATACAGTTAAAGTTTACAGTATGTGATCAGACTCCCCTTAAACTGCGCATGTTTACTTCTTTGAGTGTATGTGGGCTTGACTACAAGTGTATGGGTTTAGAATTAAAACGAAACTTTGTAACCTCATTACAGATATATTTCCACGGGGGATTGACGTCTAGAACACAGACGTCATTGCTGGCGCTGTTTACCTGTGTCTCTCACTAGGACTTTGTTCACCTAGTGTCGAGAATGATAAACTGCTTACTTTTTCATGCTTGTGTTTCTCCTTTTCCCTTTCTCTCTTCTCTTTCTCCTTCTCCTTCTTCTCCTTCTCCCTCTCCTTCTCTTTTTTCTCCTTTTCCTTTTCTTTCTTTTTCTTCTTCTCCTTTTTGTCTTTTTTCCGTTCTTTCTCCTTAGGTTTCTCCTTCTCGTCAAACAATTTTTCGGGGAGCATGGGTGACAAGGCAGGCAGCAGGGAAGGGACCCTCACTGGTGCAGCGGGGCTGAACAGGGGCAGAGCCATTTCCTTTGGCGGCAGGACCAGCGGTGCTGGGGGCGCCTTCATCTTATCCTCTCGGCCTTTTTCTTTAGCCCTTTCTTTTTCTCGCTTATCTTTATCCTTTTTACCCTTTTCTCTATCTTTCTTCTTATCTTTATGCTTCTCCTTCTCTTTCCTCACAATTCCATCTTTCAATCTCACTTTTGGATCAACATCTTCAAATTCCTTTATTTTAAACTTATAGGAATCCGAATCTTCATCTTTAAGAAAGTCCTTCCATGGGTATTTTGTTTCCTTGCCAGCTTCCTTTTCTTTCTCTTTCACTTTATCCCTCTCTTTACTTTTCTCTTTACTTTTGTCTTTTTCCCTCTCCTTATCTCTCTGCCTTTCTTTCTTTTTCAATTTAGTCTTTAGCTCTTTTTTCAACTTCTTCTTTACCTCCACCGAGGAAGGCAGCTTGGTTTTCTCCTCATACACTTTGTGGAGAGGCTCAGGAGTGGGAGGAGAAACGGATGGCGAAGAGATGTACGGAAAGTTGGCAGGCATGTTGGGAGGTGTTGCCAGTTTTGCCTTCCGCACAACCTCATCAATTGAGGCATCCATTGTCCATGAGTTATCGGAACTTGAAGTTCCACCCGAAAGAGGGAGAGGAGTGGACCCTGATTTCGTGAAATTGTTCGAGGAAGTGGAAGCTTTTGGAGTGGTGCTCTCTGAACCTGCAATTCTCTTAGGGCTGGTAAAAATGTCTCCTTCGGACTCTGACCCAGAAGAAAACTCGAAAGGATCCGGCTCCCGTTCCGCACAGGCCCGTGCAATCACAGCATCAATAGAGTCATCAATTGTTTTATCTGTTATAACAGCCTTCTTCGGCTGAGTCTCACTGTTTAGCTTCCCAGCATCGGGGGGAGTCTGTGTCTGCTTCACCGGGACAGTCTCTTTACTACTCTTTTCACTTACTGTGGCGGAAGAAGTCCTATTTGGTGTTTCAGGCCTCACGGGTAGCTGGGGGATGTGAGTCAGAATCTTGGGGCTCTTGGGACTTTTGGGGCTTTTGGAACGTCCAGGTGATTTCTTTTCTTTGGATACAGTTTTTGGTGAGCGAATAGGACTTCCGACTATTGCTGGTGATGGGGCAGTCGTTTTAGGTGATTTAGTTTTCTGTCCCGGAGAACTAGCTTTGGTCTTCGCTTTAGGTGCGAATGCCTTTGACTCTGATGGTTTCGCAGCTGGAATCTGTGATTTTGCTACTGGAGCCAACATCGGCGGCTCGGGTGACGGAGGTGCTGGGTCAGCGCTGTCCTGCACATGGACCGGAGAGAGCATCGGCGGGATCTTCTGCGTATTTATCGAGCTGAGTGGCTCTCGAGCTTCCAACAGTGCCACGTCCAGGGTGTCGCCCTTAGTGCTTAACAGTCGGGGTCGCTTCACGGCGGGCAGCTCTTCAGCTTCGGGGCTGTCCAGTGGTCTCTTACCCAGGGAATTCTCATCATTAATAACCTCCTCTTCCTCCTCCAGCTCATCATCGTCCTCCAGGGGAACCTGCATGGCTTCTGCGGATGTGCCACCATCAGTGGGCACCTGCTCTTCTTCTTCCTCTGGCAAAGGGAGAAAAAAGAAGGACGATCAGAATGCAACCAAACCTCAGAAATAAAGATAATTCTTCACAAATCATTTCCAGAAAGGAAATTACTGGGTGTGTAAAGCAGTTAAGTTTTCAAGGATCTGCCCAACCTGTGTGCCACCGTGCTTTAAGCCCGCAAATCACTGACGGCGCGTGTACAAAAGGAGAGGAGCCCTTCCAAGTGGTCCGTCCTAACCTCAGGGTCTGGGCTTTGTGAGGCATCTCCAATTCTCCTCTCCCCCTTTATTAATTTTTTTCTTACCTTGAGTAAATACCGTTTATTTCCGTGTTAGGTCCCCGTCCCTCTCTCTGTCCCTCCTTCTTCCCCCCTCTCCCTGTCTTCTGAAAAGGAATACCTATATGTAAGGCCAGGCGGCTGAAGACCTAAAGAAAAATATGGAGGATCGAGTGATAAAGAGATCAAAGGGGCAAGAGCTTTAAAAGGAAGCCTACTACTCAGCCATAAAGAATGAGAAATGAGAGTCATTCATAGGAAAGTGGATACATATTGAGGATATGCTCCCAAGTGAAATAATAAGTCACACACGTGTAAATACTGAATAGTTTCTCTGGTGTGAAAAGCTATAATGGTACATAAGATCCTAATGAGATCATTTACAATGTGAAATAGGAAGAAAAGGGCTAAAGATGTACGGAAAGTGGGAAGGGTGGGGGAAAGGGAATAAGGGAAAAGCAAAAAATAAGAGCATGACACTAGGAGATGTACATAAACGCATCCTGCGAGCTAGAACAATGCAAGTTCAATGCATGAGTACTGCAGCCAGTACTTGGTACCGACCCGATCTTCACCCAGCACCTAAGCAGAAGGGTGAGTGTCACTCCTGACGACTACTTTTCCCACTTCTCCTCCAATTTGATTTGTACACAGCAGTTTTCTTTCTTTTTTTTAATTTAATTCAATTTTTTTTTTGGCTTTTTTTTGAGACAGGGTCTCACTATGAGACCCTCACTAGAGACTGACCCGGAACTCACTATGTAGCCCAGGCTGGTCTTGAACTCACAGTGATCCTCCTGCCTCAGCCTCCCGAGTGCGGGATTGCAGGCATGCGCCACCACCATGCCTGGCTTCTGTTTTCTTCAATGTGTTTTTCCCTGACTACTGTCTTTATTTCCAGGATTATCTGCAGCACATCTCTGCATAGCTCCAAGCATCTTCTAACTAGTTTCTGCTCCCAGGTGTCTTCCTCAGAACCCTTTCACCTCGTGTGATCCAAATAAAAAAGCAGAAGGTGTGGCTTCCTAACTTAAATTCTTCACTGTGCCAGCAGGTGATTAGCAAAGGGCATCATCACCTTGGAGGCGGAGGGTTTTATGGATCTCCTGAGGCTACTCACAGCTCCTGGGAGACCTGGGTTTTCTAAGGGGAAGAGTTCCCTCTAAGGTTACTTGCCTCTAAGGTTATCTACGCTGAGCTTCCACAAAAGCTTTGTTGTGAGGCCAACACCTGTTTGAAAATCACTACTGTAAACTCCAAAAGTCCAACTTCCCTGGCATGACTGTGATCCAGCTGGGTAAGTAACCGGATGTTCACAGTGAGCCCCAGTGCACCATCACCACAGCCAGATATACCCAGGACTGTCACCCTTTCATGTCCGCATGGGGAACTCCCTCAGCCTGGTGACTATTTCTTCTAAGACGCTCGCCAAATGTTGTCATTCTTTTAAAACTTTTTTTGTACCATAGATGGCACTCGGGACCTTGTGTTTATGAGGCAGGCGGCGGCACCATTGAGCTAAATCCCTGGCCCCTAACACTTTTTTTTTAACAACTAGAAATGGCCACTCATACCTTTCGACTCTGTATGCAACAAAGAAAGCTCAGAAGAGTGATGGTGAACCTTTTAGAGATTGAATGCTAAACTGCAACCTAAAACCCTCTCATCTACCACAAAGTGTCAACACTGCAATTAAACCTGAATACTGAGGTTTTAGTTTAGAAAAAAAAAAACAACTCTGGCCAGGCAAAAAACAACTCTTGCTGGGCGTGGTGGCCCAGGCCTAGGCAGGAGGATCTCTGTGAGTTCAAGGCCAGGCTGGCCTCCACAGTGAATTCAAAGCCAGCCTGAACTATGTAATGAGACCCTGTCTCAAAACTAAAAACAGGGCTAGAGATTTAGCTCAGTGGTTCCACCATCTGCCTTGCAAGTACAAGGACCTGAGTTCAATCCCCACACAAAAAAAAAGTAAAACTGAAGAAAAAAGAAAAACTGCATGAACCTCTTTTGCCTTAAAAGGAAAACACAATAACACACATACCATAGGTTCACTACTACTGGCTTAGAATATTTACTCTTTACCCCTTTCCTTTTCTAGACAATACCAGGTTCAGATAATTTGAGTCCTTCCTTCCTCACTCTTGGAATGACAGGATGGACTTAGAATGTGCTCCATTACTAACAGGTAAATACATAAAAATCAGAAAGAAGAGAGCTTTAGGCTATTCACCAAGTGGCTGAAAGTTTTCTAACACTTATTAGTATCATATTTTTAAATTTTAAAGAGACTTGGGCTGGGGATTTAGCTCAGTGGTGCTGCCGCCTGCCTCATAAATGCAAGGTCCTGAGTTCGATCCCTAGTACAAAAAAAAATTTTTTTTTAAAGAGACTTTTCTTACTATAAAGAGGATCATAAATCCCAATGATGCCAAAGCAGAAAAGGTTCTGCCCCAAAGAGTAAAACAGGCTTTTAGAATATGTTAACGTGTGCTTTGTGCCCTAAATCTGGGGGCTAATTTGGATGTGGATTAGTTGAGAGTCCCCTTGAGAGTACCTCAGCAAGGTCGTGAGACAGCAGAGGGAAACTGCTCTAACACACGTAGTTCCTGGAGAGGGGAAACCCTGACTAGTACGGTAGTTCTATTCCTCCAGATGTAAGGCCCATTTTAAAACAAATCCGAACAACTTGAAAATTAGTATTTTCCATACTGTATTGTATGAAACTGAATTATTTTACTACTGTGCAGATTGGAACTGGTAAGATAGCTGGCTATTAGACAGGTAATGCAACTATAAAAATAAATAAATATTTTTAAAAATCTATCATTTGTAGGCCAGGGATTTCGCTCACTGGTGCCACTGACTACCTCGAAAGCACAAGGTCCTGAGTTTGATCCTCAGTACTAAACAAACAAAAACCTATCATTTTCTTTTTCAATGTTAGTTTTACTACATTTGTAGGTGGCTCACTTGTTTTGAGCCTGACATAAATGACATTGTACTGTAACATTTTGTGGCTGCTTTGACCCAACATTATGTTTTCTGAGATTCATCCAAGTTGATGCATTTTCACTACTGTCAAAATGTTCAACACTTATTAATCCAGTCTCTGGGAAGGGAAGTTTCCAAGTTGAGTTAATATATTTTATTTTAGAAATATTACTAATTTAAAACAAATTAATACAGTTGATCTAGTTTATGCCTGCTCTAATGGAAATTCAGGGGATGATGATGCGGGAGTTTTTGGCTTTTTATTGTGTGGATGATTTTAATCCTACGTTCTAAGAGTCTGCAATAAGATAAATATATGATAGCTACTGGACGGCTTGTTCTTTACTTCAGGTAAAGGTTGATTTCAGATTGATAACAGTGGATTGCAATCAAGTATTCTTTTTTTTTTTTGGTACCAGGGATGGAACTCAGGACCTTGTGCTAGAGACAGCAGGTGCGGTGCCACTGAGTTAAATCCTAGCCCTTGCCATAAAGTATCCTTTGCAGGCATGTGAATACGGAGAACCACTTACTAATAATCTATAAGATGTCCCGTGTTTTAATATTTTCCTAGAGTCTTCTGAGGGAATAGTTTTATTATAAAATTGCATAATTTTCAACAGAAATATTACATGATAGTTGATATAATTTCTGTTGTTTCCATGTTTTGAAATCAGAGGAATGGAACCTTTTGTATATATGCGATAAACAAATACTGGAGAAAACACCAGTCCAAGTAAAACTGATTTTTAGTTGTGAGATTTTTAAGCCAGTTCTTCAGCTTCTTAGAGCCTTCTCTCTTGACCCAGCAAATGTGGACATTAGCATCATTCATGGTAAGAACGTGGTGAAAAAATTAATCACAGAAATTCTGAAATTTCAAAATAGTAGTACTGGTCAATAATAGAGCTATCTTATAAAGTTACCCTTGCAATCTCCTTTTGAGAAGATGAAAAAACAAACAAAATCCCTTCTCCCTATAACACTGTAAACCCATAAGACAAAAGCACCAGTCCAGTAAGTTAGCACCTACTGGTCAAAACAGATGCCACACCCGCCATCTGCTCTAGTAACTCTATTCTGCAATGAAGGTGGTCAAAAGTTGTTGAGGAGACGACTTTTTAAAGATACTGGATACTTTAGTAAGAGGAAACCGGTTCTGGATAAGTAGTCATATTTGTGTTGCTCTAGGTGGAGCCAGGAATTAGAAAACTAGTGTCTTGTTTCCTGCTTGTGTTAAAATGTAGCTAAGGTTAAGTGGATATTTATTTTTAATTTGTTTTTCCTGTGATAATTTATTCAAAATTATGATATTCGTTATGATTTTTTTAAATCTTTCTTTGGTTTAATTACTTATTCTTTTTCCCCTCATTGAGTTTATTGGTACATTTTAGGGATACAGTACAGTTACATTCATTGTTGGGATCTTGTACCTTTACATGACCGGTCTTGGTTCTCATTTTTTTTAATATTCGTTATGATTACTAGCACTGTCACTCATCAAAGAATACCAAGGGATTAAAAAAAAGACACTTAACAGCTGTCACAATAAGGGATTTTTCTTTTTGCCAAATCTCTCTGCATGTAGGGTGTTACGGTTTGGATCTCAGGTTCGGCCAAAGGACCACGTTTTAAGGACCTGGTCCCCAGCTAAGCAGCAGGCCTACCGGTAGGTTTTTAAGTCACTGGGTTTGAAGTGGATCGTGGGGCACTGGGCTCTTCTACTTTCTTCCTGAGGGTGAGCTGGTTTGGTCCACCATGTGCTCCCACCACGATGCGCTGCTCTGCCGCAGCCCAAAGCAACAGGGCCAACGAATCATTAGCAAAAACCTCTGAAGCGATGAGCCAAACAGCCTTCTTCTCTTTGGAAGATGCTTTTCTCATGGATTTGTTAAAGTGGTGAAAAGCTGACTACAAACATGTTATGCTTTTCACTAGTCAAAAAAGTAAGTAAAACAATGTGAAGTGACTTAGTACAAATTCATTACCACAGTTAAAAATACAATTGAAAGGAGATATTTGGTAGCAGGATAGCTTATACTTTTTAAGGTAAGTTATCATTTAAACAGTCAATGCTTCTAAATCAAAATTTGACTGTAAAGTTAATTTTTAAATGTAAAATACTTTTCAAACTTGTAAAAAGTTGTAAGAACACTATAAAGGACTCATAAACAACTGTCAGCCGGCTCCATCTATTATTTACAGCTGTCTTACAATTACACAACCATACATCACACACACATATGTAATTTTACTGTAAATTTCTGGGAGCTCTTCGAGAATAAGTTACAGACATGATCTGCCACCCTAAATCTGTCAATGTGTGTGACTGCACAACAGTCAAATTCTCTTGTAATCACATAAAAGGAACAAAATATGTCCATGGCAATGTCTATCTTTTAAACATCTCATAAATGCTGATGGGGGCAGGGTACCATAAAGTCTGTCCCAGTTTTCCTTTATTAATGGCACAAGTAATCCACACTCCCCACTTCCCTGAGGAATAATGAGAAAAACATGCTTCTTAACCAAACTTCTCAAACAAAAACAAAACAAAGCAATGAGGTCTGAACATACCACAAGGATTTGGGGGAGGTTAATTCTAAACTACTATAAATATTGACTCAGAGCAAAAGATCTTTTTAACTAGAATGATAAAGGCCTTTAAAGAAACACTATAATCTAGAAAGCTTATAGACATTAGGAAAAAAGGAAATTATTTGCACATGGCATGAAAGCTTTTTATCTCATGAACTACACACATGCGTGCTGTTTTGCAATTCAGTGGCATGTTCTCACACTAAGTATAAGATACATTTCCATTAAAAATTTAAATAGACAATAAAATGCTATCTGCATATAGTTTACTCAAATCGAGTGTACTTAAAACTAGATTTATAATGACTTTTAAAAAATGTACACAGGCAGAAACAAATACCTACGATGAAAATTGCATCATCTTCTCACTGGTCTATGCATCGCACTGTTTTGTTTTTCTAACAGATGCCACTATTATGCCGAGGCTATGTGAAGATGCACACTGTCCTGTCTTCACATGAGATGACACTCACTGTAATCAGGGCCGTGAAGTGACTCCGTGCTGCTGGTTCACACTTACTCATTTATTCACCCCTGTGAACAGGCTCTCGGGATACGAAGCCAAACAGGGTGAGAGTTCCTGTGACCACATTTGTGGCCAGGGGTTCAAGTAGGAGGGCAGGGATCTGCACAGATTAGTGTGTGCTCTCATCAAGGGATGTGAGGACAGAAACGGAATGCTGAGCAGAAAGGGAGCTGGAGCGAAGTTACTACTCCCAGGATGTGCTCCAGCCACCATCTACTCAGCACTGCCCTCTCCCGAGACCTGAGATTTCTCACCCACAACATCTAAGTGTGACATTTCTTTCTCATCTTAACGTGTAACTGACCATATGTGTGGAATGATCTAATGGGCAGGACAGAATAAATTTGCCCCTAAACGTCCCACTGAAAGACATGCAACCGTGCTCGGAATTCTGACTCACTTGATTGGTGTCCCTCAATAACGGTAGCTTCTTTAAGACAGAGAAGCTAACGAATGAGGCCATTGCACCTTTGGGGCGTGAGAAGGCTAAGCAAAATGAAACGTAAGGGAAGTAGCTTCACAGAACGTTGGACATTTACATGTGAAGTACGGGGTGTTGGCAGGGAGGAAGCTAGGCACAAGCGGCAAAGAGGCAGACGGAGTGGGTGCTTGGTTAGGAAGGAAGAAGGAGTGAAATAAAAGACAACTGTAAATAAAATCCTCTTCGGCATTTCATCTCTGAGTTCTAAATGAAGCTAAAACATTTACTTCCATCTACATTGCCTTATGAAATATTTTAAACCATTCTGTCTGTAACAGATACCAGACTCTCACCACAAAGCACAACATGTGTAAGGGGGTATGTATTAATATACCGATTTACTTAAAAATTAAAATTCCTAGCAAAGACATTAGGTAATGACAACTCACATAGCACAACCAATCAACAACACAATAAATTAATAGTAAAGTGAAGATGATGTGTTAAAATACCTATACACACACTGACCTATAAAAAAGCACCGTTTCACTAACATTCTGCACAATAAAAAACCAAAATGCTATATAAGAAGCCAACCTGAAATGACACCTAGTATTATAAATGGTCTAATCTATATGTTAATACTGTTGTATCATATAACTGCAGCAAGACTTAGATAACAATATGACTTTGGGGTTTCTATGGCTACATCCTGGGCTAACATGCTGGAAAGGGCTGGCTGCTGACACCACACAAGCATTCTGAGTGCTTCTTTTTGGTTATTTATGATATGATTTATGATAATGACAACATCTCCTATTTTCTCTCCTCCTCAGATACAATAAATTGCTATCGTTAATCACCCTTCTCGGTTCAACTACGATTACAATAGTATAATAGAGCTTAGCTATGGTAATACTGTGGGTTTTTTTCAGGAATAAATACAAGTAGATCTCTTCTGACAATGTCAATATCTCTAATATTTTAATCATCTTCCTTTAAGTCTTTCAGAACGAATTCTGTTACAACTAAGATTTCATATCCATGATTGTAAGCCCTTGGTACAAATCAAATTTATAACCAAGCTACACACATTCACAAATCACTACTATCACGATTTGTTAAACTTACTACAATACTAAGACTGTGCATAGGACACAGTTTCTTGTGTAAGACAAACAATAGTGGCTATTTTTTCCTGTGTTGATAAAACTAATTTTATTGCTGTTCCCTTTGCCCCAATAATAAGAAAAATCAGCTATTCATCTATTAGAAGGCAAAATAGTAGAGAAAGAATAAAAGCCATGTAATCATACAGACATATGATGTGCCTCTGCAAACTACTAGCTATACAGTTGCTTAATTATTCTGAATTTCAATTTCTTTTCATGCCACTTTGGGTTAACACAAAGTCTTATCTCTTAGGTTTTGGAATAACACTCAGACAGAGTATGTAAAGAACTCAGCAAAATGTTTAAGACATAAGTTAGACTGTAAAAAAGAAATTCTTTTTCTCTTCACATCTACATCCTTTCAATGGGCTGGTACAGCTCTGACCAAGAGGTACGGTCTCCTTGAATGTGAGTAGCTTGCTTTGCAAGGAGTTCGAAATTGGCATCGATATAAGCAGAGGTTTGAAAGCTCTCGCACACTGCCTTTTACCCTCTTCCTGCTCTGGGAAACTTGCAACCACAGATCTAGGAATAAGTCCAAGTCAGCCTGCTGGAGGATAAGAAGTGTGCCGGCCAGAGTCCGTTCGAAGCATCAGGCATGTAAGTGGAGCCACTCACTACCAGCTGGGGCAGATATACGAGTGAGCCCGACCATGTCCAGCAGAAGAAATGCATGGCTGAGCCATCCAAAATGTCAACTCGCAGAACTGTGAGCTAATGACGTAACTGCTGCTTTAAATCACTAAATGTGTGAGTGGCTTGCTATATAGCAAGTTATAGCAGGTTATTTATTCACATATATATGCACAACTAGCTCTTGTTATTTGTAGTTCTTATAAAGTGGCTGTGAACATGAAGTTGTGAATACTGAACCACTACTCTTTCTTCGGGGGTACTGGGGATCGAACTTGGGACCTTGCGCTTGCGAGGAAGGCAGCGGTACCACTGAGCTAAACCCTGGCTAAAACACTATTCTTAGGGAAAATACAGGGTTAGTTTCCTGCGAGCCCCTCGTCACAACATCTTTATCAAATGATCAACAAATAACCTGGTTTTACATACGGTTCTGTTTAAAGATACCTTATTTAATATCTATTGTTGATTCATTAATCCGGAACTACCAGCTAACAGCAATACACTCACGCCTGAAGGACGCTTACGTTACATACGTATTTTCTTTGTTAAGTACATCACAGCCTTTTGTGCTTTAGAACAGTAGACAGCGCTGTGCCATGTTAACGGTAAAATCATGCTCAAAACTGTAAGAAGTACATATCCCCGCACAGACCACGTCACTTGCTTACCGCAAGTGGGGAGCGAAGGCAGAGCATCGCTTTGCTTAGTCTCATGTCTGAGAACAAGAACGCTCAGTGGCTCGGTTTCTTGCCATTCTGCACAGGTGCTCAAGGGACTGTGGGAGGGCCCGACCGTCCAGGGCTGACCAGCACCCACCAGTGACCAGGCAGTTCACCGAAAGAGAATTTGGAGATAAGAAGATCAAACGTATACAGTTTTGGGATATAAACTCTTGGAGTACTTTTATGGACTATAAATTTAAAAGATTTAAAATAAAAACTTTACTCGAACGTAATTCCAGTTCTCGAGAAGATTTCATGAAAAGTGTAAATATGCTTCATGAATTAAAACATTGTGACTGTATCTGTTGAGATGCTTTTCCCCAATCCAAACTGAGACACGTTTAGTTTAACTGACAGAACCAGCCCTGTGCACACCATTCTGCTCCGACCACAAGACCTTTCCTCGAGTTTCTGGAATACGGTCTCTCCCTCCGTAGGTCTTTATGCCCCCGCACCCTGGCCTCCGTCTGCAGAACACGCCTGCCTCGGGTGTGCTCGTGCCCTCCTCCCTCGTTCTATAAAGCTCAAGCTTAACACTTTCAAAGAAGCAGTCTCTGGTCATTCATTCTCTATCCCAAAAATAAAGACTCGATTTGTAGCTTTCGTCATTAATGCCCTAGTCTCTTTCTATAACTAAACCTCACCAAGTCAGAACTAGGCTTCCTGTAGCTGTGAACGATTACGATTAAGGTTGGTAATATATACAGATGGTCCTGACTTATGATGGCTTGACTTGTTCTTCAACCTTATGATAGTGTGAAGTGATATTCATTAGGTAGCAATAAGACTTTGAATTTTAAAGTTTCATCTTCCCCAGGCTAGGGATATGCAGTAAGATATTCTCTAGGAAACTCGGGGTAAGTAAATGAAAGATTTCTCTTGTGGTGAATTTAACTAGTGGAGCACATAGGCAACAAATAAATACAAAGCACAATTCATGGCGATTTAGTTCTAGGAAGACAAAAATGGATAACTTGTGTGCAAGAAGGAAAGGGCTAATTGAGATAGCTACTAAGTCCTGACAGGAGGCCTGGTCTGTGAAAAAGATACAGCCACGTGATAATGCTTTGACCAAGCATCTCAGGGAGAAGAGACCAAGGACAAAGGCTGTGCTAGAGAATCATCTCAGCTGCTGGGTGCAGAGAAGAGCAGCTGCAGTGGGCTGGGTGTAGAAGCAGAAAAGCCTAGAGGTGACCTGAGGCCTGAACTCCTCCGCCTGGGGAAGTCTGACTGGAAGAAGAGAGAAGACCCAGGAACTCAGGGAAAGATAGGAGAGGTCTGCAGACGCACGTCCTGCAGATAAACAAGACAAACAAAAGAACGGGCAAATAACAGCTCTTTATTTTACAAATGGAAAAAGGTCAGTAAAATATGAAGCTTAAAATGATTGGGTTAGACTTAAAACAACCATACCAATAAGAAATCAATTATTATATGAAAAGACATACACATAAAAACTCGCTAAGCAAGCATGAGGAGCATTATTACCCAGCTCTCACAGATGAGACAAATGGGCTTTACAAAAACCTAAACACAGCCCTCTAATGCTGCAGATGCCAGAGGCCAATGCACTTAAGAATGCACATTGAGAAAAGATGCTTATCTTTGAGACTAAGCCTAATTCTATTTCGTAGCTGTCCACAAAAATAAAATAAAGTTACATCTACATTTATGATGTTTGATGCTATATTTTTATATCGCACATACCTGTAGGTATAGTGTAACACATGCTCTTAACCAAATCTTTACTCTAATTTAAGAGTGCTCTAAATGACCTTGACAAAATTCTGGAGGAAAAAAAGATCTCAAGACCTGGGGCTGTAAAGCTATTTTAGAATTAACTCTGAATAATTGTCCCCCAATATGACTTTCTTGATTAATTGCTTAAGATAAGGTCTCCTTTTCCTTGTGGCCTCCAGTGGCTCCCTCTACTTCCCATAATCACTTTTGTCTCATTCTCTAAACCCTGGAAGGCTAAGAGAAAAATCAGAGATATACCAATTCCATTACTTAGGGTTACCTAAGAGATAACCTTTGTATCCCATTACTGACCATTATTTGAGTAATTATTCAATAACTAGAGTACATTTGAAAGATGCACTAATTGTTTTCTGAGGCTCACTCTGGCTTTATATAAAAAAAGTTATAAATGTTATATCCTGTAACACTGCAAATCTGTATTTGTGTTATATAAGAAAATGCAGTTAACTTTTACCATATTTTGTTTTTCATTGACTTTCCCCCCTAAGGAAAAGTAAAAGCTAAAAAAATAATCTGTTAAAGATCTTACTAACTAGAAAATTAGGACTTTATTTTTTACCAGATTTGTGTCTTCTAAAAGTCAAATTTCTGCATAATTTAGAGAGAAAAGTGGCAGGGGTGGCTGTTCTATCTAATTTCAGTAAAATTAGTATTCAGACACCTGAATTTTTGGCAGTATTCCAGCATGTTTATCCAAGGCAATAAGTAGAGAGGAAATAAAAGAAAACTGACAATCATGCCTAAACAAGATAGTTTCTGTCTACCTCTACTCCCACTTCCTGCAACACACACGCACGCACACACGCACGCGTGCATGCGCATGTGCACAAACATTCTAAGAAATGAGTAATGAATTTCAACAGTACACTTCATAAATGGATTCATTTGCTTTCTTCCTCTTCTGCATATCAACTGCAGACAGAACAAGAAAAATCCCCTCCTTTTTCACTGTACAGAGAACCCTACGATAATAAGCTGACTCAAACTTGGTTTACTAAAGAGTAATGAAGGCAGTTAATTATTGACTATCTGTGCTAACCTAACAGATGGAAACGATAGTAATGATAATTCTAAGTTCACTCATAATTGCTTCAGAATATCCCCTTTCAAAAGCTGAAAATACACACAACAAAAATTTTCTTGCTTTAGCTCCTCTTAGAAATAAATTTAGTTGGCACCAAATGAAAACGTAAGAGGCATAACCCATGCATTTAATGTTTATTGATCAACTGTTACTTGCATGTCTTCAGTTCAGAGAAAACCAAAAAGCATTTATTCTTCAAGCCCCTATTAACTTTGTATCTAGTAGTGTCTAGGTTTGGTAGTTTTCAGACACTCCTGAGAGACAGTATGGCAAAAGCAAGGACTGTGAATCACAGTAGAAGGTTTGGAAGCCAGGTAGAAAATACCAGCGAGAGAGAGGCTTCTACTCAGTAACATCTGCTATACATCTATGTCTTTGTGCTGGATGCTAGGTGCTAAGAACTCAAATATGAAAAGACCTTCAAAATGTTTATCCAAAAGAATTTTACAAGCCAGAAATACATGTATCATCTAAAATGTGAATGTTTGCAATAATGAGTAAGCAGAATAAAAAGGTATCTTAGAAATAAATTTCAAAAACAGCGCCACCCAACAGAAATATGAACTTCACAATGTAATTTTAGATTATCCAGTAGCCACACTGAAATATTTAAAAGAAACAGGGAAATGTATTTCAATAATATATTTAACTCAATACACCAACAATATTATTTCAACATGTAATCAATATAAAATAATGATTGAGATAGTTTACTTTTTCATACTAAGCTTTTGAAATCTGAGGTGTGTTTATACTTACACTACGTGCCAGATTCAGATGCTAAGCTTTAGAAATACTTGATTTATATGTAGCTTTCATAAAATTTATAATTGAGAAAAGGAATCCACGTACTCAAGATGTCCAAAATATACTTAAAAGTTTTTCTGAAATGAGTAACTTGTTAGTTTTCAAATTTAAATTCAAAATGTAAGTAAAAAGAAATAACATGAAAGTGTCAGCCGCTCAGATGAGCGCTTTCCAAGCGAACCACATGCACTGTGGCGCCTGGCTGTCGCGCTTGATGTTCGGGCCTGGAGCACCCTCAGGACACTTTAGGCTGGAGCCTCGGAGATCTACAGGCGTGGATCAAGAGGTACTGGAGAAGCAAAATGGAGAAGCAGAAGGAGAATGTGGTTGACCAGATGCAACGGAGAGAGAACCAGAGCAGCAGCAGCATCAGAATTAGGTGCAGAAAAAGTACAAAAAGGGGAGAAGGCCAAGAAATCATGAACACTCACAAACTGTCTATAGTCTACCTGAGCACTAGCAACAAAATGCCGGGGACGTGGTGACTCAGAATGTGGTACTCTGGGACCTATGGCTCTGCAAACAGCAGTGTCTTAGGCTCAAGCAGGAGTCGGTTCTACATCCTCTCTGCTCACGTGCTCACCTCTCAGATGAGCTGACTTTGACGCACCGTCCCTTCTGGTTTACGGAAAGCAGCGGCTAAGAATGCTCCCTGGGAGTCAGGTGGTGTGGCTTCCTTCAAATCATGCCTCCATGTGACAGCCATGTGAACTTGGGCCTCTCCGGCCTGCTCTGTGAGGATGGGCTTAGGGTTTAGGTGCGGCTGTCCACCCACGTCTGTGCTCGGAGGCGGGCCTGCTACAGATGACTGGATCACCGGCGGACCGCTCCACCTGAGTGCACAGCTACGTGTGCCGCGAGGTGGGGACTGGGGGAGAGGTGATGTCTCCCTCCCGGGCTCCCCCCTCTCTTTGCTTCCTGGGTGCCACCAGGGGAACAGGGCTCCTCTTCCACCAGAACATTTCTACCTCGGAGCCCGACGCAATCACAAAGGCTGTGCAGAGTTCTTTAGTCTCACAGGGCCTCAGAGAATGGCAAGATGTGGCTCGGTGGGCTGAGTAAGGTTCTTAATAGCTGCTGGGTCGAGAAGTGACTTTGGGGGAGGAAATAAAAAAACAAGCAGCCAGGTGTGGCGGTGCGTGCCTGTCATTTCAGTACCCATGAAGCTGAGGCAGGAATACTCTGACTTTGAAGCCAGCCCCGCTGCATAGAGAGTTCAAGGCCAACCTGAAATCCATGAGGGGAGAGAGGAGAGGGAGAGAGAGCCGAGGAAAGAGAGTGACCATGCCTGAACGCCACAGTACAATGGTCAAGTGACAGGTGGTCAAATTCTCATTAAAAGCTTAAGATCCGAACAGGAAACCCAAGGTTGATTCTATCTCTTTCTTTTGTACCAGGGATCAAACTCAGGACCTTGCGCTGGTGAAGCAGGCGGAGGCACCAATGAGCTAAATCCCTGGCACCCATTGCTTTTGTTTTGAGACAGGATCTACTATGTAATTGAGGCTGCCCTTCAATTCACTATGTAATCCAGACTGGCCTCAAACTGCTGGCAACCCTCCTGCTTCAGCCTCCTGAGTGCTGAGATTATAAGAGTATGCCACCATGCTTGGCAACCCAAGGCTGATTCTGTCTGCAAGTGTGACTCTTTTTTTTTTTCCCTTTGGCCTGTACGATTTTCTTGAACATTTCATATTGGCTACCAAAATTTAAGAATCCAGATACTATTTTAAAAAGCTATAAAAATCTAAATCATTAAAACCCTGTGCCTACACTCCCACGAGGTTCTGATGAACTGGAGAAGAGCAGGGCTGTTCACACGCCCTTCATCCTCACCTTGTCCCAGAACTCTTCCTGGGATCTGAGTTTGCAGCCTCTACAGGAAAGTGGGGATGGACCCACACAGGGTACCCACCCTCCATCAGCAAAGACCTGGGAAACCCCAGCAACTTTACTTCTAGAAAAGTGAAAAAGCTTAAGGTTTTACAGGGACATCAGCAAGAATGTGTTATGCACGTTACTATATGAAGCAGTAGCATACAAATATGTAAATATATTTTAAAATATTTTGGCTGAAAAAATATAATTTTCAGCTGGGGGAAAAAAAACCCTGGAACTACAAGAGGTAAGTTCTACAAATATGGCCATGAAATGTAATTAAAGCAGATGGGATAAAATTATTTGATAAAATATTTACCTTCAGCAGCTTTTCAAAGAAGTAATATTTTTATATTCATTCTAAATAGGAAGCCCACTGAAAACCACAAAAGAGAATTTACACATTGTCACAGAGGACTGCTAGACTGGCTCTCATTGAGAAACTTCTTCTAAATCACAGTTAAAAGTTACAAGAACATAACTAACACAACATTACAGAACTTAATAAAAATATCTACCTGTCAGCTCTTGAAATATAACTGAAGTAGAACCATGTGATACTCCATTTGTGAGCAAGAAATTGACCTCAGAACAAATATTCCTGACTCCTTGAGGCTGAATTAAATTTGACACTTTAGGGGAAAATGACAAGTAATTGAGATGGACCTAGCAGTAGTATTTTACTTAATTTAAGAAAGCAGGAATATGTGCCAGATCCAACACTTGGCTGTCTTTTCCCCCCACTGCTCATTCACGTGTTGGTATTTCCACAGCACGCATAACTGTAAAAACCCCACCACCTCATTCAACCATCTGCTGTCCCACAACACCGCGGTCCAGCTCAAGTAAAGACTGCCTTGAGAACTTGCTGTTTTCCAGACCTAACGGAAACAAATCAGTAGGAAAATATTCTGCAGCACCTTGAATATCAGCGCAGTGGGACAGTTAGAATACAGGGAGACAATGGCAGCATCAAATCAGCTGAAAGGGACGCTTCAGCCTTCGTGAAATTGCTGCGAAGAGCACCTTAACCTGACACTCAACTCACTGACTCTGCGATGCTTTACTGTCTGACCCAGCCCAGCAGCATTCACCTGACATGTTCTCCCCTGTTCGTTCTAACGTCCCCATTGCTGATTAGTAACAGCCACCACCCAGCTTGCCCTCGGCCTCACAATGACTGATCTCTTTCTTGAAATTCTCTCCTATTATTTCATTCAAAGTTCACTCAACAAATACTTACTGTATGCCTACTCAATGCCAAACACTAAAGAAAGTAAGAGACAGAGAAAAAAGAAAGACATTCCACTTGTCACTGAGTTCTGTCCAGAGGGTGAAACGCAGGTGCATCTGCAGGATCAACACTCCTCAGAACAGCTCTCTGCTTGCAACTGATTTCTAGGAATTTCTCAATGACTCCTATTCTGCCTAATGAACTAAGGACTTCTCACTTCCAGTGTGATACCTGTAGCTCTCTGCACTTTTCTTTCCCAGCCTCACCGTCATTCTAGTAGCAATGGGTCTTTTACTCCAACAGCTCATGAGCTGTATAGTTCTGATTTTAGTGGGTTTTTTTTTGGTACGGGGGATTGAATTTGGGCCCTTGGCCTTGTAAGGCAGGCGGCAGAACCACTGAGACAAACCCTGGCCCTGATTCTAGTTATATTATTTCTTGACTGGAATGTTTTTCTATCCATACTTGCTTATCATGCTGATTTATTTTATAATAAGTATCGCAAATAATATTCTCTTCATGAAATTCTGAACTCAATCAGGTTTGAGCTCCTCAGTTCCCAAGTCCCCACAGCAGTTCCTCTTTATGAGGATTCTTGGGCGTTCTATGTTTCATATACAGTTATCGAACTCATGCAAGATTAGTACACTGCAAGCTTGTCAAAAGCACGGACTGAGTCTTAAATCATTTTTGTTCTCTGAAACTTTCAATTAGCATCTATAAATATTCATGGAATAGTGCTTATATGCATGGTATTATGCTAAAAACATAGTGGGTGCTCAAATATCTTTTAGACTTAATAGAATTTTGGCCAAATCAGCTGTTAGTTTCCTGATAAGGAACGCGTGAGAAGTATGTGTTCACACTGTACACATCTGCAGTGTCTGTTCTGTGCTACGACCCGACGGTCTGGCTGAAGGCAGAGTTCGGGCTGAAATGACGTCACTCAAGATTCCGATGTTGTGTGTCACTCCTCCTTTCACTGCTGCTCTCTCCTGAACCCACTGTGAGCTGTAATCCTTTACGTGTGACCCTGAAGCTCGTATCATTTTCTCTTCATCTCGGGTGTCCTTACTTTCACAATAATGTGTCCTGGTGTGCATCTGTATTAATTACAAGAAATTTTTAGCCTCTTTTAATACAGAGATGTATATTCTTTAGTACTGGGAAATTTTCTTGTACTATTTCTTTGATAATTTCATTTCCTTCAGTTTCATTGTGCTCTTTTCCTGGAAATCCTTTTAAGTGAGCATAGGACCTCATGAATTAACTGCATCATTCACCTCCCACTTTTCTATTGTCTCTCTTCTTCTAACTTCAAATTTCCTTAGCTTTACTTTAAAATTCCTCTATAGAACATTTTCCTTTGCTTATTATATCTTTAATTTTCGACAACTTTTTCTTTGACCGCTTGTTCCTTTCACTATTTTTGCTCTTATCTCTTTGAAGATTTGTGTGTTTTCTTCTATTCTTTGTATTTCTCTATCTGAAGTTTTGGCTTTTGCTTTTAACGCTGGACACTTCTCATTTCTGGTAGTGCCGGGCTGTTTAAGAAGTCACTGGAAGCTCTTCGTGGGGTGATTCTGAATTTGCTGACTAATGGACTTCACGGTAAGATAACTGAGCTCTCAAATGTTATCATCAAGTAGTATTTTCCTCGAGACAGCTCCGTTTCCAGAGAAGAGTCATGCAATTTCTGGCACAATAGGAGTCTGAGGAAGAGGAAGGCAAAGTCCCATCTCTCAGTCTGCAGACTTTCACCTCAACTGCATTTTTTGTTCTGAGCCTGGGTTGGGCTTCAGCCCTTGAATTCTGTCAATAAGTAAACACAGGTATACTTCGGCAACATCTTCTGGGGTTCCTGATGCCTTCAACTCCTGAACCTTTTTGGGGATCAATAAGTTTAGTATTCTCCTGTGCATGCTAGTAGATTTCAGCTTCTTTTATTCTTCTAGAGCTGTTACTGCTTTCTACCTCTTCTTTGACTCTCTAGTTCATATGACTTTATACTTTTTTTTTGTACTATGGGTGAACCCGGGCACACATGCCCTCCCATATATATTATCTATCTACCTACCTACATACCTATCTACCTATCTTTAGGGCAGGGTCTTTTTCACTTGCTAAACTGCCCGGGCTGGGCTCAAACTTGTAACCCTATGACTCAGCCTCCCAGAATGCTATGATTACAGGGGTGCACCACCATACGCAGCTACACATTGTAAACGACTTTCTTCTATTGTAGTGGGATTTAGAAGATGCACACGAGTGTGTGGGGTCAGCTGACTACGTTTAACCAGAAATCTCAGCTCCTTCAGGACTTTACTCCACCATTCCTGAGGGTTGGTTATAGCGGCCTCTTTTACCACTTAGCGTTTGGCGGTTTTGTTCCTTTTCGAGGCTAGCTTTCACTTTAATGTTGCTGCTTCTAAATCTGTACGTTCACTTCTTTCCTCCTCCTATCTTGGGCGCATATTCTTTGATTTCCTATGAAGCAGCCTGACTTGAATGTTTCCTCAGCATTTCTCCATCCAACGTCACACTCAGTATTCTTGTCTGGCCTGCGTGTCCCCTCAGGCATTTAGGGATTTGTTTTCATTCTTTCCCATTCACCATCTATATCCAGCCACTAGCAAGTGTTACTAGTTTTCCCTTTAAGAAAATCTCTGGTAATGTAACTTTCTGTTTCTCCCATCTGCTACCTTACACTAAACTCTCATCATCAGATTACCCTTGAACTATAAGAGACTGACAAGTATAACAAGTTTACCTCCACACTGTCCTCTGTACCACGGACCCCACAGCCTTTTAACACTATCCTTAATCACAACACCCCTTTTCCTCCACAGCCACACAAAAAACTCCCCAGTGCTCTCCAATGCTTGTAGTGATTTGTAAACCCCAAGAATCTATTATAGTAAAGGTTTCACAGATGACTTGACTTTCTTAGGAAACCTGTTTCCTAAGAAAATCATAGGTCTCTAAATCTCTAAATCTTGTTTTGTCAAGAAAATGTTTCACCACTAAAAACATTTATATTTCGTATCTAAACATCTTGTCCTGGAAGTTAAAGCACTGAACGAGTTCACCACTGTCACCTACCAAATGCTCTCTAACTTACTACACTTTCCAAGCAGGTGAGTCTACTATGGACACTGGCCCCAGAGTCAGATTAACCAGGGTTAAATGTGGATTACGTCCATCTAAGCTATGCAACCTTCAGTGAGCTACCTAAGCTGACCCATCTATAAAGCAGACAAAAAGAACACCCTTTACTTAGCCGAGAGAAGTTAATGCATGAAACTGGAAAACGGCACCCAGCTAAACCACGGTGTCTGACACACGCTATTCTTTCCCGTGCCTATTTCGTCATCCAAGATGGAGCTCAGTCAAAAGAATGAGAAGACAAAGCACGGACCGGAGGAAAAAACTGCAGAAGATATACGTGGTAAAGAACTGCTCCTCAAAATATACAAAGAACTTTAAAAACTCAATGATGAGAAAATAATCCAATTTTTAAAATGAGGAAAGACTAAACTGACATCTCACCAAAGAAGTTACTACATAGAGACAGCAAATAAGCATTTGAAAAGAGCCTCTCCATCATACGCCATTAGAAACCACAAACCAAACCAAAACAACGGACTGCATCACACGTGTGTCAGCACTGACAGCATTAAAAGGAGGGGATGCAGAGCAGCGTTTCATCTGTTGCTGGTAAGATTGTGAGATGGCACAGACGCTTTGGAAAAGAGTTTAGCAGTTCCTAATAAAACTGATCAGGGCTGGGGATGCAGCTCAGTGGCACCGCACCTGCCTCAAAAGCGCCATCCCCAGTACCAAAAAAAAAAAAAAAACAAACAAACAACAAAACCCAACAACAACAAAAACTGATCATATTCTTAGTATAGATTCCAGTAATTACATTTCCTAGAATTTATCCAAATGAGGTGAAAACTTATGCCCATGAAAAGCCTTATATAGGGATATTTCTAGCAGTTCTACTTAGGATTGCCACGTCTTGGGATCAAGATGCACTTCAACAGTGAAGGGATAAACTGTGGTACATTCAGGAAGTGGAATATTACTCAGCATTGAAAATAAGTGAGCCAGGGCTGGGGTGTCTCAGTGGTAGAACATCTGCACCGTTTAAGTTAAAATTAACATGTAAGTGACTAATCAAGACATAAAAGTGTATGGAGGAACCATAAACGCCTACTGCTAAGTGAAACAAGCCAACATGAAGACGATCATACTGTATGATTCCAATTATGTGACATTCTGGAAAAGGTACAACTATGAAAACTTTTTTTCTTTTTTAATTTCATGGTTGCCAGGGGTTGGAGGGAGGTGGGGGTGCCAAGAAGTGTGAAGATTTTCAGGGCAGTGAAATTAACTGTGTATGATCCTGTAAGAGCAGACACGTGCCATTATGTGTTTGATAAACTCATGGATCTCTTGCAATAGCTCTGTTATGGCTTCCGTCCAGAGGTCCCGCCAAGCCTCGGGCAGTCACAGGTGGCTGAATCTAGAGCGTGTGATGCTGGGTGTGCGAGTACTAAACCAATGCACTGATTGGGCTGGGCAGAAAGACGCTGTTAAGGTTCCCTTGTTGTTCCTGCTAACGTGTGGGCGCTGTGAACTGTTTCTCCTCTGCGATGCCCCTCTGCCAAGTACCAGCACGCTTTGGAGCCAGCCAACTATGGACTGAAACCTATACACACTGAGCTAAACAAACCTTCCCCCTTTAACTTTGGTTGGGTATTTTGTCTCAGCAACAAGGGAAAAGCAAATGACACATGGTCCAAGAGGAAAAGAGTGAAGGGTGAGGAAGAGGGGAAGGGGAAATAAGTAGAATAAAGATGTGCCACGTTCAGGAGCCTGGTAACCTCTCCGTTACTGTCACAGTGTGCTGTAACAGGAGCTAAGACTAGTAATATCAACAAGAATGAAAAATGGGGTAGACAAGCTGGAAGAGGAGGGGGTGAGGGGAAGGAGAGAGAGAGAGAGAGAGAGAGAGAGAGAGAGAGAGAGAGAGAGAGAAAAAAGACACGTATGGACACGCGAGCACAGTATGGACATGCGACCACTCCCCAGATGACTGTAAGGTGTGTTAGCGCAAACATGCACTAAAGAAAAATATACACACAGCACTAGGGTGCACCCTAAGTAAACTATGGACTCTGGGTGGCAATGGCACATCATTGTAGGATCCCCGATTGTGCTACTCACTTCAGAGCTTTTGCTACGAAACTAAAACTGCTCTAGATCACAAGGTCTATAAAAAAAATGCAGCTCAAGTCTTCTCTCTGCTGTGAAGCCTTCCCATTTCCTATGCCAACCCACAACAATCTCCACCTTTTCTCTTTTTCAAATGAACTACTGACACTGGTTCCTTAATCATATAACCCTTTAATTGTTACAGACATTCTGACTTCCATCCCCAACCAAAAACTCCTAGAGATGACAGACTCCACAAGGCCTATTAAATTACGGAAGGGTGGAAGGAAGGGAGGGCAGGAAGGCGTAGAGGAGGGAGGGAGGCAAGGAGGAAATTTTTTTTTTTGGTACTGGGATTGAACTTGGGTCCTTGCGCTTGCAAGGCAGGCCACCGAACCACTGAGCTAAATCCCCGGCCCTAGAGGAAATTTTTAATTAGGCCAGATCTTTTTTATTTTATTTTTTTAGTTTTTTGAGACTGGGTCTCACTTTGTAGTGCAGGCTGACCTTGAACTCATGGCAATCCTCCTGCCTCAGCCTCCTGAGTGCTAGGATTACAGGCATTAGCCACCACGCCCAGACTTTTTACTTCAGGAAAATACAGTTTCTTTGTAGTGTTTCATTTCCAAAGTCTTCAAAGGAGTAGGCATGTAATTAACGCTGTTTCAGAATCCACCTTACTCCATTGGTCTTTGTCTGGATGTGTTTATTACTCCAATAGAATCGTATCATTCCTTTTTGATACACAACCAGACATCACCATCTCTCTTCTTCTAGACGACTCACATAGCTCTTACTGGTCTGGCTGCTTTTATACTCGTGCCCCTTACAGGTCAGTATCACATCTGTCCTCCAGAGCAGAGCTTCCTAGGGCTTTCTATCTCACAATACTATCTCCAGCTACCTTCCCAGTTTACCATCCCTGCCCACTATTTTTTTTTTTTTTTTGAGACAAGATCTATGTAGTTCAGGCTGACCCTGAATTCACTATGTATCCCATATAAGCCTTGAACTTGCTGCGATCCTCCTGCCTCAGCCTCTTTTTAAATCTTACTCTCTTCTCACTGGTTCAAGTCCAGTCACACTTGCCTCCTCCTTGTTCCAGGAGTCAAGGAAACACATTCTAGCCTCAAGGCCATTGATTTTGTTCATCCTTTAGGCATGGCCCCTCCTTTAGTTCCTTTTAAGTCCCTATTAATTCTCACTTATCAGAGATACCCTTCCTGAACATAAACTGAAGATGGTAACCCCATCATTCCGGGGCCCCGGACGGTGAGCTTTGTGTGCCTTTTCAGTATTTGTCACCCACTGTTAATATTTATCGTCATCTCCTCAGAACATAGGGTTTGTGACAGTAGGGACTTTGCTTTGGTTTTGTTCACTGATGTACTTCCAACTTCCAGGACAGTGTCTGCCTCACTTTAGACACTCAGCGACACGGACACAGGCCAGTTAGTAAGCTGCAGTACTTGTGTTTTACAGCAATGATTACTTCTCAAAAAATGTATAAAGAGTAAACTGGGCGCGGTGGCACACTCCTGTAATCCTAGCACTCGGGAGGCTGAGGCAGGAGGATCGCTGTGAGTTCGAGACCAGCCTGGGCTACACAGTGAGTTCCAGGTCAGTCTCAACTACATAGTGAGACCCTGTCTCACAAAACCACAAAGCAAAAAAATATATAAAGAGTGAATAACTATTCCATTTCCTTGAATCAAAAAATGTCACCCACTACAAGACACATTTACTTTATGTACTATTCAGGAAAAACAACTCTGTTAATCAAATTAAGATGATGCATTTCTTTAGTTTCATTTTAGAGCAAGCTGTTGTAGACTTACTCAGATTTTAATATAGCACTCATTCTTACCTTAAAAAGTGGATAAGGTACACTGGATAAGAACTTCTTTCTTTCAGTATCTGATACTTTTGAGTGATTTTTCAACCCTGAGTGGTTAGAATACATGTTTTACCACACCGTGTCCACCTCTATGCGGTCAAGAACATTAGAAAGACAGCATTTTGTGCTCAATGGGCATCTCTGGGATTTCCTCACAAGCCAATGACACCAATTCTGCAAGTTCTGGTGCATGTGTGCAGGCGATGACAACTGTGTCATGACAGGTGCCGGGCCGTGAGCACAGGACCCATGTGGGTGTCACAGATGTGAAGACAGGAAAAAACGTTCACCTAAGAATCCATAACAACCCCCCATATACACTAATCAAAGAACTGGCTTATGATGTTTTCCATCATTTTACAGTTTGCACTGAATATTCATTTTATGCAAGAGTTCCCTCCTCCCCGTAAGAATTATAGCAGAAAGAATCACCTCTAGAGACCTAAAAACTATGGCTCTGATGTGTCTTTGTGTAAGTGCCGAGATTTTTACCATCACTTTATCACTGTGAGCAGTGAGTAGTGTCCTACTTTTCTTTCTATTTGGATTTAAGGTGGCAGGAAAAAGGAAGGGTGTAAGATGGAGAAGAAAAAGGGAACCCTACTCAGAAATTCCCTTGGAGACATTATCACTACAGGAAAAGTCACTTTTAGTCACAGGCTGCTCTCCAATGGCCCAGGTGAGGTTGCATCAGAGCTTACAGAGCAGCCCTTGGCTCTGCACAGGGTATTTCCAGTCCTCAGGCAGGTGCCATAAAGCTGCCGCGCTAGGGAAATGCACACACGATGAGACAAACTCTTTCCATTGTGTGCCTCTGAGGTGGAATTTATTTCATGTACCTACTTGCATTTCCAGTGAACTGACATTTTATAAAACAAAATGTCATAGGGAAAGGAAGAGTGCTTCAGTAACATGAAACAGGCAAGAATGAAGGCAATCTTGAAGAAGATACTTACAATCCATTATTTTAGAGTTATTTTTTAGTTTGCTTTGTACTACCTCCCTCACCTTTTAAGGCAGCAAGGCTATCAAATTCAAACTGTAAGGCTTTAAGCAGAATCAGGTTTCTTTCTAGCCTTGTTCATTTAACATTAAGCGGAACACAAATCAACATCAGGTAGACATTTGTATTTTGGGTGTAGAATGAGGTTAACACAATGGTCTTTACATTTGGGATTACTCTACGCTAGAGAATATAGACATGTTTTCACTTTACTGATGATTCTGATTCACAATTAAAATACATAAACCCATCTCTCCTCTCCCTCCTTCCCCATCAGCCGTCTCTCTGTCTCTCAACGTGTGGATGTTTGGGGCAGAAAACATTCTGAGGTTTGCGCTATGTGAACGAATTCTGACTCGTGCAGGTGCCAGTCTCTCTGGTGGACCCGATCCAAGTGTGTTCTGTGCATTCAATATTCAGTGAGGCTTGTTTGAATAATTTCTAAAAGGGGAAAGAAAATTATGAGCCTGGGTGAAAACTCTGGTGTGGCCCTCTGGTAGGCCTGGGGTCCCGTGAGGGAGGGGAGGCGGAGACAGAGCTAGAGGTAGGAAAACTGGGTAAATACAGCAACTAACTGCAAGTGGTTTCATTTTACTTCGTTAAAAAAACTAGTATTCACTCAGTATTGAGTATGTTCCTCATTAAATGTCACAGTCTGTTTTTTTTCCAAATAATAACCAAACCATAGAGGATCTTTCCATTGTTACATCTCCACAGAGAGTAGTATAGTAATTTTCCCGAAGTACAGACAGTATATTCTATAGCACCTTGTACTTCTCAAAGGCCTTTTGACATCTACCATATTGTATTATAAACATCACTATGGTTTTTTTTGGGGGGGGTCTTATCCTTGAGGCTGAAGACAACACAACAGCGCTGCCATACTTTGAGAAGGTAGAACTGTCACAATCATTTCCGCACACCCAGTGCGTAATATGCAGCAAATACCCATAAACACTTTTGGAACAAATATGATAAGCACTTAATGTTTATACTTGTTGCCTGACTGCCTAGAACTAATTTACATAATCAAATTGCAGATCATTGCGATGCTATTATAAGCTAAGATTTGGCAATGTGGGCCTTTTATTTAAGATATCCATTTTGAAATAATCAAGAAATAATTGTCACCTTTTTACTTTTTAGACTTTTCATAAAAACCTGTGTTCCACTTATTTATAAAGTCTCACTGGGTAAGAAATGTAGAGTAACTGATGGCTTGTCCTAGTGGTTTGCCAAATTCAAACTGTAGGCTTCAAATTTCCTGTGAGCCAAGCCTATGGTTCATCAAAAATGTTAAAGATCCATGGAAAATCTACCCCAGAAAGAAAAAATAAGAGACCCCTGTGTGCAGTGAGCTCCCAGATCACCAGGAATATAAGTGTTGTGTAGTGGTTACGAACAGAGGTCCTCAGGTACCAAACTTTGCCCTGACCAGCGGCAGCACAGGGAAAAGCGATGCGACTTCTCTGTGCTCTGTTCGTCGTCAGGAACACGAAGACAGTAACACACTGAGTTACAGAAGAGGTGAGTTCAGTGAGACAACGTGTCACAAATTGGGCACCCAACACATCCCGACTGTCATGCAGGTTAGTAGGTGGGTGAATCAAGTACAACAGCAACATAAAACCAAAACCCCACACCAGAAAAACTAGGCAATGTTCCAATTAATACTATTACAAGATGCCGTTACTGATAACAAACGGCAGTGAACAGACTTCACTGGTTCAGTTGGCTCAAATTAAGTGCTGGTTTTATTTACAGCATATACCACCAACTGGTATAGACAATTCTGTAAGAGAAAGTCGGCAGCTGCATAAAACAGAAGCTGACTACCACAGAACCCTTAATACTGTATAGAAGATAAACTGTGGCACAGTCTCTTTCTCTCTCTCTCTTTTTGTTTTGTTTTGTTTTTTAAGACAGGGTCTCACTGTGTAGTTGAGGCTGACCTGGAACTCACTATATAGCCCAGGCTGGTCTCGAACTCACAGAGATCCTCCTGCCTCAGCCTCCCGAGTGCTGGGATTACGGGCGTGAGCCACCACGCCTGGCGGTGGCACAGTGTCTCTTTAAGATGTTGCTGAAATTGTAGAGAATGTAGCTAAAATAGTAAGAGGGCACTTAAAGGCTTAGGGATTTACAATTTTCCCTTTTCCCTTTAGATATACTAATACAACATTTACACACTACCAAAATATAAATCCTTACATGTTCTTATGGTAATTTTGTAGAAATAATGGGGAAAATGAATAAAGCATCAAATAGTTCTATGTACTGCTGCCTATAAAACTTAGTTATTGAAAATTAATTTCTCAGATGAATTCTGCTTCTTAACTGTTTTTCAAGTGTGGTGCTTTAAAAAGGTGACTATACTGAGGTACGTTTTGCTTTTTTCCCTTTGTATTCTAGTATAAAATAAATCTGACTACTAAACTATGATATAAAATTAAATCCTCCTTAATTTGAAAAAAAGGAGGAAACTTGCACTGTAGACTACTTAGTACACTACTTAGGACTATGGAAATACACTGAACAGACACTTAAACCTTTTGTTCAGTTGATTATGTTACATGAGCAGAACAATCAATTTGTACTTGCTAATCTAGGAACAGAGCTCGAAAAGTGTGATTTAGCATTGAACATTATCCATTAATAACTTATTCATGGGTGATCAAGAATCACATATATAATTCAAGTAAGTACAGTCAGCTCTCTGTATCTGTGGGTTCCATATCTGTGGGCTCAACATGCAGTGAATAAAAAGTATTTGGAAAAAAATGACATCTGTACTGAATGTGTACAGACTTTTCCCATGTGTCATCATTCCTTAGATAAGACAGTACAACAACTATTTATATGGCATTTACACTATATTAGTATCATAAATCATCTAGAGCTGATTTAACCTACATGGGAGGATTATGAAGGTTACATACAAATAATATACCATTTTCTATAAAGGACTGAGCACCTGGGAATTTTGGTATTGATGAAGGAGGGAAAAATCCTGGAACCCGTACCAGCTGTGTGTGTGTGTGTGTGTGTGTGTGTGTGTGTGTGTGTGTGTGTGTATACATACATACATACATACATACAAATTCTTTTTCCCCTTTTTTATCTCCCTGCCTCATACCTAAACATTATCTTGCCTATGCAATTTCTGTCCTTTTAGGACTGTCTTAGATCTTTACTATTTATCAAACAGGATTTCTTAGTTGGGCTTGCTCTGACCTACTGGTTCCTCTTTCTGTCACATGGGGGCTTTTTATTTTTTTGGTTTACTGGGGACCAAACAAACTCAAGGTTTTGTGCATATGAAACAAATACTTTACTGAGTTATATTCACATCTGGATTATTTTTTTTCATCTTACTACTTTGGAATCACTGTAAATTTAGACTAAAATCTAACTCCTTAATGAATACAAACAATTTTTTAATTTATTGGTAATACACTGTATAAACTTATTTTAAAAAAGCAGAAAATACAGACAAGCAGTGTGAACTTTAAAAAAAATACATTAGTGCCGAGCGTGGTGGTGCACACCTGCAATCCCAGCACTCAGGAGGCTGAGGCAGGAGGATCGCTGCGAGTTCGAGACCAGCCTGGGCTACATAGTGAGTTCCAGAGACAGTGAGACCCTGTCTCAGAAAACAAAAAGCAAAAAACATTAGTCCTAACATCCAGAGGTAACACTTCCTTGCGCTTATTCACTCACACGTCGTTCCTTCATTGCAAAAATGGAATTGAATTGGTATCAGTAATATAGACTTTGGAAGTCTGTTATCAAAAACAGAAAAAAGTGCACTTCTCACAATACTCACCAAGGGAATGTGATTCCACATCATTTAAAAACCAGGAATAGGGGACATGAGAAGAAACAGGACATTCAGGGAACGGGGGTATAGGAGACACAAAGGCAGAGGTGAGAAGTGATTTCCTATGTTTTCATGTGTAGGTCTCTGATCTAACAATTCTCCAACACTTAAAGACAACCAGCAAGGGTTATTCAAGTGACTTCTAATTCGCAACACGTTGGAACGTGTTCAGAAGCTGTGGAAAAAGGAAACACAGCTGGAGAACGGAGAGGAGACGGACAATGACCCAAGTTCCATGGCCACCACAGATACACACAGGCAAAGTAACCTGTGCTCATTCTGCCCCTTTTTACACGAACTCTTCAAAATGATCTGAAATTAACTTTAACCCCAATGGACTTGAAAGGTGACTAGTAAACATTCTCTGAGCTTTCAAATCAAATGCGCACCCTTCACAGTACTTAAGCATGACCAGAGCGTCACATCTCCACCACTCAGTAAGCCAGTGCTACCCCAGCAGACACCCTGCTTTTTCTGTGTCTACCCCGTCCCCACCTACGTAACAATTTCAGTGGTAGCCATTTCACCTCTGGACCCTCAGCACGTAGAATACCACCACCATAAATTTCTACATATACACGAAACCCAACAGAAAATACCCTAATTTTTAATGTTCATATTAAAATGCTGCAATAAGCTGACATGAGAAAATCAAGTTATCCATAATTAAAAAGTGGTAAAGTTAAAAAAATATTTACTACTCTTAAACATGTCAGAATTGAAATTTTTTATTTTAGATACACTGAGCTCAAATGCAGACTACAGGAAGGAATAAGGAAGAATAGTAAAGCAATTGTACTAGTGAATAAATTTAAAATACTTATATATTTAACTTTGCAACTGACCAGAATGAGTATTCAAATTTTAAAACACTTTATTAAATAGATGTAATGCTGAACCTATTTAATAAACAGAAAATAACTCATGCATAATAAGCAATGACTGCTCACACATAAAACACTAAGTCATAAAGCCTTCTAACAGTTTGGTTTCTTTAATTGCTAAAATTCAAGCATTCTGCAGTTCTGTTTACAATATACCTAGAAAAACGTTTTCCCCACTAGGATGGTGACAGAAGGATTTTCAATCCAACTAAATCACCAAAATTCTGAATTAACAAGCTTAACTTTTACTCAATCAAGCATAGCAAGTTACTAAACATTCACAAACTGTACATTACAGTAGCCGATCCACATTTTCTGTGACTTAATAAAAAATTCTGACAGATTGAAAGATGAGCCAATGAACAACTGAAGGCATTAGTCAAGACAGACAAATAGCATAAAATTATTTAGACCTCTCAAAGAATGCCTACAAATTAATTCACCTTTCTCAGATCAGTAACATCTCTAATTAATTTGACTGGCTTATTTAAAATATTATTTTCACGGGACAACCAATATCTTGCTAAATAAAAGGGGCGCCTATATTCGCTGTTTCTGTGTGTGTGTGTTTCAGTGTAAGATCTCACTAGGTAGTTTAGACTAGTCTTGAACCTAGGGTGGCTTCATACTCATGGTGATCCTCCTGCCTCAGCCTCCTCAGTGCTGTGATGGCAGGCCTGTGTCACCATGCTCAGCTAGTGTTTCTTTGTATTATTTCAGAGTAGTGATTTTCAATATTTATAAGCAATAAAATTCTTTTTAAAGCAAAGTTTCATGCACAACTTAATCAACAGCTTACTTAGCAATCTCAGGATATTTAATTAAACAAATCAAGTACTAAAGTAATAAGAAATTTAATTTTCAAAGATAACTGCTTATGCTCATTATCTTAAATACCAAGTCAGACAAGAAGCATTCCGTATTTATAGAAGAAGCTAAAACTTCCAAACACCAACGTCATCATGACAAAACAAACTCGTCTGCATTTACTGCTTACTTCACAGCCAAGCCAAGGCACAGACTCGGTGTTTAGCTCACCTGCAGGTCTCCCTCCCAACTGGCACCGCAGGGGTGCACACACATGCACTGCAAATGCACACTGCCCTAGCTTATTTTTATAAGAGCAAAGGTATAAGGAACATAATTCTTCAAAAATCAGTGAAGAATCACAACTCTAGTCACTGACACAGAGCTTTATGACGAAGTTGGCAGGAAACGTGACAGGCTGACTGTCAGTTACCAACCTGATGGCCTCCTAAGGGTTAAAGTTTGGTACCCTACACATTTGAACAAATGAATTTAAAACAAGAGCTTAAGCAGTTTCAATGTTAAGCTTCTAGGGTAATCACATTTTTAAAAGCATAAAATAGTAGGAAAATAAAGTATCAGGAAACTAAAACAGCATGATTACCCAAAAAGAATCGGTAGCAAGAAATGATGGTCTATCTTTTAAATGGGATACAAGTGTATTGGTTAAGTCTTTCAGGAAGATACCAAGAAGGGGAACACCTGGGTCAAATGCAACCTACACTTTTAGGTTTTTGGGGAATCTCCACACTGATTTCCACAGTGCTTGTATCATCCTACAACAGGGATACATGCACACCTATGTTTATAGCAGCACAACTTATAACAGTTAAATCTTGGAAACAGCCCACATGCCCATCCCAAAATGAATGGATAAAGAAAAGGTGGTAGTTATACACAATGGAGGAGTCCTCTGCCGTAAGGAAGGGTGAACGTGAGTCACATGCAGGTAAATGGATGAACCTCAAGTGAAATAAATCAGACACGCAAATCTAAATCTCTTGTGTGAGAAACCGAGTAATGGAGGACAGATACTGGGAAGAAGAAGAACGTGTTCGATCAGGAAGGGGAACAAGGGAGGGGAAGGAAAGGAGGAAGGAAACATGGAAACAACGCTCATGTAGATGGGGAGGGAAGAGGGGCTGAAGAGAGAAAAGGAAAACAATTAAGATATATTATGTATTGGTACGAATTCCCCATGATGAACGTGGTCAGTACATATGACAAGGGTGTATTAATAAAAAATAAAGCTGGAAAAGGAAAAGAAAGAATAAAGACAGCCCACCAAAAAGTCAGCGTCCTGTGATAAAGTAAACTAACATGGTAACCAGACAATTAGGGATTTACCCCTTTAAAGTAGGTCTTCCTTCACAAAAGAAAGAAAGAAAAACAGTGTTTCATTGGGGTCAAGTTACAGTAGTTTTGTTTCTACTTTCTAATTTTGTCCGTAATATGTATATTTTTAAAATATTTTTAAACATTAGATTTTTAAAGAATATTTATTCACTTACAGTTACTACTAAAACAGTGAACTGAACTTTTACCAGAAGAAATGAGTTTAGGTGAGAAAGGTTAAAGAAAAAAATGGCAGACATATTCATTAAAGACGCGGAAATGACCTATACACTTGACTTCTGTGTTTGTTATTGCTGGACAGGCAGATCACTGCACTTCACAAGCAAAGCTCACAGGGAATTCCAAGCTCCTAAATGAAGAGAAAGCACAGGTATTCACCAAGTCACAACAGCTACATTATAGAACAAAATATCCATACTACTCAGACATTCTTTTAAATATAAGGGCCGGGGTTGTAGCTCAGTGGCACCACGCCTGCCTCTCAAGCACAAGGTCCAGAGTTCAATCCCCAGTACCCAAACAAACAAGCAAACATCATAAAATCAAAATAAGCCAGCAGAAGATTGTACCAATATACGTTCCTAACAGTTTAGCACAAAATAAAACAAGTTTGCTGGGGATTTAGCTCAGCGGTTCGGTGGCCAGCCTTGCAAGCGCAAGGACCCGAGTTCAATCCCCGGTACCAAAACAAACAAACAAACAAACAAACAAAAAACAAGTTTGGCATACTCTATATAAAAAAAAGCTTTGGTTTCTATTTCTTCTCATACTTTCCTAACTACCCTGGCGCTAAGTGTAGAACACCAAATAACAAACACTGTCTAAAATGATATTCAAATTATTCATACGGATAGAAAAGACACTGAATATTTCTTTTTAATGGCACTGTTTATATAAAGTTAGACTCTAAACACTAACAACTTCCCAGTTCCAGGTCCGTTCCTTCAGTGAGCCACCCCTGGTGGTTTCACCTGCAGTCTCAGTGCTGATAGACTGAGGCACAAAGATCACAAGTTGAGCCCAGCCGGGACAACGGACCAACTTACTGAGACTGGTCTCAAAATGAAAAATAAAAAAAGGGCCAGGGATGTAGCTTAGTGTAAAGGCCCTGGGTTCAATCCTTGGTACTAGCAGAAAAACTCAAGTATAAAATGTTCTTTATACCTTGAAATGCTCCATTATTTTCAAAATAAAAATAAGCAATTTCATTATTACTTCATATCAAATGTTAACCCTACACAAATTTCTTATTCAAGATACCTAGCCTTGAGTCTTGAATAAGAAGTCAAATGTGTGTAAAATTCAATTCTTTCTCCATTTATTCCAATACAATGTATGATTAGCTATAGTAATATTTGTATAGTGAATCAAAATTACTGGGGAATGGAATCCATATTTTGCTTGTATTTCAAGTATACTTTGTGTTTATCATCATGCATCAACTATTCTATTTAATTCTGTTTTTTTGTTCTTTATTTTGATACCGGGGATTGAACTTGGGACCTTGCACTTGCGAGGCAGGCAGTGGAACCACTGAGCTAAATCCTTGGCCCTACTCTACTTAATTCTAGAGCATTAAAGCAAAGAGGTGGAAAAAAAAAAAATGAAGGTTTTTTTTCTTTTTTTTTTTTTGGTGGAGGAAAGTGGGGCTATATAGCAAACATAATAACACTAACTTCAAAATAAAATGAAGCCAGAAAAAACGATTACGCTCATTCTGAAACATTTTACATGGAACAATATGGCAATACTGTGAGAATAAAAAGTTAACATTGCTTTTCATGAAAGCAATATTACAGAACAGATATCATTTGAAGCTTCATTCTACACCAAAGTACACAAGTGTATTTTCATGACAGAAATACACATCTTTAACACAATAAACACACACACGTGATACTTATACAATTGTTTAAGATGTAACACAAAGCAATTTAAAAGGATATCCGACACTTCTTCCTAGCATGACTCAATTTTTTTTCTATACACTATGAATCAAAGATAAAGAATGTCATTCCTGGGCTAGAGAATTAGCTCAGTGGTTCCGCCACCTGCCTCACAAGCTCAAGGTCTCAACTATGAGCCCTAGTACCAAAAAAAAAAGAAAGAATGTCATTCTTCACCTTGAACTGAAATTTCTGTCATAATCATATTAGTATTTAAATATAGTTGCTCATTTTTGGTAACTTATTTATCCATGTACTACATAAAAATTTAATAAAGACACGAGAAAACTGAAAGACATATATATACAGGTGATTCATACACATTAAGAACAACTAATGTTAGGCAGGGTATTTAGCTCAGTGGTTCCACTCCTGCTCAAGGACCCGAATTCGATCTCCGGTACCAAAAACAAAACAAAATAAAACAAAAGAACAACTAATGTTATTAAGTGGCTTAAATGTACAAGGTGGGAGATACAAAACAATAGCTACTCCAATTATGCAGTTTAACCTGCTTTTTTTTTAATCTCTGAAGTGATACAGCTGAGATAAAATGAACTCCAAGTGGTTTCTGAATGTTTCAAGGAGCAGAATAATTACTGTGCAACTTTTTATACATATGTGGATATGACACCGGTATTTGATAGTCAAAACACCAGTAACAAGTGAACTATGATCAAGGGATTGCTAGCCACCTGCCTTAAACTATTATTTAAGAGAGAGCAAAGTATATCACTGTTTTGAATCAGCAATCAAAATTCAATCACCAGGGGCTAGAGATTTAGCTCAGTGGTTCCACTGCCTGCCTTGCAAGCGCAAGGTTCCAAGTTCAATCCCGAGTACAAAAAAAAAAAATGTTTTTCAATCACCAGGCAAGAGTTTCAGTATGTTGCACTTTTATTCTGAATGTATTTAACATACGAACAGCTGCCCCATATTATTAATCAGTACATTGTGGTTTGCCATGTCTTGGGGGTATAAAAGAATACTGAAATGTCTGTTTGAATGACCTGATTATCATCTATGTTTTATAGAAGAGAAAGAACTTTGGAGAAATTAAAGGACAGGAGTATGCTGGTACAATTTTCACAATAGGAAAATCTCACAAGTTTAAAACTCAGAATTGGTCCTCTTTGATCCCAGAAAGAGTAATAAAAATATCTATCATATTAGGACCCCAATATAAAACTAGTACAGAATGTTTTAAAAATTAATCCAGTGATAGTTTCTTTAAGGAGTAGAAAAAATCCAAGTAGGAAGAAGTACTCATTTATAAGATTGAGAATTCTGACAACATTCATAGGGCAAGAGGCAGATTATTTGTTCTAAGAATTTCTTCAAGTTTGAACACAGAATGAACAGGCCACTATTTCTGTGGAGATAAAGTGAAATAAATACAAACATGATTTATTCCAATACAAGGATGGCTAAAATTTGACTGACATTTGTTGGGGAGATAGTTATACCTTATAATTTTCAATATCTATTAATGAGTATAAGATTCTTAAATGTCTCTTGAGAAGAAAAGCATGATTTTTACTTAGCTCAAGTAGTTCAGCTTTTGATCATGGAACAAAATTAGAAAAGAAAAATCACATTTGAAACAATGTAGTTGCATTAAAAATATAGTCTTCTAAACTTTTTGTAAAGTATTTCAACTAATGATATCAGTTATAGAGCTAAAAGTTCAAGATTTTAAGCATGCAAATGATTTATTTGAAAAGGCTATAAAACCTTTACCTAAAGCATTTTCTGTAGTTTGAAATCTTTGATAATGAAACAGTAAAACTTTAATTTTCCACACATAAATTTAGATTTGCACAAATGTATCTGCAGAGGTGCAACAAAAGCGTCATGAAATAATACTTTTACTATAAAAAATACATTGTATTTAATTTTTTTTAAATGCTGACTGCAGCCTGCTAACTTGCTTTAGAGACCTCTTAATAGGCCACGACCTGAAGTTTGAAAAACACTGCTCAGCACATCTCAGAAAGTTTAAAGGGGGTGGGAGTGGGGGTGGGGGTCACAGGGAGTTACCAGAGTAACACAGCTTACCTGTGAACAAATATATTTTGGGTAAGTAATAGATGACTAAAAAGGAAGCGTTTTTAAATGCACTACAGCAACAATCACAGCCCTGTACTTTGAATGCTACATACTACTTACTTAGCAACTAGCACTGAAAGGATAGAAAAACTACCAAATAAAATAAACCTTACCTTCTACTTCAAAGTAAAGTTAATTATGCCTTCTACTAATTCGATTTCCAAGAGACATAGTAGGCATTATTAACAAAACCAAGGAAGAATTAAGAAGTATGTGATGTCTACAACAGCTTCTGACCTGGAAAGAGTGCCTGACAATCATCCAGGGAGCCCAGCTTCCCTGGAAGAGAGCACCACTAACACCCTCCAGATTGGCGGGCCAGCCCTGAAGCATCTCAGGAAACTGTTTACATTACATCGGGGTTCAAATGGAAGGTCAGCGAGCTTTCAGATTCGGGAACCGACCAAGAGTTTTCCAGCTACAGTATAAATCACTGTTTAAAAAAAATTCTAACTTTCTAAGTTGTCAAAAAATCTTACTTGATTTTCAATGCTACCAAGTTTCCTTGAAATACTTGGTAAGAAGAAAGTTGTATTTCAAAAATGTTTTAACTGCAAATAAAAAGGCTTTCCAAGTTTTGCCATACTGGGAATGAAAACAATTATCTGTGATTTTTATCTTCATTCTGACTTTAAAAATAAGGTGTTTATATTATACAAGTTCAGACTTATCCTTTAGAAATTGTTTCTGTGAATAATATAGGATAGACATAAGATTATTCTCTATGTCATTATATGTTACACAGAAAGGATGTTACACTAGGAGATTATATGTTACATTAGGATAGGATGGAAAGACATGTATCCTATCATTTATATATAAGAACTGCACAGCATGAAAAACTTAACATTATAAACAAAGATTGGAATCACACAAATTTGCCCATAGCATTCATCTAACCCAACAAATGAACCAAACATTGATATACAAATGTTTTTAAATGTTAAAATTCTCTTGACATTAATATCAACAATCAACTAAACTGTTACAGAATATGAACGGGGACTGGAAATGTGTATTTTTCTGTGTACATACAAGGAAGAGACATCATTAAGAATATACTGTAGGGGCTGGGGATTTAGCTCAGTGGTTCCATCACCTGCCTCCAAAGCACACAGTACCGAGTTCAATCCTCTGTACCCCCCAAAAGTGTGTGTGTGTGTGTGTGTGTGTGTGTGTACATACATACGCACGTATATATCTCTCCATACTATAACCTGGTCCTCTTTTGGGTTCTATATGTGCTTATTGTTCCTACATCTCAAATGCTTACAAGACTAGAGTTATCTCTACTTTATAAGCGAAAACACCAAGGCTTGGGAAGGCTGTGATTCCCAACACTGTACAATTATCACACAACAGCAGGACAGCACAACCTGCAGGACGTACGCATGGGTTCTTGGTATGCTCACTCCTCACTGGCTCAGGTCTCCTTAGGTGACCATCGGGAACTGCTTTACAGGCCATGCGCTGGAAAGGCTCTCTACAAAACAGATTATCCTCTCCCCCACAGAGCAAAGCAAGACTAATACATCGTACGTCCCTATCAGCTTGGCCTGCCAGGGTACCCTCCGGTCACCACCTGCATTCTGATCCCGCATGGTCTTCCAGCCTGTCTGACTCAAGTTCCCAGCCTTCCCAGGCTCTGTGCCTACTGAAATCCCCCGGTTATCATCAGCAAACCCACAAGGCCAGCGTCTTCTCTAAGTCCTCCCTCAGCTTCCTGCTAAACCGACCGGGCACCCCTGCTTCCACTGTGGCCTCTGGACCGGTGGGGATTCTTCCTGCCTTAGGTCGCAGACCCAACGTTCCGAGGCCGCCGGAGCTCCTTGCGCCCCAGTTTGCTTTCCAGCTACACTACTTTCCTTCCTTTCCTCCTTATTTCCTTTGAAACAGAAGCGATCCGTCAAGCAACGCTACCTGCTGCTCTTCCTTCAGCAGCCTTGTTCGGGGTGTGGAAGCACTCTTCACTCTGAGGATGTTAACGCCTGCTTCAGGGTTCTCTCTCCCACTCCTCCAGGGATCTTAGGTACCAGAGCGCAGATGCTGTCTATGCACACACTACAGTCTCACTCACCTCGGAGGCCAGCGCCCAGGTATGAACTCTCAGCTCACACCGCTGCACCTCCTTGTGCGCCTGCCCGCACACCCGTCACAGGAGGACAACTGTCGTTTGAGCCTCTGCACACCCAACACATACAGTTCCCTCAAATGCTTAATCTACTGCTCTCAGCCGGACTCCACTGGTCAACCTTAATCAGCCTGCACCTGGCCCTTTCGATGCCTTTGTTCCCCTTTCCCATCAGCACATGCGCCAGCTAAATCCCAGAGTGGTTAAGTGCAAGTCTAGGCCTGCACCCAGCCAGCTAAACTCGGCGGAAGGAAACTCAAGGATCTCAGTGAAGACTGCAAACACGGAAGCATGGAGTTCAAATGGGCCAAGCACTGCACAGCAGTCCTCCATTTCTCTACGTGATTTCTCTCTCCCAACTTTCATGAAGAATATTTCATATATTTTTCCTCTCTCGTCAAGCCTTCAACAAGTCCCTTTTTTGGCCATTAACTGTTTCTGGTCACTCATCGTACCTGCAGAAGCAACTAGAACTGCCATTTCTTTTCAAATTGGCGAACTGACTCAAGCCTTGTGCTCTTCTGCTTATCCCTGTCTGAGCCATTAACTGCCTCCTCCCAACCAGATCCTCCCCAGCAGCATATAAGCAGGTGTGCTCAACGTTCCAAACCCTAAAGACAAAGTGAAACACATGCACGAGCAGAACACGTCTCTTCGGTCCACAATTCCCACTTGGGCCTGGACACATGGGCACCGTCCACATGAGCCTTCGTCGCTCCTTCCTAACGTCCCACTCCAGTCTGACTGTCTCCCTGAAGCGGAGGCGTCCGGCCCTCAGTGTTTTGATCTGTTCAATGGCCTGTTTTTGGCCTTTATCTCGCACAACTTCTTAAAGGTTTTTCTTGATGGCTTCCAATCTTCCCCTCTCACGCCCACATCTGCTCCAACAGCAAGTCCACTGAAAAGCCGCTCCCCACTCAGCTGTGCCACCCCCATGACCGCCTCCTGACCCACTCCTACCTCTGTCTTCCACATAACAGCCAAGTGAGCTTGTTTTTAAAACACAAATTAGATCACACCACTCCCTTGACCAAAGCGCCATTTAGATCAGTAAAATATCCAAACTCCCTTCCACGCTGTCCGGCAAGGCCCTGTAAGGATCTGGTCCCGCCTCCCTCTCAAGCTCAGCGACCTCCCCGTAGCTGCCTGTGACCTTCTCTCTAGCCTCTATTCTGCCAGAGACCACGCTGTCACTCCCGGAAATGCACAGCTGGCTCCTGCGAGAAGGTGTCTGTGCTGGCTGCACCCTCTGCCTGGACCTCCGGACCCCAGAGGTCCACGAGGCTCTGTCTTCCCGGGGCTGCCAAGGCCACACTGAAGCTCTTCCGAAGCAGCAACTCCCTCAGCTCTCCATCCTCACACTCTTTCCCCTCGCTTTATTTTTTTTTCACATCACTTATTACTGCCTGAATTTTTTTGTTTTGTACCGGGAATCAAACTCCGGCCCTTGTGCTTGCAAGGCAGGCAGCGAAACCACTGAGCTAAATCCCTGGCCCCAGAATTTTTATCATTTGTTTTTATATTTTTTGTCTCCCCAAGTAAAATGCAGGCATCACTGGTCAAAGAATACTGTTTTGTTCACTAAAGTATCTGCCATGTCAAAAAATGTGCTTCTATTTATGAGTAAACAAGAAATGCTCAAGAAATATGTGTTAACTGAATAGACCCCGTGAATAGAGGTGAGGATTTGAACCCAGATCCCCATGATTGCAAAGTCTATGCTTCACAACAGTCAGTATTTCTGAAGAAAATGTGGTCCGTGCGTATGAGTCCAGTTAAATTTCTTGTCAATTATCTTCAAAAATACTTATTATGCATTAAGGTAAAGAATATGCCTTAGTAAATAAAACAGAAAACCACTATTGTTGAAAAAAGAAAATTATGTACACTTTTGCACTGCTTAAGGCAACAACATGTGAAAGCCCAAATTTATAAACACAAAAATAAAACTGGTATTTATCAGTGGTTCCGGCGCCTGCCTCGCAAGCAAGCACAAGGACGCGAGTTTGATCCCTACTACCAAAAACAAAAACAAAAAACTGATATTTAAAATGTCTTCTTTAAATATCAAAATGCACTAGATTTGATGTGCAAATTAAATGTGTACTTTAATTTTAAAACATCATCTATTATAAGAAATATGTCTTTGACAAGTTTAGCTATCTTGAAGGTTCCATTAAATAGAAAACTGCGTTAGACGGTGATTTTATAAATAAAGCATATTAAAATTGGGGCATATGTAGGCATATTAACAAAGTGACATGTTTTAAAAATTCAGTTGTTATAAACAGTCCTCTATGACATTTCGCAGCTAAGATACTACACATCACGATGAGTTAACGGTGGGTGATAAGTACATCGTGTTAATTACACTATTCTACTTGTGTATGCAGAGGTGTCTATGTATGCACACAACTATAAAATGTGGCAAACCGAGGAATATATCCATTTATAACTTGAAGAAGATTAAGACATGACACAACAGAGAAACCAATTAACAAAGGAAAATGTCTAGTGACTGAAAGCAAGGTTTCTGCTCTGAAGAGAGCTTCCTAAGTAGGGCATCCGGACCAAGTCCCTGTGGGTAAGGTGGAGGAGCTGTGCTGAGACAGTTTACAACCCGTTCACTCATTCTGACATAATGGACACAGAAGACTGTTAGACTCTTAGCAAGCCTTGGCTTTAAAAGCTCTGTGGAATTAACAAACTTAGCTGACACCACTCCTTAGGAGCCTTAAAAAGTCCTTGCCCTACACTTTAAGAGAAACTTGCCTTCCTAAAGAGCAAAGGAAAGAGAAATAGGTTTTTTCACAAAGGCGCTGGGGCAGGAGGAAGACCATCTTGTGCTAAGCACATAGGGTGAGAAGTACTTGTTGTAAAACACATCTATTTATTTAATGAAAAGCATTAAGGATCAATGATTTAGTAATAAAGATTTTATTAAATACAAGTACCAACTATTAAAGAAATTACTATGTAGAATATTTCATATTTGAATTCTCAAGTACAGGCAGTACCTAATGCTCCTCCTCTCAAAAAACAAAAACAAAAACAAAAACAAAAAACCAGCTAAGCAACAGCTGGGCATAGTGGTGCACCCCTGAATCTCAGCTAATAAGGAGGCCGAGGCAGGAGGATCATCAAGTTTGACTCAACTATCTGGGCAACTGAGAAACTTAATGAGAACTTGACTCAAAAAATAAAAAAGGCCTGAGCATACAGTTCAGTGTCAAAGGCGTGGGTCCAATTCCCAGCATGAAAACAACCAACAACAAAAGCACAGACATTTACAATAAATTGACAACAAAAGTCCAAATTAGGAAACATTAAGATGCAGACATTATATGAAATCAAATTCTTTCTTATTTATTCTTTTTTTTCTCAGTACCGGGGATCAAACTCAGGACCCTGCACTTGCCAGGCAGGCAGAGCACCACTGAGCTACACCCTTGGCCCTCGTTCACTCTTTTGCTCTGTATTAACTGAACGCTCGTCACATGCTGCACACTCAGTGCACCAAGCTGTGACTATCAAACAGCCAACCAGAGTGACCCGTGTCCTCCTGCAGTCTACACAGCCTGGCATGAGAAGCACAGTGAGTAGGTGACATTCGATTCCTACCCACAGATTAAGACAAATGCTACAAATAAACCAACCAGTGAAGGGATCAAAATTAATGGGATGGGAAATGCATGCTTAGAAACCTCCTCCCCTGCTAAGAAGGTACAACGAGCAAAGATCTGGAGGATGAAGGACTTTTCCTTTCTTATCTCTGGTATATTTTAACAGATATCTTAGACATTATATGATTTTACCGATAAATACTTCCATATGTACGAGCCATCTCTAACAGTAAAGACATTTTATGAATCTGATAACCACAATGCCATTATCACATCTAGAAAAATCAGTAACAATTTACAACCCACTGAGTTGGTTTTTTTCTTTCTGGTATCAGGAATCAAAATCAGGACCTTGCTCTTGCAAGGCACACGTGGTGCCACTGAGCTAAATCCCCAGCCAATTAAAAACCCCACTCTATATACACACTTCCTCAAAAATCGCCCCCCAAAAGTACATATTTTAGTCAAATTCCCAGGGTCAATATCTAAAATAGAACCATCCATTGCTACTGGGCGTGGTGGCACACACCTGTAATTCCAGCAAGCGGGAGGCTGAGGCAGGAGGATTGCCTCAAGTTTGAGGCCACCCACGCTATATAATGAGTGCAAGACCAGCCTGAGCTGTATAGTGAGACCATGTCTCAGTTAGATACATAGACAGACAGACAGACAGACAGGGCCACACACTGCTATTGGTAGTTATTTAACATAAACCTTATTTGAGCAATGTACAGTTCTCCTTCATCTTTCTTTTCATGCCATTTATTTGATGAATGAACCGCATACCACATTCTGGATTTAGTTGCTTCCCTCCTCCTGGTGGCACTTGACCACTATCCTCTGTATTTCCTATAAGCATGTAGTTGATCTGAAGCTTTATTTATACTCAGGTCAAAATTATTTGGCAAGCCAGGTGTGGTGGCGCACACCTGTAATCTCAACACTCAGGAGGCTGAGGCGGGAGGATCACTGTGAGTTCGAGACCAGCCTGGGCTACATAGTGAGTTCCAGGTCAGTGTCAACTACAGAGTGAGACCCTGTCTCAAAAATAAACAAACAAACAATCTGGCAAGAACTCTTTATAGATGATGAAGTGTACTTTTTATAATGTCACACTAGTGGTACAAATGTCTGGCTATTCCACTTTTCGTGAGATCAAGTTTCATTAATGGACTGAAAAAGAGAGGTGTCCGTGGTGCAGGGGACAACGGTGCACACGCTGAGACCAGCACTATTCTGGAGATAAAGGGTTACCAATGCAGCTGAAGCTCACAGGTTTATACAGATAAGTCCGTAAACCGGGTGCACAGTTTCTCATCTAAGATTTTAAAATTCATCTTGAAACGGTGTCAAACTAAGTGCGATGGCAACCTTTCAGATGCATGATCAAACTTCTGATTTCTGTATTTCTATTATTTGTGAGATAAAGGAGTAGAAAAGGAATCTAAAACACTGCCTGGAGAGAACAGGGACAAGTGTGGTACAAAATGCAGTAAGTTTCTGCCTTAATGAACGTTCACCACTGTACTGTATACGATTCACAAGTGAACTTTGGGAACGGAAACTGATCGTAAGGCAGGGACTTACTGTAGCTGCGGTGTGACACTGACTTCCTTTTCACGTCCAACATGCACTTAAAAGAAACCTGTTACTCTGTACTGTATCCCTAAAATGTACCAATAAACTCAATAAAATTAAAAAAAAAAAAAAAAAAAAAGAAACCTGTTACTTAGTCTTTCCTCGTTTCCATTTGTCATGGCCTGAACTGAACCCTCCCTCCCAGTCCTATGTTGAACCCTGACCCCCCGTGTGACTGCACGTGGAGACAGGGCCTTCCAAGGGCTGACCAAGGTGGCAGGAGGTCACAAGGGTGTGGACTGGTGTCCATTAAGGAAGAGGAAAAGACACCAGGGGTATGTGTACAGAGACAAAGTTTTGGAAGGAGGCTGAATCTGCAATGTGCAATTATGAAGCCACTACACAGGCGTGATTGCTTTGGCCCCACCCTAATCCCGGGAGTCTGGATGGCATAAAAGGGGCAGAAAGACGCCGTTAAGATTCCCTTGTTGCTTTTGCTATCATCCACTGCCATGAACTGTTCCTCTTTACCATCCTGCCTTGAAGACAGCCAGTTACAGACAGAAACCGCTACAAACTGTGAGCTAAATAAACCTTTCTCCCTTTAACTTTGGATGTCGGATTTTTTTTGGCACCGGGGATTGAACTCGGGACCTTGTGCTTGTGAGGCAAGCGGTGGAACCACTGAGCTAAATACCTGGCCCTGGACGTTAGGTATTTTGTTTCAGCAATGACAGAAAAGTAACTAACACAGTGAGGGAGAATGTGGTCATCTGCAGGCCAACGAGAGACCTCAGGGCAAGCCAAAGCTGCTGACACCTAGATGTTTACCTTCTAGCTTCCAGAGTTATGAGATGTAAATTTCTGCTGTTTAAGCAGCCAACTGGTGGCATTTTGTTAGAACAGCCACAGCAGATTAATATACCATCTAAACCATAATACATGGAAGTAACTAACAGAGGAGGTTCTGGAATCCAGGTCAGAAAAAGAAAAAGAGAAGCCCCGAGGACTCAGCACACTCCCCAAATAGGTTTTCTGCAGCTACAGAGGACCTCAGCCAACAGAGTAAGCTGTCATCAACTAAGCATTGGATGGGACCTAGATTCGGGGAAAACTGCTGAATTCGCCTCTGTTAACTACTGTCTTTTAAAGTTTCTGAATGGTACACCTGCAAATTCTCAAACATTTTTACCTTTGGATTTACCACCTAGTTCCAGAAAGAAAGAAAACTATAGCTTTTCATACCTGGAGAGGTTAGACCATCATCATTACTCTGTGGATGAAACCAAGCCCTACCAAAGTCAATGAGATACACGGCCTGTCCCAGGACAAAAGCATCTTAAATTGTTGTTAGTTCCAGCACATCACGTTGTTTTCTTTCTGTTTATTTATTTATATATTTATTTGGCTTTTTTGATACTGGGTCTCACAGTGTAGTTTAGGCTGTCCTCGAACTCACTAGGTAGCCCAGGCTGGCCTTGAAATTGTGGCAATCCTCCTGCTTCAGCCTCCTGAGTGTTGAGATTACAGGCGTGCATCACCATGCCCCAGCCATCATGTTTTTTACCCATAAAAAGTATCATTTAAGAAATTTCTTCCTAATTATACTTGATTTAATTACCACAGACTGCCACTCATTTCATTATCTTATTCTGTCTAACTCGATTTCTCCATTTCAATTCCTCAAGAAACAGGTTTCCTGAAGGACAAAATAATCAGTATAATACCTATCTTATTTTAAATAAGAAATCTATCCCCAGACGTATGAACACAAAAATAAGTAAATTATATATTTTCATTATGATTTCAGAATTCTGGAAGATACGGTTTTTTGGATTTTGAAGGGGGTGTTTTGAGACAGGGTCTTGCTATCCGGCTGTGTAGTTCAGGCTGATCTTGAACTCACTACGTAGCCCAGGCTGGCCTAAATCTCCCAGCAATCTTCCTGCCTCAGCCTCCCAAGCACTGGGATGACAGGCATGTGCCACCACACCTACCTTCTGGATGATAAAAGTTTAAAAATGAATATAACCCCTTGTGATAGCCTATGGATTTTTTAAATGCAAGGGTCCCAAATCTATATCCCCCTAAGGACTAGAAAAATGTAGTAAAGAAATAAAGTACATCGGAAACGTTACAGAGAGGAGGAGGCCAGGGCACTGTGGAAAACTCGAGGGCCAGTCTCAGACCCAGGTAATTGTGGTCCTAACAGTAATGAAATCTTCAGGTTCTCAAGTCTTCCAGTTTTAAGGAAAAACCCAGAAACTGGTTATTAGCAGTATAAAATTGATTCAATTTTTAAATGCTGGCAACAAAATAAAAACTTTATTTTTTTAAGAGTAGGAAAAGTTTATTGAGAGAAAGACAGCTTCTACCTAAGAGAGACGGAAGGGGGACCGGAAAGCAAGTTGCCCCAAAACTTTATTCTTGAAGCACCTACAAGGACGAGCTGTGCTCCACGCCCTGCCTCGTCTGCAGACTCTGGGGAATGTCCCAGCACTGCCAGCCACCGCAATCTACAGAGCCAAGGGAAGACTATTTCCTAAATATTTTCACACAACTACCAGATCTGTACCTTCATTCTAAGTACAACAATAGCACCTGCTAAAATGCATTATACATTTTATTTACCTTGCATCTACTACTCTGCCACACAGCAGAGGACTTGTGATCTATGAAATTCATGAGCAAGTGTTTGTTATACATTTTGGTAATTCACTGTCTCTTAAATATCTAAATACGTTTTTTAATGACAATTACTCTAGCACAGATTTCATTTACCAACTAAATATCAAATTGCCTGGCAGGTTAGAATACTCAAGTCTTTTTGCATGTTTGCTTATTACCATCTTTATGTTCTTAAAGAAATATGCTGTGAACATGACATCAATTAATACTCACTTTTCATATCAAAGCGCCTTCATAAAGAGATCTACACAGTAAGATTAAACTTTTCAGACTTCGGTGTTTTCCTTCAGGTTTACAGAATCAAAGTTAAAATTAGCATATGAAACCCAAAACATTACACAGCACTGAGAATGTGGCAAAAATTTTTAAAAAATCAACAATACTTAGAATCTAAGGTTAAAGAGCTATATTATTGATTAGAAGTTTTACTTAACAAGTAAGATTATCATTTTGGATCAGGTACAACTTGTTTTAGTTTTGTGTTTATTCAACAATGTGAAAAGTATACATTATATGGGCTAGGCATGGTAGCACAGACCTGTACTCCGAGCACTTCGGAGGCTAAGGTAGGAGGATCCCAGGAGTTCAAGGCCAGCCTGGGCTACACAGTGATTTCAAGGGTGACCTGAACCATATAGTGAGACTGTGTTTGAAAACAGCGAAAAATGGGGCTGGGGGTTTAGCTCAGTAGTTCAGCTGTCTGCCTTGTAAGCAAAAGGTCCTGAGTTCAGTGTCCAGTACAAAAAAACCCAAAAAAACAAAATAAAAACAAAAAACTTTTGATCTGGTTCATGATTCAGTATACAAGTAAATTCTGCTCAGAATTCAACAGATCATTCCTAGGGTATTTTAGTACTCAAGTCACTGTCCTTGAAAACTTAATTTTAGTTTGGCACTCAGAATAAAGTATGTTTAACATATACACAGTATGGAATTAGTTTCAAATGTCCTGATATTCAGGAGCTTGAATATAGTAGCACTTTGTGTTGCCTATTACCAATAAATCATAATATATGATGGATCTTTATTAGATACTTCGTACCAAAGTAAAAACAGGAAAAATTCAACGTTGAAAAATGCTGAATATTGGGAGGGGATTTTAATAATCATTAACACAGGTAGCAAGAGTAAAGATTTTAATGACATACAGACCTACATGATACACATCCTGGCTCTGCCAATTCCTAGTTGATTTTTTGAGATAGGGTCTCACTGTGTAGCTCTGGCTGGTCTTGAACTCACTATGTTGCCTAGGCTGGCCGTCCCTGATCCTCTTGCCTCGGCCTCCCAAGTGCTGGGATTATAAGCAGCATGCCCAGGTCCTAGTTTATTTTTATTCTGAAAATGAAGATATCTTTACCTACTTTGCAGATGATAATTCTCCACATTTTTAAGAGAAACAAATGAGACCTAGGAAAGCAGCTGAAATATACTAGACTATTATACAATATTATTTTCTTTTTGTCCTGGATTTAGTGCTATCAAGCACAAATAATCTCTAAGATTAATTATCCTTTCTACATAAGTGACTTATCCTCCCATGTTTTCATTTTCTGTACCTTGTACAACTCTTTTGAAATGTTAAGTGATATAGGAGTTCACCTAATGATACCAGGAGAATGGAAGCCAGGGACATTTCTGGCCTCTGTGGTGGAAATGCTGTCAAGTAGGAAGAGAGCGGTGGAGGCCATCCCTGAAAATGGTAAATAAAGTCCTCTCCATCTGTATTTTCTCACGTTATCCCCAATTTCATTCTGCCTAGCATATGCACAGGCCAGCAGTTCTCAAACTTCCATAGGTGTAAAAAACTAGAAGCTGGGTGCAGTGGCTCCTGCCAGAACTTGGGAGGGCTGAGGTGCATCCAAGAGTTCAAGATCAACCTGGACCACACAGAAGAGCTCTACCCAAACAAAATAAAAGAAAGCCACACCACAGATCCTGAGCCCAGATACTGTGTGACTCGATAGATCTGGAGTGGGGCCCATCAAGCTGCAGCTGATGCTGTGGGTCAGTGGGCCATGCTTAGTCAGGCTCCTGAAGTATCCCAGACAAGGGGCTCCAGGGAAAAGAAGCAGCCATACTGATGGCTGCTATGGAAAAGGTTTTCTCCAACTCTTTGGCTTTTAAATTAAATCTCCTGAAATATAAAAGAGTTAACCAGTAGCATGAGAGTTCCTGACTGTGGTTCTCCCCAGCCACAAGCCCTACTCTATCCCTAGCAGCCGCAGGTCCCCTGGGAACGTTAGAAATGTAAATTTAGGGGGCCCCATCCCAGGCCTACTGACTCAGAACTGCTGGGGTAGGGCCCAGAAATCCGTGCTCTAATAAGCCTTCTAAATGATTCTGATGCAAGCTTAAGTTTGAGAACCACTGCTCTAGTAGAGATTCAGCTACCCATAACCACTTCAAACAGAGCAGATCCAAGTTAATCTTTCTTACATATCAGGTTTCCATGTAAATGTTTGTTGAAGAAAGGGTTCTGTGGCTTGAAAAATGTTTGATATCAGCTTCTGTCTCATTATGTGCTTTGTGGCTCTGGCAGCATGAACTAGGGGTGTCTGACATAAAAACATCTTGTTTCATTTCTTCAGCAGCCACTGTGACTCAGATTTAGAAGGAAAAAAGGTGCATGTAAGGGTGGAGATGAAGTTGATGATGATGTGCAAGGACAGGTGATGGTCACAGGTGGTAGGTACACGTCTAAGATCCTTGCATTTATTAACTTACTTAATCTTCATAGCTACCCTATAAAATAGCCGGTAGACTTTCAGATAAAGTGTCCAAAATGGGAAGATTTCCAGGAGTAATCTGAATTTCTGGTCTCTCTTTTTACAGCTGAAAACTAGAATGTGCACTCCTGAATGGGAACAGGCAGCTGAGCCAAGCTCCCACGTTTAGAAAAAGCACTCTGCGGTTCAAAGATCCCCACCCCGGTCTCCCTTAGCCTTTTTCCTAGCAATGCCAGTTTCTGGAAGACATCTGGCTATCGGGGAGGAGGACGACAGGGACCTGTGTATGTGCAAGAAGGGACAGCAATGGAGAAGAAAGGGAACAGTGGAATGAAAAGCAAGTTAGAAACACAGAATAAAGACTTGGATGAAGAATTACCTATAGCTGTGGTCGCAGGTCAACTTCCCCAGATTGCTTTGTAAATCAGTACTAGCTCTAAATATCTCTCAAATGGATCCTTTATTTCTGTTCCTGACACCACTGCTGTAGTTTTGGCCCTCATCAACTTCTGTTGATTATTTTAAGTCTGGGGCAGGGCTGGGGATGTAGCTCAGTGGCACTGCCACTGCCTCGCAAGAGCAAGATCCTGAGTTGGATCCCTGGTATAAAAAAGCAAGTTTCTTCTGGCTTCAGTCCAACCTCTCCATTGCTTCAGGCTGAACTCTGTGAAATGCCAACCCAATTATTTTGACTAGTTTCGGATAACTTTTCATGGATCCACATTATTGTAATAGTGACTTTCAACTAAGACACAGAACCTTCTCTCTAAAAGAAAAAGTGCATATATCAAAGTGTGAGAGGTGTTGGATAAAGTATTTAAGTTTGGGTAAGACATATCTGTCTGTGGGTTCAACTAAATAAGAGCTTCCCAGGATGGGAAATTAGTTCAGTGGTGCCACTGCCTGCCTCGCAAGCAAAAGGTCCTGAGTTCGATCCCTGGCACACACACAAAAAAAACAAACCCAAACTTCTGGCATCTTTGTATTATCTTTGTCATTTCTGCAATATCAAAGTAAATTAGCTTAGTTTTAACTTACATATATTCCCCCCTTATTCTAAGCAATATACTGTACATAGGATCCTGGTATTAATTTCATTTTTGTAATATACATTAAAATACCAAAAAAATACATCTAAGTGTTCCCTTTTCACCTAAAACCAGCCTCACTTGCCAGCAAGGATAGCTGTATTGAGGTTCGTGAAATACTGGAATCCAATGACCTCATCAAGCACTCAATTGTAAGATCTGAATTCAGGCTCAAAGACAAAGCACCTAGAGGTCGATTCTACAGGGTTCCGACGTGCTGGGGCACAAGACACCAAGTGGAGACGTGGACTGGGATGCCAAGGATTGAACTCAAGAAATTCAATGCGCACTAACTTTGCTCCGTATGTGCCAGACCTGGGTCTGAATTCTACAAAATCGTTAAGCGTTATTGAAACTACTCAGGCCTAAAGGAAGCTAAGCTCTGTGGCCCAAGGAAAAATGCTCATCCAGTGATATTAACTTAATGTCAGTCCAAGCTGAATGGCAGGATGTAACAAATGATGAAAAGGCTTCAGATGCAAAGGTCTTGGATAAAAGTACACTATTGGCAGCTAGGTGAGACAATGATTGATTTTGCAGCTAGGTGAGACAATGCCTGCTTAATTCCAGCACGTTGGGAGGCTAAGACAGGACTGCAAGTTAAAGCCCAGCCTGGGCAACATATACACTTAGCAAGACCCCACTTCAAAAATAAAAATAAAAAGGGGTGGTTTGAGAATATGGCTCAGGGCAAAGGTTCAATCCCCATAAACAAACAAACAAACAAACAAGCTATTGGGTTAGGGGTGTCAAGAGGCTAAAAGATAAATAAATAAAAGTTTCCTTTTACTGAATAAAGCAAAATAACAGCAACTTAGAAACCTCTACAGTTTCATAAAAGTTACCTTTCTAAATCTTTGCATATTTTTCTGGTTTTTCTTCTCTGAAAAGAGAAGACACCTTTAGAATAACAATCTTAACCAGCAACCTATCTCCCCAATCAAATATAGGGTTTTCCTTTGAATAAGAATGTAGCTGAAGGGAGGGTAGGCGGATGCGGAAAAAACGAGAACCAAGACCTGTCAGTAAAGGTACAGGATCCCAATGATGACTGTAACTGTACTGTGTACCTAAAATGTACCAATAAACTCAATTAAAGAAAAAGAGTGTAGCTGTAGTGACTACATATTTCTGACAGCTTTTGTCACTAAGCAATGGATACTGAATAACTCAATCCTGCCTCATCTGAATTTGGCCGTTATCAGATATTTTGCTTTTTTAACCTCTTGGTTAGGAAGATGTGCCAGTAATTGAGTACAAAGTTTTCAGCCAATATTAAAACTACTGAAGATAAGCTACTATGAAACTAAAACTTTAGGAGGAAAAAAATAAGGAACATTGGAGATAGAAGGAAATTAGACAAGAGCTGAAACACTATGGGTACATTCTAAAGTACTCAAAAGAAAAGCTTTTCATAGGATTAACTACCATCCTGGGGACATTTTTAATTCCCCCGGCACAATTCACTAAAGCGCATCTTATTAAATTTCCTTTTGCCTGACAGCAGTTGCTAAAAAACTTCCTGCCTAAAATTGGTATGTTTACCACATATTTTTAAAAGTACAGAATACATAAAGCAAAATCTTTGCCTAATTTTAAGTATTTAAAGGAATATTGTCTTGTACTACCCTGGCCCCTGGACTTGTAAATTTCACCAAAAGTATCATGAAGTATCAAATCATGAGGCAGGTGGCGACACCACTGAGCTAAATCCCAGGCCCTGAAGTATCATATCATAAAGCTATGTCTACTCTTTGAACTCTGGTTAACCAAACTCAAAATGAATGAGTTTGGACAGCAAGGATTTATATTTTCACCGTGCATAAAAATAAATGGATTCTGTCTAAAAGAAAGAAAAACTGAATAATTTGTTTGTTTGTTTTTGGTACCGGGATCAAACTCGGGTCTTTGCGCTTGCAAAGCAGGCGGCAGAACCACTGAGCTAAATCCCCAGTCCTTGAATAATTTATTTGAATTAAAATTAGGAAAAACTCTAATGTTAAAATCGTTGTCGCCCCCCAGACAGTGAAGAGGTCAGGGCAGCGAAATGCAGTGTGTCCAACCCACAGGGGTGGAGCAGGTGAGGCTACCTTCCGCCAACGGGGCCGTCCGGTGCCTGAGACCTTCGCATTTTTCAGGTAACCCAGAAAAATCCCAGGTTTTAAATGCCGACAACTGTTTAAAATCAATCTTAAAGACCACAAAGATCAACACTGCAGACTCCACACATCCAGCCCACAACCGGCCAGGGGCAACCTCTGCTTGGCCTTGTTCTCCTTATTCCAGTCCCCGCTGTCACGGTTATCCATACGCAGGATTCATCCGTATTCTTTCCTTTGTCACTTTACACGTTTACTTACCCCCTTTCTGATTTACTTAATTATTCAACAAGATAAATAATACGTATCAGGTTTTACTAGGTACAGAACATATAATTAAGAACAAGACAGACAAGGTCTTCTCAAGGCATTTACAATATAATGGGGAAACAAAAAAGTTTGATCCCCAGTACCAAAAAAAAAAGAATTCTGAGCTGTCTAATACATTAAAAAAAAAGGCACAAGACTGGGAGAGAGGCAAACTTTTCTTTTATAGAATTCCAATGTAAAAGTGAATCAAAGCTTCAGAAAATCCACATTTTACAATCACTGTTATGTATAAATATTTACTTAAACAAATAATCAATGAATATTAAATAAATGTTGAAGAATAAAATATTCTCAAAATGTGAGTGTCTATTCTTCATTAACTATTAAAGGAAAAGGCTACCTTTACAAGGAAAACTATACGGTATACAGCACAGAGTGAGTGATCATCACCTAAAAAAAACGGTGAATTGACTTTATATACCCGACATAATGCTCCAAAATTCAAATGAGCATCGCCCACAACACAGCCTTGCGAGCTTCTCACCTCAGCTGAACGAAGAGGAAACAATCACACCCATCCACGTTCACCTGGACTCACCAGGGTCACGGTAAGAAATTTAAAAATGGAGACGAGAGAGGATGACATAAATGCAGTACACGACCTCTGACTGGGTCCTGAAAGGAGGGATAAAGAGAAAGCAGCAAACAGCACTACTGGGGAAACGGGAAATGCTGGACTCTGATGTCACGTCTCGGTGATGTCAAACTCACTGCTCTGTGGTTATACACAACTGTCCTTGCTTAGGAGCGTGCAGGGGTGAAGGATCACAGGGTCCGCAAAAGCGCTCGAGTGGTTCAGGAAACACTGGGTGGGTGGATGCATGTGTGTGCGCACGGGTGTGTGTGCGCACGGGTGTGTGTGTACACCCAAAGAGAGAGGGGCCAATGGGAAATGCGCAGTCCTTTAACGACTGCGCAGACTTAATACTGAGAGTCCTTACCGAGGCGTCTTTATTTGCTTTGTGTGGTTCTGTACATCTCGTTTGTATGGCCTCAGTGTCCTTTGGTACAGTATACCTTGTTTACACGATATTGTAATTTTCATTTATTGTACTTTACAGTATAGTAGTACTGTAGTTTTATGTTGTTATACATTACAGTACTGCATGTCAGAGTTATGCGAATAAAAGCAAAGTCATCAAGCTGGAGTTTCTTTGATCATTTCTTCTGAATATTGTGATACGCATGCTATATACAATTCTCTATTTAGTGATCAAGGCAGTTAATGACCTGGTCTCAGGAACTGAACTCAGTCATTAAATGAGGAATGTCTGTATTCCTTCTTGTTAAAATATCAGAAAGAAAAGTCATACATACACCCCATCTCCTGAAAAAAATTTAAATGTGACTGTCATAGGCCACAGTCAATCAAGCATAAGTTTTAAATCCCATTACACTTTTGAACTGTTTTAATATGAAATACTAATTTAAGAAATTTTCCAATTATTTCCAACAGATCTGAGAGGTAAACTCTGTTAATACTAAATATACAAAATAAGGGTTGCTTGAGGCATACCTCACAGTAAGTCTAAAATATAATGAATGAGCCACTGAATTCAAAGATCATGGGAAAAAGCCAATGACCAAACACTGACCATCTAAACAGCTATACACACAATAATAATGTTTTCTACTCAAGCCCAATTTCAAAGGAAAGTAGTTTTCAATGGTTGGTTGGTCAAAAACAACATTAAATAGCAAGTACCAGAAAGTTAATTGAATGTTTGCCAGAAAGAGTGGGCTGGTTTTCATACTGGATAATTAATTTCTTTGTTTTTATAAGAATTTTAAGAGTGACCAACATGCACCCCGTGGGTAATTAACTTCACTCAAGAACGACTTCTGACTTTTGTGGTATGGACTATGCTGAAATTTGGAAACACTCCAAGAATAAATTTATTTGTTTTAAATATTTTCTTCCTAAGTTCCTAAATATTTCTACAGGTAATAATGTTGCATAACCTAAGGTTACAGTTTTTAAACTCAGTTATGCGTAGCTGTAATACATACTATGACAGTACAAACTCAGAGAAATTCCCATAAAGACGCATGTAATATTTTTCTAAATTAATGATAATCAAATGTAATAGATTGAACTTTAACTATGTAACCTAAAAATCAGTTTTTAGATCATTGTCCTACATTTAAATGTCTAAATATTTAGACTTTATTTAGACTAAAGCTCCCATAAGCATGCTGAAAGAAATTAGAAATATCTGTAAACACAACTACTTCAGGAAGCATCACTTTGAAAAATAACTTACATGCATGGACCAACTCCCTATAGTGGGCATAATCATTATGCACTGCAAAAATGTACTAAAAGTTAAAAATAGTAAAAATAATTTAAAAGACTAACACGACATTCTAAATGTGAAATGTTTTGTAATGAAGCTATTAAGATTTTTTTAAATGCTCTGCTGGGCCAGGGATGTAGCTCAGTGATGCTGTGAATGCCTGGCAAGTGCAAGGTTCTGAGTTCGATCCGTGACACCAGAAAAAAACATCCGCTAGTTTAGCATAAAATTCATGTTCTGCCAATTTTTTTTCTGAGTAAGAATCCTAAAAGAGCAAAGAGTTTCATAAAACAGAATAAAGTTGTTAAAAATACCCTCTATATTCTTTACGTAACCTGTCCCCAAATTGGGGAAACTGCTACTTAACTATGTCTCACAAGTGAATATATTTTTAAAATGTATTTTTATTAGTACTAATTTTCCAAGATGCTGGCCTTCTAGATAGTATTTTCACACATGCATAACTTTGATCAGTCTTCTCCTTACCCCTGTAATCTCCTCTTTCCCCACAGTCCTGTCCTCTTGTCCAGTAACAGTGGACAAGAGTGCTTGTATGTCAAGCTTAGAGCCCACACATTAGGGCCACGTCTCTGACTTCCTGAGCCTCGCTTATCTTCCTTACCAAGATGATCTCCGAAGTTCCATCCGTCTTCCTAGAGATGACACCAGGTCCTCCTTCTTTACAGCTGGGTAACACTACCCTGTGTGTATGCACATGCTCTCTGTGCACCGCGCGATGGGCTCACCTAGGCTGGTTCCACATGCTCCGTGCTGTGAACTGTGCGGCAATAAACAAGGCGCAGGTGTCCCTACAATGTATTGACTTTAATGCTTTCAGGTATATAGCAAGGAGTGGTAAAACTGAGTCACATGATAGTTCTAGCTTTAGTTTTTTGAGGAATTCCCATAGTGACTACACATTAACACTAGCAGCACAGAAGAGTTCCTTCCCCCCCAAATTTTGCCAGCATTTGCTTATTTTAAATCTTTTTTTTTTTTTTTTTTTTTTTTTTTTTTGGGTACTGGGGTTAGAAC
>NW_022900922.1:2256060-2266566 GCF_012274545.1 Fukomys damarensis | reverse complement strand
TTTTTTTTTTTTTTTTTTTTTTTTTTCCTTGTGGTACTGGGGATTGAACCCAGGGCCTCTGCATGGAGCTACATCCACAACCCTTTTTAAAAGCTGCCCAGGCTGTGACTCAAACTTTCAATCTTCCTGTGTCAACCTCCCAGACTGGCAGGACCACAGCCACGTGTCACCTGCCGTGGTCTTTTTTTCTTTCTTTTCTCTGTATTCTCAACAGCCATTCTGAGGAGGTGAGATGGAATCTCAGTGGTTTTGATTTTCATTTTTCTAATGACGAAAGACGCTGAACATTTTATTGGTCATTTGTACTTCTTTTGAGAAGTATTCATCTGCATATTTTAAAAATTGGGCTATTTGATTTTTTTAGTTATTAAAATATATTGTAGGTATCAATCCTCTGTCAGAAACGTCTTAGTTTCATGCAGTGCCCATTTGTTGATTTTTTTTCTTTTTTTGAGGCAGGGGCTCACTACATAGTTCAGGCTGGCCTTGAACAGGCTGGCCTCAAATTCACAGCGATCCTCTTGCCTTAGCCTCTTGAGTAGTGGGATTACAGACAGAAAACAGTCTTCCAGAAAATAAACTCCAATTTAAAATAGAAGACCACTTTCAAGGGTTCAATATCAATATCAATATCAGTCATCAACCAATAATCAGTTAGATCACTTACATACCATGCTACACGTCCCCCTTCAGAGTCCTACTAGAAGCCAGACAGCAGGAGACACAACAGAGGGGACTGTCAGGTGCTGGTCTTTGTTTCCTATATAATACTTTTCCACCCTATGTAGGAACTTTCTAAAATTTGTTCTTCCATCAAATTGTGCTCCTGAGGTTTAACTACCCCTGCTGATAATAATTATGCTGTTGAAGTCTGTGTATCAATTAGGAGGAGGGAAATTTAAAAATGTGCTACATTCCAAAGGCAAATACAGATAAGTATAATTTTGGATTACATAACAGTGCTTCTAATAGAATGGCTAACTGCCAATTTTGAGTTTACTGTAGCAAAACACAAAAATGGAAAGGAAAAAGGATAATTTTACTACTGATAAAATAAAACATGTCATTCCTTTGATGAAATGTGTTAGGACATTACAACTGCAAAAAATTTGAGTTTTGTATCCACTCTGCTGGCAAAATATTAGGGTGAAGGCAGAAGAGGGAGAAATAGAGACTAACTGCCTCTTTCTCCTTCCCTACAATAGCTGTTTTGAAAAGGGTGACTAAATAGATGAGTCATACAGAAATATTATAAAAAGTGGTACTGCACTTATGAGGATCAGTTTATATAAAGATCCTAACGGTATCTGATAAAATGTTGATGGGGCCAAACAGGTAAGCAGCTGGAGGTGGGAGAGCTGGGGAGAGAGAACCTCAGTGAACACACATCGGATAGGTCAGGACAGTGCGAGAAGCAAAGGGGTCTGGGAGGAGGGAGCGCAACAGTCCCAGCAGAGGACCAGAACTGATCTGGCCACAGAGTGAACTCAAGCAGCAAGACAGGCAGTGATATGAGGAACGCAAGCAGCTATGTCAAAAAGCCAGAGGCACACAGTGCAAGACTGAAGGAAAACACTTGAGAATATCATGAAAATTTGGTCTAATTAAAGGAAATTTTGGCTTTAAGGACCCCGACAGGTTGCCACACAGTCAATACTTGGAGAAATGTATAAACTGTACACTTCCTCCCCACTTCTTACCTTAACAGCTACATGTAAACTGTTGGCATTTTGTAAGAAACAACTGTTGCAGAAACCAATCTCAATTTTATGGCAGGACTGATAATTAAAGATATTATACACTTTTATTTTAACAGTCTGACAATATATTTTAGCAGGTTAAGATTTAGTATTTTAATACATTAAAAGACTATAAAATATCATTTGCTGCTTTAAAAATCAGTTTTATTGTAAGAGATGAAAAACTAGAGCAATGACTCAGGGTTTCATTTATTTTTTTCCATCTTTTTATTATATTTTCCAAAATTTCTCTGATCAAGTAGAACAAAGAAAGATTATAGTATTTTCATATAATTTTTTATTTGAAAAAAGGAATATACATTACAGGAAGTTGAAAGCTTCTCAGGAACACAGCCATGCTGAGTACCTTTCCATTCCCTGGCATATAGTATATGTCACTTATTTATTTTATATTTTTAGTTATTTCTTTTTTTTTTCTTTTGGTAACGGGGATTGAACTTGGGACCTTGCACCTGCAAGGCAGGCAGTGGAACCACTGAGCTAAATCCCGGCCCTTTTCAGTTATTTCTTAACTGAGCCCTCACAAAATAGATAAAAGCGCATAGAAAATCTAAAACTCTTCCAGAGCAAAGGGGCAAAGGAAGTATTCATGATGTACATCTGAGTTTTGAAATATATAGTTATATGCACAGTAATTACTCAATAAATACTGAGTGAAGAAATGATTAAACACCTGGGTTTTGGAATTAAAATTTTTAAAGAGGAAAACATCTTATTTGTTAATATGAAAATATTTGCTGATAAATTAACTATCAGCATGTCATTCACTGTTACAATTTACACACTTACTGTAATACCATACAACACTATCATACTCGAGTTAACAAGCAAAGAACATATTCCATTATGACTGGCAATGTTCCACAAACAACAGAGCTAAGACCAGTAGATACAACATTTTCAAAATGCATGTAAACTATTTAGATGAATTCTTTCTGCTGACAATCCCAGGGAAGAAAAGAGAAAATGATGTGTTTTACCCAAAGAGCTCAAAATCTCTCTTGGGAGGTAATTCAAATGAAATTTTACATTCAGTCCAGCCAAGCAGTGATAAACAGATGCTTAAATTAGCTGTCTTATGCCATAATCAAGTATCTGAAGAAAAAGTTCCTTAACAAAAATATAGACAAGGTGAAGAGAGAAAAGAGAAAAAACAAAACATAAAAGGCTATTATTTTTAGGAAAAATGTTTTTGTAACCCTGACTACTTCTGGAAGCAGTGTGCCGCAGGAAACAACCACATTTCTCAATACATTTATAGAGGTTAATTTGTACCATGGGCAAGTCAGCACAATAATAATCGCTTAAAATATCTTTATACTAAGTTTTTCAAAACTGATATGATATCCAGGGGTTTTTCTTAAAAGGTTGCATGCACAAAATTTCACTTGTATCTTTAGCTTTTACGATAAGCATCTTACAATTTTTTCTGAAAACTCCACATGCAAATAAAAACTAAATTGATAAAAGATGAAAGGTTAAAAACTGACTTACAAAACCATTTCCAGAGTCAGGGATTGAGCTCAATGGTTCCGCCGCCTGCCTCACAAGCGCAAGGACCCGAGTTCAATCCCCAGAACCAAAAAACAAAAACAAAACCATTTCCTTCGGTCAAAATGGGTACCGGGGATCGAACTCAGGTCCTTGTGCTTACAAGGCAGGCGCCGGGACCACTGAGCTACACCGCAGCCCGTACAGTCAGCTTTTAAAAATTATACCCAGCAATCAAACAACAGAAGATAACTTTACTTAAAAGAAACAAAATCTGTAATCCCCGACTTTGCTCCTGCTCACCCCGCCATAAATCAGCTGACCACGCAGCTAGCAAAGGGCGGAGCGCGCTCCGAGAGTCTCATAACCCTTGGCATCCACTAGATGAGCTACACTGTCACCAAACATCACTCCTTGCTGTTCTCACACTAGTGTTTGTCCACTGCACTTGGTACTATAGTTACGTTATTTAAATATTAACCAAGTAATACGAATATAAAAGACGCTGCTAATGAAAACCAAATTGAAGGCTTCAGAAAGACCTGACATTGACTCACCACAGGGAAAACAATCATTTTATGATATAGATGTGAACACGAATTTAAAAAATAGAGAACAAGAAGTTAAAATCTACAAGGATTCTGCACAGATTACTTTATAAGTTTTTAAGGTCTGACTTAACATTAAAGAAACAGAAACTGAAGAGCATATTTGATATCCTAGAAGTGTGTAAGAAAGGAAACACTAAATTCCAATCAGAAGAAGCGACATTTGAAGAGTCCTGCCCACTCTTAGGAAGACAGGCTGAGTGTACATTTATGTGTTTCACAATGCTTACGTTTCCATATATAAGTCTTGGTGTAGACGATTACCTGCTCAGACCTTCCCCTGATTAACTGACCACCTAATGGATGGCAGGCTGCTAGTCTAGTACGTTAGAGCCCAGCGCGTTAGAACAAGTGCGAGCGGCTCGCTGACGCGGGGTGATGCGATTCAGTATGGCGAACTGTTCCGAAAGAAACATGAACAGACGCTAACAGCACCCCACTAAGGGTGGGCCGTGAGAGAGATTTAGAAGAACCCGAAATGCACTGAGACCTAAATGGGATATATCTATCCATTTATTTATTTGGTACTGGGATCAATCTCGGGACCTTGCCGCTTGCGAGGCAGGCAGCGGAACCACTGAGCTAAAACCCCAGCCCGGGATATGGAAGTTCAGCAGGCAGATAAAAAGAGGCTCTTCCAGGCCAAAAAGTGAAAAATAAAGGCAAGTGAGAGTCCGGTGAACTTAGGCTGGCTGCCATCATTCAGGCTGCTGAGGAAGAGAAAAGTAATATAAAAGGAAGCGAGGTAGAGGACTCACATGCCATGGCCAAGAATTTGATTTTTATCAGGAAGGCCAAATAATTTGAGGGATTTTTAAGTACAGCAGCAATCAAATAAGATTTTTACTTCAAAAACACTGTTCTAGCTGCAGTATGGAAGATAGAAGAGAGGAAGGAGGAAGATAAATTTGCAAGAGTGACTGTAAAATTAGTAATCCAAATTAGAACAGGGTCCATGGGAATGGAAAAGAATATGAAGTTAATATTTAAAAGGCAGAGCCGGGGATGTAGCTCAGCGGTTCGGTGGCCTGCCTCGCAAGCGCAAGGACCCGAGTTCAATCCCCGGTACCAAGTAAAGAAATAAATAATAAAAGGTAGAGCTGGTAGGAGTTTGAGATGATGAGAAGAGTGTGAAAGACCCTACAGAAAGACACCCCCCAGGTTTTACAATGTGAAAGGACATACAATAAAGCCATTTAACAGGATATCAATATAGGTGAAAACCAGATCAATGGAGGAAAGAATTCTGTCTGGGATAGAAAGAGTATGAGGTGGAATTTGTCCAGTAAGCCACTGAACATATGAATCAGGACCTCACAAGAAGTCAAAGCTTGAGGAAGAAGAGATAGGAGGCACACATTAAGCCATGTATAAGAACTGTTAAAACATGTTCTTTGGAACCAGACTGAGTATAAACTCACTCTGTCAGGTAGTGTTTCCATGACTGTGGGCAAATCATGGACGCTTTCTCTGCTTACTCATCTGTAACAAAGAGATAAGAACAGTACCTACCTCGTAAAACAGGGCCATTGTGAAGACTGAATAAGTAGATGTGAAGTATCAAGAACAGTGCTTGGCATGTGCACCATTATATGTTAGTTGTTATTACCAAAGATTTTTGGTTGGCTGAGATCATCCCCCAATGTGGAGAGTAAGAAGAGAGCCAAAGATGAAGTCCTACAAACACTAAGATTCAAGAGGTAGGAAAAGCAGAGCAGAAGAGGGAAATCATTGTCATAGAAGCTGAGAAAGTGTACAGTTCAGAGGGAGGAAAAGTCAGTACTGCTGAAAGCCACAAAGATATGAAGTAAATAAAGTTCTGAAAGTGTAGATTAGAACTGAGAATAAAGAAGTCACTGGAGGGGCCAGGGATTTAGCTCAGTGGTTCCACTGCCTGCCTTGCATGCGCAAGGACCCGAGTTCGATCCCTGGTAACACACACCCCCCAAAAAAAAAAGAAGAAGAAGAAATAGTCACTGGAGATTCTAATAATAGAAGTTACCACAGTCTAGTCTCCAAGCTTTTAGAACCGTATCCCCAGGAATGAAAAAATAAACAGGCGAACCTCAACTATCCTCTCTCCTTTCTACAGATCACACAGCTGCACTGTCATCATGGGCTAATCTCCCAAGGCACAACGTACACCCAAGGGAGTAGTCACACACTGACAGCAGAGGGAGGAAACTCTAATTCAAATGTAATGTATTAGGAACTTCTAACCTTGGGGGACAATCTCTTATTAAAACAGACTGGTTGGTCTTTTTTAAAAGCATGATGTAACTAAAAACAAACTTAGACCAGGAGTAGATATGTAAAGTTCTACCATGATCCATTGTGCTTATATATTATAAGTAGTCCAGTATATTCAATCAAAGGGTTTTAAGCTAGCATCTGTTAAAAATACCTTCCCATTTGATGAGGGCACCTACCTAATCCATGTGTGTACTTGAACGGGCACGCATAAACTGTCACACACTGGAACAGACTTAAGGCAAACCAATGACTGTGCTCATCCCCTCAATGCTGCATGCAATCTCCCAGTCTTCTTTAGAAGACCTTATGTAAGTTATGCCAACATGACTATTACTGACTGAATAAGGGGTTATCAATGTTTAAATGTACTAAATATAGATAAATTAAACATATCAAAATATACTGAATTTTAAGATTTAAAAAATACAGGTGGGGCTGGGGATTTAGCTCAGTGGTGCCGCTGCCTACCTTGCAAGCACAAAGTCCCAAGTTCGATCCCCAGTACTGCAAAAAAATAAAATAAAAATACAGGTGGAGCTGGGTATGATGGAACATGCCGGTAATCCCAGCACATGGGAGGCTGAGGCAGGAGGATCACCATGAGTTCAAGGACAGCCTGAACTAACCCATCTCAAAAACCAACAACAATAATAACAAAGATATAGGGCCAGGGATTTAGCTCAGTGGTTCTGGTGTCTGCCTTTTGAACGCAAGGACCCAAGTTCGATCCCCGGTAACAATAAATAAATAAATAAAGTCATCCTTGTAGTGGAAAACTTAAAAAAAAAAAAAAAACAGGTAGATTAAATAGAAGGTAAATATTTTCTCCTGTGTCCCGATAAGTCATCTTGTGTGTTCCATTTAGAAAAGGGGGGGGGAGGGAGGAGGAAGCCCACGTTTGAACAGTGTTTCTGGAAGCTCCGTGGTTAAAAGGGTGTAGATTTTGGCCTAGGGGAAGACAGTTTAAAAAAAAAAAAAGCTTCAAACATTTTTCTTAGGTCCTAAGCATGATTGCAGGTGAGAGAGAAGAGCCAATGGAGAGAAAGAACTGGGATGAGAGGTGGGTTACAGGGAAATAGACACTAAACCTGGCAGATGGTCACATTCATTGTGATGGCAGGGTATTTTAAAACAGGGGTTCAAAGGCCTGGAAAGCTCCATTATAAAAAAAAAAAGTTCCCCTCAAATTATTCTAATAATGCTGGGCCGTGGAATGGTGCTGGAATCACTGGACTAGAGCTCTGATAAAGGGTTCTGAAAGTAACAAGTTTCCAGAGCTTCACTTTTAAAACTATAATTTATTTTGCTGTTCTTTTTTAAGTGGCCAATTAAAGTTATAAAGAATTTTAATCACTTAAAAGGTACGATCAGGTATCTTCTCCTCTAATCCTTAACTTTTCCTTTATCATCCCCAATTTTAGCTTGGATTGAAAAGCCTTTTCCTGGGGTTTGTTCTCAAACTTCAGATGATTCAGCATCAAAACACTCCTGGGGCTCTTATCTGTTTCAGTCCCAGGCAGTCAATTCATCTTGCCTAAACAGTTCCCAGTTATCACCAGGAAAGTCCTATGTTGAATTTTCATCTATTCTGCTCTCTGATCTCCTGCTTCCTTTTTCCTACAAGCAGCAGAAGTGGGGAGAGAAAAAGAAAAATAGAGAAAAGAAGAACTACATAAAGTCTCTTCATTGTGAAGATAAAGACTTTCTTGACTCTCTGAGAATATAAAACACTCCCGCCACACTAGCAAACATTTTATAAGCAAAACTTCAAGTTAGGGTCACAGTTAAACCATTTTACATAAATATCAAGCCCCTATATCACCTAACTTTCCTTAACAATCCCTTGAGTTAATAAATTGCTTTACATTCAGTTTCCTTAATCATTTTCTTAAGCCTGTGTTCTATAAAAAGATTGTATTTCAAACAAAAATTTAAAATACTCAAAAGTACTTATTTCAATACAAGATTAATTTATAGTACCTTGTATTAATTCATGGGTATAACTTGTGGTGCCTGAATAAGACCAACAGAAGTGCCCAAAAGTCAGATAGCACGTGGAAGTGTTCAAGTAAGTATTAGTACTAAGGTGGCAAAAGAAGTGACCTTCCCTGGCTATCTGCTGTGTGCCATGTACATATGTTATCTCATTTAACTTTTACAGCAACGCTAGGAGCCATTAGTATTCCCATGTTACTGATAAAGAAGGAGGTTAAGAGAATTGCATATCCACGAAGCGTTCGGTCCAAAGAGCCTCCATTTAAAGGTGACATGGATGTTTGTCCTTGTAAGGAAGAAAGGCTGACTACAAGGGGGAGAATAAAGACTCTGGGAAGTAAAAAGAGCAAAGGAAAATATACTTGAATCAGAAACACTTGTAATAAAATACAGAAGCAAAGGAGAAAATGAATATAAAGGAGACAAGAAAGGTAAAACCCAAACTAATTAATATGACTGGTTGCCCACAAGGATGGAGGGAGACAAGGAGAAAGAATTGTGGGTGTTGGGACTCAGCCATGTAAATAAAATGATGGAGGTATGTTTTTGTTTTGCTTTTTTCTTAGTACTGCAGATCGAACTTGGTACCCGTACTTGAGAGGCAGAGGGCGGAACCACTGAGCTAAACCCCCGGCCCGGTATGTTTCTCTTTTATTGTACAAGTCCCACTTTTGACATCGTAAAACTAAAGGACTAGTCCAAAAAGGACTAGAAATAGATATAAATGATTCACTACTTTGAATATAACCATATTTCAAATGAGTATCCATTATATTGGGAGTGTAGGAAAAGGAACTAGCTCAAGTAACTTTCTGTGTTTTGTGTTAAAACCTACAGAACGTAAGATCTGCTACTGAAACTGTTTTTAAGTATCCAATTCAGAGGCACCAATTAAATTCACAATGTTATGCAACCATCAGTACCATCTACTATCAAAAATTTTCATCAACTCAAACTGAAACTATATGTAACTCAGTAAGCAGAAACTTCCCACAGACCCTTCCCACAGCCCTTCCAAGTAATTTCTGAACTCAAAATTTTGACTGCACAGTAGTTCTCTCTTAGCCATAGTTTTACTGTATGGTTTTAGTTATCCAGTCAACTATGGTCCAAAAACATTAAATGGAAAATTTCAGAAATAAACAATCTGTAAGATTAGGCTGCACACTATTCTGAGTATGGAGATGAAATCCCACCCTATCCTCCCAGGGTGTAAACACCCACTGGTCCAGCATAGCCATGCTGCATATACTACCTGATCGTTAGTCTCCGAAGTGACTGCTACTTGTACTCATTGGTCACTTGGTACCAGGTTGGTTACCAAATCCACAGCAGTGGCAACACACTGCTGATGTTCAAGCAAGACTTGTTGTACTTATCATTGCTATGTGGTACAAGACTAGTAATGCTAGAAATTAGACTATACCGAAGAGAAGCCATATACCGAGTCCTTTAAATGAAAAGGTGAAAAGTATTTTTGCTGGGGGTGGCGGTTTTGAGACAGGGTCTCACTACATAGTAGAGACTGACCTAGAACTCACTATGTAGTCCAGGCTGGTCTTGAACTCAGTGAGCCTCCTGCCTCAGCCTCCCAAGTGCTGGGATTACAGGCGTGCGCCACCACACCTGGCTGAAAAGTCTTGATTTAAGAAGAAAAAATAAATCATATGCTGAGGTCACTAGATCTATGGTACGAATGCATCTAGTATACATAAAATTGTGAAGAAAGAAAAAGAAATTTATGCTAGTTGGTTTCTTTTTGTTTTGTTTAGTTTTTTTGAGACGGGGTGTTACTGTGTAGTTCAGGCTGGCCTCAAACTCACTATGTAGCCAAGACTGGCTTTGAACTTGCAGTGATTCTCCTGCCTCAGCCTCTCAAGTGCTGAGATTATAAGTGTGCACCACCATGCCCGGCTATTCATGCTAGCTTTGCTATTGAACCTCAAACTGCAAAAATTAAGGCCAAAGGGCACAATAAGTCCTTTGGTAAGATGGGAAAGGTATTAGTATAGGATTCAGTACTATCCAAAGCTTCAGAGAGCCAGGGTCTTGTAATACGTCCTCTACAGATAAGGGGCCATTGTTGCACACCCTCAAACTAAAGACTAGGAGAAAGGGGGACTGGATACACTGAGGTGGGTAAGCAATCCTAGGAACGCTTTCTGTGTGTATCTAGCGTGAGGCAAATTGTGAGAATAAACGGTAGTACCAGAGGAGGAATTTTGAGTGTGAACTCGTGCATTTGATATATACACGGGTGTGTGTGTGTGTGTGTGTGCACGCGCGCGTGCGTGGGGCTCAGTGGTTCCGCCACCCACCTCACAAGCTCAAGGACCTGAGTTCAGTTCTCGGTACCAAAATATTAACAACAATTTTAAAATAATAATATATACACAGGG
>NW_022900922.1:2250778-2255992 GCF_012274545.1 Fukomys damarensis | reverse complement strand
ATATATCCATAAATATATTTTTTTGCTAAGAGAAAAAATGGCATTATAGTAGCAATGACTAGTCCTAGTACAATACCTGATTTTGGAATCTGAATTCTGTTTTTCAAAAATAAGAGCCACAGTTCTTTGGAGAAATGACTGATTCCAGGGCTAGAGAGAGGAGCACAAGAAGAGCCTGCATAACCCTGCTGGGCTCAAAGGACAATGGGAATGTGCCAGGGACACAGATGCGGGACAGTCACGGTGTACAACACACGAAGAGCGCACACTGTCCTCTCTAGATGAATAAACGAGTGGAAAGGTATATTAATTTTGCATTACTACAACTAAATACTTGAGCTAATTTATGAAGACAAAAGGGTTATTTAGCTCACAGCTCTGGAGGCTCAACGTCTCAGACTGGGTGGGGTGGGGAGGCCAGTAGGTCTATGGGGGTCCCTGTTTGACCACGGTTGAGTGCAGAGGATTGGGGCACATCACAGTGAGAGTCCACGGAGGAGCAGGCGATCACATCTCAAACAGGAGCAGAGAGAATGAGCAGGAAGGGCAGGCTTGCTTCTCTTACAACACCCCTTTAGTGAGAACCGGAGACCAACCGCCTGCTCACCCATCAGTGACTTAACAACCTCATGATAGATCTCACCTCCCCCAAACTCCACCACCTCTGACAGCACCATATTAGGGATCAAGGCTTCGATCACAATGGACCCTTGGGAGACACTCAGACCACAGCCAAGCCACAGCAGAAGAGAAAATCATCGTCACAGTACAATGGCAACTAATAAATGTAGAAGAAAAGCTGGAATCAGAAATTTACCATTCGTAACTATCGGTAATATTTGACCCAAGTAACAATCACCAATGGATGCAGAAAACAAGTTGGTAAAGGCTGAGAGAAAAAAAATGTTCACATGTCCCAGCTACGCACATGGCTTTGCTGTGTAAAACATCTTGGAGAAGTGGGGTGAGCAGGAAACTCACTTTCCGGTCCCCTTCCTGTCTCTCTTAGACAGAAGCTGTCTTTCCCTCAATAAATTTTTTCTACTCTTAAAAAACAACATTCACATGGTCTCAAAACATCTTACCAGACAGTTATCCTGACAAGAAGGAAAGTAATAACTTGATGGAAGAGAAACCTGGCAGTCACCACTTTTACCAAGTAAAATAACCACTGTATCAATGCCACAGCACTATTCATGCAATGCACTAAACACACAACTTCTATAGCAGTTCTGACAAAAATAATTTGTATCAGACAAACCCAAATTGATGAACATTCTGAAAAATGACTACCTTGTTCTCTTGCAAGTTCGTGAACGGCAACGACAGAGTAAAGAATAAAGAACTAAAGAGACAGACAACAGGAGATTCCTAATTGTACACTGGGCCAGACAAAATTTCCCCTTTTGCTAGAGGATATTACTGGAAGAACTGATATAATCTAAACGTGGCCTGTACTTTCGATAGTAGTATTACAGCAATGTTAATTTCCTGATTTTGATAAATGTACTGTCACATATGAGAAACCCTTCATTCATGGAAAATACATACTAAAATATTTTAGAGAAAGAGCATCAAACTTCCAAGATATTTTCAAACAGTTCAGAAACAAGCAACTATACACACGACAGAAGGAGAAAGCAAAGGGGTAAGGTGTAAACACCTGGGGAATCTAGATAAATATCTGGAATTCTCTGTGCTATCTTTGCAACTTTTCTGTTTCTACAATTATAAAAAATGACACAAAACCCTGCGGTGTACTCCCCTTGCCATCCCTTACTACTTTCTGCAATGCTGACCCTCCAAAGGGACCCTGGAGCAAGGGCAGCTCACTACCACGGTGATTTCCCTACTCACCCTTCTAATGCTGGCGCTCCACCTTCAGACAATGTCACTGTTAGAGGATCTATGTTGAATCCAAATGTATCCTAGCATATTTTTCGTCCCTCAAACCTCTGTGCCTTTTGCTATGGTTAAAATGTTGTTTTGGCGGGGGCGGGGCTGGAGATTCGGCTCAGTGGTTCCGTCACCCGCCTCACAAGCACAAGAGCCCGAGTTCGATCCCAGGTACCAAAAATCAATCAATCAATCAATCAAAATAAAATGTTGTTTTCTTAAGACCTTTTACCATTCTTCTTCTTCTTTTTTTTTTTTTTTTTTTTTTTTTTTTTTTTTTTTTTTTGGTACCGAGGATCAAACTCGGGTCCTTGCGCTTGCGAGGCAGGCAGTGGAACCACTGAGCCAAATCCCCGGCCCACTTTTACCACTCTTAAGATTTAATTAATAACATGTTTTTCCTGTGGGCCCAGACTTCACATTCTAATTTGTTGCTTCTGAAAATTTCTTTTCTCATCCCTGTAACAATATTATTTCCTCTACTATAAAATGAAGTAGATAGAGCAGATGACCTTTTAGACCCTAAAAAAAAAGACTGTGTTGCTTAGAAGCAAGGACTGAGCAGTGTATGTGCGCCTCACACTAACATGTCCGAAAGGAGGCGCGCTGAACTGACCAAACCTCCAAATCTAACATGCTGACATCCCCCGTAAGCAGATCTCTGTACTCTGCCAGATTAAAACATCTTCCAAGATCTGAGTAAGAAATCTCCTCTGTATTTCTAATCGATTCCCCATACTATGGTAAGCTATGTAGCATTTGACTATAGGAAATAACTGATTGTGAAAACTTGTGGGTAAATCAAATTTGCTTGGCATACAGTTTTGAACCCACTGTAGGTGACCAATCAATACCTGTTTAATTCAATTTACTACTTCCTTACACTAGCCAGTCCACGACACACCTGTGACTAGTCAGTACAGTACAGAAACTGACCATCATCTAATATACAATGTCTAGTGATGTATCTGCTTCAGAACCCCAAAATGCAGCCCCCCAACTGAGTCAATTGGGTTATTGGCAAAGCAGGCCACTCACCAGTAGATTATATGGCAAGTTGGAATAGGGCTAGTTGGAATAGATGCAGCTCAGTAGGAAAACATGCTCTTAAGCAAATGTGAAGCTCTGGGTCTGATCCCTGACTTAACTAAATAAAAATACTAATACTAATAATGTTGGAGTGGTACTCAACCTTAAGGCTCCTCTGACAGAGCTTTTTCTACTTTGCCAACTTTATACTAAAATGCTTCTTTCAAAACAATTTTTTCCACTACATTTAAATGTGCAAATATTACTGTATTTCATTTTAAGAGGCTCTCCAGAAATTCAAGGTATCTTGCTCTCTTGTCTGTAAAATATGTAAATATCTATTTGATATAAAATTTATCACGTTCATACTTTATTGCTACGTTTTGTTCCTAAACTTGCTGTTTTATGCAGTTGAGAGATAAGTATCTTTTACCTCTTTCCTAATTTAATTAGATCATCTGATGTTATAACACACGGTCCTTTTAAAGAAGAATTCTGAAATTTTGATACACTGCTAACATGAGGTATTAATTAAAGGCAGCTCTTGAGGGTAAGGGATTTAAGATACTAAAATATAACTCAAGACTTATAACAAATAGTGGGAAAATAACACATTAATAAAACTAACTTTTAAAGGGACTTTTTTTTCTGTTACATGAATAATTATTCCCTAATCTCTGTTTCTCTTGCCACTGAAGAGCTGCATTTGTGGAAATTGGCTATGCTAATGCAATGGGGTAAATAGTTTAAATGTTCATATTCTATAGCACAGGTCCTCAAAAGCTGGCCAAATTATAAAATAAGTGGCTTGGTGATGAATAGTGAGGACTTCCATATTCAGAAAACGCAGCAAGAGGAGGGCCGTAAAGCTGTCCCATGTAAAGTAGTTTATTCTAGAAATACGAATGCATTAAAAAGAAAATGCTCTTAAAGGAAATGGTGGCAAAATGGTACCCATTATACACTCTGAGAGAGTGCGAACAGCATCAGAAAATTCTGATATCCCTTCTATTACCTAGTGTTGCTGCCTTCTCTTAAATCCTTCTGAGCACTGTTTCAGACCACCAGAGGTTTGGTCAGGGTCCACCAATTGCCCCTGGACTTGCCTGCCACCTGATCTACTAAATTTCATGAAAGATTATCATACAGTTAAAAAGTACTTTTTGTTTTCAGGTACATAAAAAAATGTGTTAAATGAAGATATCATTTTAAATTTTATTTTCCCCAGAACACTATGAAATTTTGCTTTTATTTATTTGAGTTTTATTTCCCGTGAAAGTCTAAGGAAAGAAAACACAGACCTGAACTTTTTTTTTTGTTTTTTGGTACCGGAAACCAAACCGGACCTTGTGCTTGCCAGGCAGGTACTGTGCCACTGAGCTACATCCCTGGCCCACAAACCTGAACCTTAAAAATGACTGTTAAAAGTTTAAATATATGTTTTCCTTACATGTATTATCTTTAATGAGACAAGTTGGTAGGACTAAGATTAAGAAACAAGGCCAAGATCAAAACAATATTTAAAAATCACACAGGAACCCAGAAAGGTAAATACCTGTGGTCCATCAAAGTGATTTACTCAGTAAGTAAAGAAGAAAAACTACTGTGCTCTGAAAACATTTCTCATTATTTCCAGTGCTGTTTGAATTATCTTACTAAAAGAACCTGTAGTTACACCTTGTATTTTAGGATTTACTAATATAATAAATTTCTAAGTGTTTTCTAAACCAGTATTTTCAAAAATAAAAGTCCTTTGTTGTTCAATTTAATCTGTGACAAAGATGAGGGCAGGTACTAATATTTCATTTCACGTGCAATGAAAGTTCTGATTCAAAACCTTACAAAATAAAATACACACTCAAGTACAGTACAGTATGTATATGTTACCATATGAAATCCAAAGTTGCACTTCACTAACAGTATCTAATTTTAAAAATCTTTTATATACAAGTTTATAATCAGTAACCTAATATACAGTTTAATATCATTGGCAAACATAATTTTATAGTGAAATACAATCTCTCGAAGGGGACAAAAGGAGAAAATAAAAAATAAAAATGTCTTATTACTCTTTTTTTTCTTTTTGGTACTGGGGATTAAACTGAGGTCCTTGTGCTTGCAAGGTAGGCAGGGGAACCACTGAGCTAAATCCCCAGCCCTTAATCTATTTGAAAACACTGCTTTCGGGCTGGGGATTTAGCTCAGTGGCACTGTGCCTTCCTCACAAGCACAAGGTTCTGAGTTCAAACCCAAGTGAAGAAGGAGGGAGGGGGAGGAGGAGGAGGAGGA
>NW_022900922.1:2236380-2250678 GCF_012274545.1 Fukomys damarensis | reverse complement strand
AAAAAAAAAAAAAAAAGAAAGAAAGAAAACCTCTAAACACTGTGCTCTCTTTGGCAGCACATATTAGATATTTCATAAAATTATAAATTCTTGAACTCTTCATATCAAAAGAATTTTCATATAGTATTAGAAACAGCCTAAAAGTCGAGCAACTCAAGTCAGTTGAATTAATTACAGTGTACCAAGAGGAAGATTTCCTGTAAGTTACAGGCTTCACACAGACATGTCCCTCCCAGGACTATACATCTGATTCGAAAACTTCAGGGTGACAAACAGAGTACTGCATATTCATCCTGCATGGGCGGCTGGCTGACTTTCCCAGTGGAACTCACTCACATCAGGATGGAGCTGTCACCAGCTCCTCCCGGGCCCCACCTCTCCAAGCAACCTCCTCGTCTCCCACCAGCGGAAGTGCTGCTCAGTAATCATTTTCCACACTGTGTGCAGCCGACCATTTTCTCTTCACGGCCACGTAGCATTTCAAAATAAATTTCTCTGTTTTACTAATGACAGCCTTTGAATCTGTTTTGATATTTGCATTTTATATTACTTTCTTTTAAAAGGGTCCACAAATTGTACAAACTTTAGGCCTGCTATATATATTAGATACACACCTAGAATTAAATACCTGTATTCTTTTTGAAACCTAGAATAATGTATACCATGAGGAGGTAGGTGCTAATGTGTGCTGAGTAAATGCTAGGCTGGAAGACACAAGTCTACCCAAAGGACACCATGACATGTACGGTGACCAACCCTAGCTCTGAAGTGTTTTGCATTTGAATTCCACTGTAATATAGGGACGGCATCTCTAGCAGATCCCTTCTCAAAAAACACAAATGGTGTAAAAGGGACACTCAAAAGAGACAGAGGCATTTGTCACACAGTTTCAAGAAATCTTACTCCGTCTCAGTTTTGGTCACTAACTGGCTTTAAAGACCCTGGTCATGTCACTTCATCACGATAAGTCTCAGCTGTCTTATTTTTCAAATAGAGTTGTAATCTAAGAAGTTACCTCTGCTCTAACCTTCTTTGATTCATTCTTACTAGATGACAATAATAATAAAAGGTTGTTTATTCAATTTTAAAATTCTAGTAGTAAATTATATGCCATATCTTCACTATACTTTCATATTACAAATATTAAGAATTAATTAAAAAGTACCTTTTACAGCACCTTTTCTCTGTTTCTTAAGGAACTGAGTCACAAATTCCATTTTTTTTTTAACAACTGATAATTCTAGGCAAAGAAATGTGTCTGCTTCTTTTACTTTTAAGTTTTTAAAATACTGGGAATTTAATTAATATGAAGTATATTAATATAAATTCAATTAACATCAAATACTTTCAAATATGAACAGAAAATAAAAGCTCTTAGATATCCGCACCCCTGCTCCTAGCACCTCAATCCTTAGCAATGATTTCCAAAGCTAGGTGTGGTGGCCCACACCTGTAAAAGGAAGATCGCTGTGATTTCAAGCTCGGCCTGGGCTACACAGGGAGTTCAAAGCCAATCTGGACTAAATAGCAACACCCTGTCTCAAAAACAAAATAAAATAAACAATGATTTCCAAAGTTGAAAACTCAAACATCTTAAAAAATACATACATAGTCCACCAAAAAAATTTACATATCAGGAAAAAGAACAACTTGCATAAATATTTTAATACTAAATTTATTGAGATATCATGAGATTAATAAAGTTACCTTTGGCCTCTACAACTACAAGATGTGCTCACTGTGGTGCTCATTAGCTTCCACACATTTATTAGTACAGTGAACTGCTGAAGTATGTGTACATTTTTCTTTTTGTGAACTCTATATATAAAACTAGTATTTAATTACTTTTAAAGACTCTCAGATTGGAAATATTCTCACTTATTCTATAAGATTCTCAACTAAATTTGTGGTTACAAAAGTAACAGATAAAGTTAAAAAGCACTGTAAAAGTATTTTTTAAATCCAAGAAAGGACAGTTACAGAGTAAGAAACAGATATAGACTCTGCATTTAAAAAAAAAAAAAAGTAGTGAGCAGACAGAAAAGTGAGCAATTTGGGTAAAGGAAGTTCAAAGAGAGATTTGAAAATCAGGATGACAGTTTTATTTAGATTTTCTAAAGATAAAGGGAGCAAATCAAAGTAAAAGCGATAGGTTTAGCATTGTCCTATTTCCACTACAAGAAAAAAGTCTGGAAGAATCAAGCAGTTCCCAAAGTTTAAGCAATCCATCTAGGGAGTGGAAAAAGTTTTTCTAGGTGGAAGAAAATTTAAAAACACAGATGGGGCCGGGAATTTGGCCCAGTGGTTCTGCCACCTGCCTTGAAAGCACAAGGTCCTGGGTTCAATACCTAGTACCACAAAATAAATAAATACACAGAAGAGGGTTTCAGTAGAAATAATAATCCACCCCCCCAAAAAATAATTATTTCCAAAGGTAAAAATAATTAAACCAAAGAACTGCCCAAACTTTTAGGACATCTATTAAAAAAAACAAAAAACCCAAAACTGATTAAGTATACAAAAAGTGATGTAACAATTTATACTCACGATTTTGTACACAGTTCTCACATATGTGAATTTGTAAGACTGTGTCATTCTTTTCTTTTGCCTGTGTGAACAACTCATTTCTACTAAAAGCATTGCAGTAGCTATTGTTGCCATAAATAAGTTTTTCTTTTATAATTAATTCTTAAAAACCAATAGAAAAAAGTTTTAGGAAACAATATGTATTTTAAAATATTAGCACATGGTCTATTTCATTCAAAATAAAATACCTCTATATACAAGTTCCTAATTAAATCTAGAAAACTCATGCTCGCTTCAGTGGCACGGCTACTAAATTTAGAAAAATCTAGGTCCTAGCCTGGAATATGAGGGTTGATAAACACGAAGCTAAAGTATTGTTTTCAAGAAACAATGAATCTTTTTAAAATAAAAGGAGCACTTTATATTATTTTAGAAAATTAACTCTAAATGATGGTCTTATCTTCCAGATTTTTTGATTTAATGACTATTCAGGAGCAAAGCAAAGAAAAATATAAAAAAAACTATATAAAATATAAAAAATATATAAAACTACACAAACTAATTTATGGAAATTTGTCTTTTTTTCATTACATATCTCCCTTTATTATACAGAAAAGACAAATCAAAATTAAACAAACTTCCTTTTTTCAAATATAAATGTAAAACATTAATAGTTATATGAAATTGCTCTGGCTGGTTCCTTGGAGTTTATTTTCTGCCAGTAAAATTAATCTTTTGAGAAAAAAAGCTGCGTTTTAAAAATGTGCTTGTTGTATTGCCCTCTTCATTAAAGAAGAATTAAAATGTTCTCCGGGAAAACTTGCCATTTTTTGCAACATACTTTTCTGTTACTAGATAAAGATTTCTCTTTTTCTTTTCTTTTTTGAGTAATTAGACACCAGAGGTTTTGGGGGGGTAAATTCACTAAACTAAATATATTTTAAAAGGACCATTGTTCTATTTTGAAAGCTCTAATTTTCTTACTACTGCATTAGACCGCCACACAAAGATAATTCTTGAAGAGACAGTCCACTTCTCTTTCGGCTACTTTCCCGCTGGAGACCAGCAGCACCCTTCACGCCTGCCCGCTCTGGAACAGCAGCGGCTTCTCTGTGAGGTTTCCGCACCGGCCCCTCACCCTCGCCCTTCTTTCTCACAGCACAGCCTACCTAATCCAGCAGTGAAATACAGCCACACACACAGTGTTGAGGACAACTGCCACGTCTCGGCCTGAAAAAGGTGGAAATGTAGACCCGTAGGATAAAGATAAATCAACGTAACACTCGAAGACCATCACTTATAGGAAGTTTCAAAGAAAACACAATTTCCAGAAATGATGCCACATGTTGACATTACCTTCAATTTAGAGAATTAAATAAGCAATGTATGAAGTATCAAGAAAAGAGAAAAACAAGGAAGGCTGATTATGATAGCAAGAATGTATTACTCACTACCATCTGAATAACGGCTGATAATACCTGAAATCGCTATGAAGACTGGTTTCAGACTCCTTATTTCAATCGACTTCATTTAAACAAGGCAAACCTACCAAGTGATGGCTCCAAACGAGTATCAAGGAAAAAACTCATTTTTGGACAATTAAGCATAAACACAAACAGAGCAAAATTTCAAAGTACAAGCCTGAGAACTTTCCTTTTAATACAGAAAATAGTAAATAATGAGTTCACTACACAACTCCTTTATTTTATGTATTTTGAACATTTATGTGGCATTTGTACGTATGGAATCTGTGACAAACTTTTCTGTATGAACTGCACCAAGAAAGAAAATTCAATCTTCCTTTTTTTAAAATGTTGTACTCATGTTACTGACAGAAAATTAACTTTAAAAAGAGACAAAAGACCTTTTCAGAATGCATGTTTAAATATACCTATAAATATAAGCCATAAAAGTATCAGTCTAAGAAGAAGTCAATGAAATGTTAAAGTATCACATGTATCTATATCTATATCTATATTTTCAGGTTAGAATATCATTTCCAAAATAATGACACACTTGTTATCATCTCTTGGTGTGTCTCTTTCCCATTCCCCAACTAAGAAAAGACAAATCTCACTGATGTGGCAAAGCTGATAGGTAAGACATGTAAAGTTCAAAAGGCAACCAACAAGTGAATTCGTTATGTTTGTAATTTATAAATGGTTTCTAATATTCTTTTGTATTTCTTTTCTTTTAAAAAAAAAACTAGACTTCATTGGTATAGGCTTAAATGTAGAGCAATTAGTGATTTGCCAAAACTGTTGCTTTAATCTGTTCCTGTATTTTTACTCTTCTTTAAAATATCTGCAAAATTAATTGCTCTCCTGAGCGCCATTCAAATAGAAAAAAAAAATACTAAATGATATATTCTACATGACAAGCTCACAGCTTTAAAAATTCATTAAGAGCTTGGCAATAATATTTTCAGTGCATTTTACTATTACCTATCGATTCTAATGCACTTGACTTATCTGTAGAGATAAAACTTATCTTGACCTTGCTGAATACAAATCAGACTGGACTAAAACCTGTGCTGGCCTCTCTGGGGGAAACAGTGCTAATCATTACCAAGAAGATGAGGGCACCTGTAAGAACTCCACAGAAATGCTTCAGCCAAACGAAAATCCATTTTATTCTCTTTGGCAATAAGAAATGACAAAACAACAGTTTCATGTATAAATAAACACTGTTACTCTCTCTAATCCATCTGTCATATTCTAATCAAGAAAGCAGCGCTGCCCCTGTGCCACCGATCACCTGGTTTTTCAGCACACCTGGCCCCTCTGTGTGCCGTGCACCCTAAAGCACAAAGGGGTACTGGGCTCATGTGACGCAGGGAGAACAATTAGAATGTCTCCCTCTGGGGACAACTGCAACATCAGAGAAACTAAAAAATTCTAAAATTACACCCACAGTGATTAATGCATAAACGATATTTCTTAATGTTTTTCTTAAGTTACATGATAGCGTCTGTAAACAATGTTACTTTCTCTCAATTTTTACCCCTATAATTTTTGTTATCAAAGTAAACAGCTACAAGATAAATTACCAATTTTTCTTTCCTTAGTCTAATATACAAAATTAGCCAATGCAAACACTTTTCATTTTTTCAATAAAAGCCTATTTTGAGAGACAGAATCACCCATTTCAGCAGTCACTGGACTCTTAACAATCGACTACTGAAATACGTTACACTGTTTATCAATGCATCATGTGTTTTAAAAAGTTCTTTAAAAAAATACTAATTCCTTGATTTTACAGGACCACCAATTACCAGGTTAAAAATAAATCATTAATATTTCCAATTCTCAAATAATTTTTACAAATATTAAAGCACAGGATAAAATTACTTTCAAATACATTAAAATTACTATTTACAATTTTTCAGTTCCAAAATCACACAGCAGATGATTTGTACTTCAGTTTTGAAATAAGGTTTCTGTTTGTTATTTAAACTATTCATGGAGTCTTTGGGATTTATGGGTAAATCATAACTTCATAAATTACATTTCTGACAACTTAAAATTCAGGCCTGGATTCTCGCTAACTTCACTGCCCCCAAACATTTCCCAAGGCAGCCAAGCAATGAATGCACATTTAATGTCATCTTCTGTAACACTGATGTCCTTTGAAGAGAGGTATAACTTTAACTGTGCTTTAATACTCAGTATTTTAGTACTTTGATATCTAAATCAATATTGTATGATTTTAAGGAAGTATGAAAAAGAAATTATATAGAAAATTTGCGAAGTAGATCAGTGGTTTCCTCAAGCAGTACACTAATGTGAATGCATTTTTAAAAACTGCTGCAAGAATTAGTTGTCCTCTATTATTATTCAGGGCACCTGAACACAAGATATTATTACTACGGCACATTAACTCTGCTATTTCTCAAGATAGAACCAAGAATTTTAAACGTTCCCTAATGACTAATCTCCTCAGAGCACCTAAATGAAACATACTGTAATTTTATATATTTTCATCTACAGTATTGCTTAGTGCTGGTAAACAGCAATACAACTTGCTATGTTTTAATAGGCGACAATTTTGGCATTGGCTACAGATGTGCACAGACCAAAAAAAAAAAAAGAGAGAGAGGGAGAGAGAGAGTGCCATCCACAAACTCTGCCACAAAGAATAAGGCTCGATTGCTAATTATACAGGGAACTGATTTTAATTACACAGAGAACATTGCTTTTAAAAACACTCTCCTAACTGCGAAGGCAAAGTTAGTGACTCAGTAACACTTCTATCACGTTACAACAGTGCCCTCTACTGGTAAACATAGAGCTCTACAGATTAAAAAGAAAAGCCAGGAAGAACAAATTTTATGGAAATTTTGCTGCTTTTCATTAATGTAAATAATGAAATTAAACTTTGTCACTTTAAGGAAATTAAATGCAACCACTTGAATGAGATCACAGCTGTAAAACCTATAAAAGAGGAAGCTGCCACCCAACAGGAGGTGATCCCTGGCACTGCCTTTTTGAATGCGGTAGACCCTTTTTCTGACAAAATAAACTTTATTTTACTTCAAAACAAAACAAAAAAAAGCTTTGTCACTTTAAAACTATATAATTTATATCTAAAAGCTGCCTGATTAAATTTATAGTCTTGAAATAACTGCATTTAAGAAACGTGGTTTCCAACTATGTATGATCTGACTAAAAGGTAAACTATTTCAAGTGATGAATAAATATTAGAAATATTATACTAATTCAATATTTCTTAATCTAAAATTCAGATATCTAGTAAAATATCATTAAATGTTTAATTTTTTTTATGTCTTGGCCTGTCATACATGTCAATGTCAAATACCAGTAACTATTTGAAATCAACTTAGATGCAAAAAAAATTCATTTCTGTACTTCTTTTAACTAGTATTTCGTTTTTTGTACTTCAGGCCTCTTTTACAGGCTTTGAGAAATTACAGTGTCTCCATCAGGAAACTCTTATCTGCTGCTGAGTTTACTGCTTCCTTTTTCTCTAGTTCATACATGAGTGCAAATTTCTGTTTTCCTAGAGCCAGTGTTACCCAAAACCAAATGGAGACAAAAGGGAGTTGGAACATCGGGTGGGTCTCTGAAGAGGCCTTCTTTCTCTCCCTTCCCACCCTTGACAGTCTCACAAATACATCTTTAAATGAATAAATATTTATGTAAAAAAATCCTGCATCCATCAACAATTAGTAATGTATGGTAAGTCCAGGGATTTAGCTCAGTGGTGCCACCTCCTGCCTCACAAGTGTGAAGGTCCTGAGTTCAATCCCCAGTACCAAAAAAAAGGCAAAGTAATGAATGGTTAGCACACAGTTATCAATAACAAGATAGCCATAATTACTGGTACAGTATACAGAAGCTCCTCTGACATAAAAACTATCACATATTACAGTCTGAATGAAAAGAAATACAAGACTTCAAGTGACATATAATGTAATCTTTGAATTTTATACTGTGAGAAAAAATTTTCAAAAATTAAGTTAGAAGAGAGCATATTAAACTATTGACCTCAACATATTACTATTTTACTATTTGCTCTGTGTAGACTGCAGAAAATTTTGTTTCTTTTCCTTACACATAAACAGCTTTTTTCCATTACAGATGCAAACAACCCAAGTCACAGAAATTTAATTTTTAAAAGCAGTACATGAACTTCCTAACTGGATAGTAAATAATTTATTAATATAAAATTGAGCCTCAAGAAAGGTAATGCCTAGAATCAGTCCATCCTTTCAGCACTTAAATAAGGCGGGCTGGGAAGGACAGGTAGAGGAAGTGGTCAAGAATCCAACAGCCCCCACAGGAAGTGGTCTGGGAAGAGTGTTGTAGTCTTGGGGCAGGAGGATGTAACACTCAAGACAAGGACTGCGGGTGAGAGAGATAAGCAGAAATTAGAGACCTGGGATAGGGTTAAAACTTTCATATGAGAGGAGTTCGTTGACAGTTTAACAAGTTATTGTTTTGACTCTTCTTCAAAAATTGACCTCCAATCCTCACTAATAGTTACGTTTCCAAATTCTTAAGGGAACTCAACAGAAAAAGACATTTATACTTGAAATTTTATTTCATAATGAGCCACCTGAAAATACCTTTCTATTGGAATGAAATACCCATGTAAAGAAATTATACTCTAGGGCCGGGGATGTAGCTCAGCAGCTCGGTGGCCTGCCTTGCAAGTTCAAGGGCCTGAGTTCAATCCCCGGTACCAAAAAAAAAAAAGAAAAGAAAAAGAAATTATATTCTAAATGAGCACTGGAAGGAAAAACAAAATACAACAAATTGTGAAAGTAGCAGAGAATTACAATAGAAGTAAAAATGGGGACAATATGAAGTTGCTTTATTTTCCATAAAAGCCAGAACTGGCTTCTGAAATACAGTAGTTCTGAAGCGCAATGATTAGAATTTCAGATGTGAAGGAGGAGGAATGCTGGTTATGAAAAGGAAAGGTCAGAGTTTTATTATCTCCTGTTTGTGAGAATGAGTTCAAAGCTACAACTTTGTCCAGCTTGTAACGGGAGAGCCGAGTTCTCCGAGCAAGGTTTTTTTTAAAGTAAATAAAATAGTATCTGTATTATATAGATTCCAGGCCATCTTTTGTTTTCCTAATTATCTAAAAAAACTTTTAAAAATATGCTCACCTGAAATCCCTAAATTTAAACATGTAAAAAGATTTAAAAATTTTAAATTTCTGAAAATGATCTCTTCTCCAGACTAAAATTCAAAAGTCAGACATATTCAAATGGGCAAAAAATGAATTAAGGCAATTTAATATAGAAAAATGCAAATAGTTTATAAATATAAACATAGTCATTGGTAATCAACGGCATGTAAGACACAATTCATCTGTCTGCAAAGATCAAAACCAATAACCCTACAACAGGTGAGGTATGGGGAAAGAGGTAGCTGGGGGGGACTCGGAGGCCAGAGCAAAAGCCTAGAAAATGGGGCAGCCCTATAATCAAGCCTCCAATTCTACTTCTAGGAGCCTTTCTTAAGGAAAGTACTAGAAAGTTCAACCAAGACCTGTCACGTAAAGGTACAAGATCCCAATGATGAATGTAACTGTACTGTATACCTAAAATGTACCAATAAACTCAATGAGAGAGAGAGAGAGAGAAAAAGAAAGTTCAAATAAGGGACGTGTGAGTAGGTATTAATGAAAGCACCGTTAAAACACTAAAAAGTTCTCGATGATCAAAAGGTCAAACCAGAGAACTGGACAAATGAACTGCACACCTACATAATCTGCACCACGGCGGCCACTAAGGGAGATTAACGGGCGTGGAAGGTCATTTACAGGGAGGCGGGGCCCAAATCAGACACAGAATGTATGATCTCACTTGGGAAAAAAAGAAATCTGTGTGTCTGTGACACATATATACTCACACAGAGAAGTCAGGGAGGTCAATCTCATTATGCAGCAGAATTATAAGCGATGTATTTCTCTATCATATTGATATTTTTTAATTTTTATCTGCATAATAGTAGACAATTTTTATTTTTAAAATAGCAGCAGGGTATGAGCATATTAGGTTACTCCAGAATTGGAACCCAACACTGTGTGCCTTTGAGGCTTAAGGTTTCAAAAACTACCATATACAGCCTCTACTCCCAAATGGCCACTATGGTTAGAACAGGGTAACGAGAACACTTGTTGCTATTACTATTACTGGGTGATAATTTTCTATTATTGTCAATTCAGAACATTTCACTGGTGAAACAATAAAAATCAAATTCTTCAGTTTGGCTAACAAATGTCACTCTTACTTCATATTACAGCCTATACAAGGCTGTCCTCCTTACCTGTAAACTTCTAATAACTATCTTGTCTCCTCCATAGTTAAACACCATATGAAATGAGTGTGTACCTTCCTTAAATTTTACAAATAAGCCAGTAAACCTAAGATCCAGTCATCATAAGACAAGCAATTTGGCTATATCAAAGCTAGAGTGTCATTTTAAAATAAGTGAAGAAATATTTATTTCTGAGCTCTAATTTAAACGATTTCCTAAACATTACCATCACCATTATGAACTTAGAAAAAATAAGTGAGCAAGTACTAATTCCTTCTTTTAAAGTACAACATAGACAGGCGTGTTGGCACATGCCTGTAATCCCAGCACTCTGGAGGCTGAGGCAGGAGGATCCTGTGAGTTGAAGACCAGCCTGGGCTACACAGTGAGTTCCAGGTCAGTGTCAACTACACAGTGAAACCCTGTCTCAAACTCCCCCAACAATAATAATAAAATGAATAAAATACAACATAATTTTAAAATGTACACATGCATACTTGCAATCACATCTTTAAAAGTTTTTTTTTCCCAGCTTGGAATTTAAACTATGTCTAGACAAATACAGATATATAGATACAGATATATAAATATACCCTAATCTGTTTGCCTGTTTTGGGGGTACTGGGGATCAAACCTAGGATCTGGCACGTACAAAGCACATGTGATACCACTGAGCTACATCCTCAGCCCTAAAACTTAATTAATCCTCTAAATTTAGAGTCACTAATTAAAGTAAATGACATTTTAGAACTGAATTACCACAGAAACAGATAAAGCTCCTGTCAGTCCTCTGACCGGCGCCAATCAGATGCTCCCAACCCTGAGGAGGGTTCTTGAAACTGCTCCCAACCGGCCCTCTGCGGTTCCCTTCTCATTTGACAACTTCGGCTTTTTCTATTGCTCGATTTTCTTTCTAACTGAAAACCTCCAATGGCGTCCCCGTGATGTGAAACGAAACCCTCCCTCCTCTCCCTGGTTACCAGGGAAGAGCTGACCGGCTGCACCCTACACCACGCTGCTTCGCAGCCGACTCCAGGCACACTGGCCTTGTCGCGGCTCCTTCGGCACATGAGCCGGGTCTCGCAGCTCGGAGCTTCTGCACTACTCTGCCTCCGTCCGGCACTCTCTCCTTTGCTGATCTTCACGACCCGGTCTCTGCCACACTGGGCCATCACCGAAGCGCTCCCGTCCCCTTCCAGGAAGAGCCTTGCCCGAGAGTCCACAGGCGATCACCACCGCAAGCCCGTCTTCACCCTCTACCTGCACAACACTTAGCATCGTTTGCTATCTTCTCAGGAGCCCACACTAGCATGCAAGTGCCTGACAGCAGAAGGCTGCCTGTTGTAAAAAGTGATATCACGATCCAAACAGCTATCAGTATTTTTGTGTATTCATCGCAAAATGTTCCTCCCTGCCTTCACGGAAAAGATGAACGCGATATATTAAGAAAAACAAAGTGCAAAGCACTGCACACCGTATGCTAGAGTCTGGGTAAGAGATGAAGGCGGAGGGATGAACACCGCGCCTTCATCTACAGAAGCAAACGCGACAAGCCCAGGACGCAGGGGAGCACACAGGGCAGGACGGACGCCATGGGCGCGCTGACGGGGGAAACTTTCTCTGGGCCGGTGGGTTTTGATCTAAGTGGAAGTGCTGCCCACTTAAGACACATACTTTTACTAATTCACTTGTCTGTTTCTCGCCTGCTTGTGAAATCTAAAAGAGGAATCCAACTGCCACCTGGAAGGTGCCTGCGTCGGGGTCGTCGGAAGTAAGGCGAGCGGGCCTCGGCCTCCCACCAGCCTGCCCGGGCTCAGCGCGGCTTCCCTTCCGCTTCCCTCTCCACACTTCTTTAACTTTTCATTCTCAGGTGACTTTGCGCTCAGTTCACCAAAGAACTGACTGGGAATTTCCCTAAGGACACACAATGGTCTTATCTAGTAAAACCCTCTCTCCACGAACAATGAGGTCAATTAACTGTCAACAAAGGAGCCAAGGCAATTGGGTAAGAACGACTGCTTTTCAAGAAATGGTACAGGAGATCATTTGACAGCCACATGCAAGACAGAAGCCTCAACTTATTCTACCATGCACAAAAATTAACTTAGGTCACAGGCCTGAGCGTAAAAGCTAACACTGTAAAACTTTTAAAAGAAAACAAGAGAAAATCTTTAGGGTCTTGGATAAGACAAAAAAGTTTAGAACACAAAGAAGTACAAATTATAAGAGAAAAAAAAAGATAAAACTGAGTTTCCTGCTACCTGAAAGGTACTGTTAATAAAATGAGAAAACAAACTACAAGCAGAGAAAAAATATTTTCAAAACACAGGGCTGAGGATGTAACTCAATGGTGAAGCCCAGCATGGAGGAGACCCTGGGTTTGATCCCCAGGATTCCAAAAGCTCAGGGGGAGAGTGGGTAAAATAGTTACAAAACTTGTATGTGACAAAGGATTGATAACCAGAATATACAGAACTCTCATAGCGCAGTTATAAGCCACATGAGCTGGACATCCTACTCCTGTGCATTTATTTACCCAAGAGAAGGGAAAACACAAATACAAAAACCTATACATAAATGTCCAACAGCTTCACTCCTCACTGTCAAAAACTTTTAAAGAAGTGTCCATCAACTGGTCAACAGGTAATTGTGGTATATTCAAAATAAGGAGTACAATTCCACCATAAAAGGTAGTAACTACTAGTACAAATAAAGTAGACATCCGTAACAGGTTCATGGTAAGCAAACTGTGGTTTACACGCATAATACTACTCAGCAATAACGAACAATCATGGTTATCTGAAGGACCAGGAATCAACCTCAAAATAATTATGCCAAGTGAAAAAAAGCTGGACCAGAAAACAGTGCATACTATTAATTCATTATATAAAACTTCAACAATCTAAGCTAATTTAAAGTGACAGGAACCAGGTCATTAAATGGCTAGGGACAAACCTGGAAAAGTCAGGTGTGGCGTACATGCCAGTAATCCCAGCACTCAAGAGGCTGAGGCAGGAGGATCACCATGAGTTTGAGGACAGCCTGGGCTACATAATGAGTTCAAGGACAGCCTGAACTACATAGTAAGAGTCTCTAAAAATTCTGAGTAATAGATATTTAATTATTTTGACAATGAGAATAGTTTCAGAAGTATATACATATGTCAAAACTTAAATTGTATACTTTAAACAGATAGAGTTACTGTACAGTTATGTCAATTAAAACGAAACAAAAGGAAATGCCCCCTCATACACATATATATGCACACCCCCAAATCAAAATCTAAAGAGACTTCAGTTGCTACTCAACAGAACAGAAAACACACTTGGGGGAGTTTAAGTTGAGTCAAATTACTTCCTACTGAAACAAAAAAAATCAACACTCATCAGACAAAAATAATCCATCAATACAGGCATTTATATCCATAAAAACAGAGAAATATAACAGAATACAGTCTCTACAAACTACCATTAACAATGTCAAAATCATAATCAGAAATTGTTAGAAGTATGAAGACAGAAAAATTTGAATGATACACCAAAGGAAAGGCAATCAATTCAGACCAATACTAAGAAGATCACAAAACTATTATTACTGTATTCAAAACATAAAAGAAAATACACTCATTGACAATCTCAGGAGAAAAAGAAAATTATAAAAATAATCAAACATTAACTCCAGACCTGAAAATACTAAAATACGTTATTTGAAATTAAACATTAACAACATGGGCAGCAGGAAAGTCAGTGAACTGAAGACAGATCATAGAAATAATCACATCTGAGGAAGAGAAAGAGTAAAGAAAAACAGGAGTATCAAAGACCTAGAGAACATATCACAAGGCTTAATATGTTTAATTGGGGGGTCTCAAAAAGAGATGACAGAATGAAACAAAAATATTTCAAGAAATAAAGAGCTGAAAACCTTCCATTTGGCAAAAGACATAAATACACATTTTTTTTTTTTTTTTTTTTTTTTT
>NW_022900922.1:2220273-2236321 GCF_012274545.1 Fukomys damarensis | reverse complement strand
TTTTTTTTTTTTTTGGTTCCCAGGGATCCAACTCGGGTCCTTGCACTTATTTGCAAGGCAGGTGGCAGAACACTGAGCTAAATCCCCAGCCCAAATAAATATATTTTTGAAGCTTACTAATACCCAATCATGATAGAAATTAAGAAAGCCACATCTACATACATCACAATCAAATTGTGAAAAATCAGATAAAAATAAAAAGGCTTCAAAGCAACGGGGGTGGGGGGACGACAACACATTAGAGATCCCTAGAACAGTAATATAATGATGTATTACTCGTTATCAGAAACTATGTCAGAAATTACAAATTAAAAGCCAAATAGCCGGGCGTGGTGGCACACGCCTGTAATCCCAGTACACGGGAGGCTGAGGCAGGAGGATCACTGTGAGTTCGAGACCACCCTGGGCTACATAATGAGTTCCAGGTCAGTCTCAACTACATAGTGAGACCCTGTCTCAAAAACAATCAAAAAACAAACAAAACAAAAAGCCAAATAAAGATAAAACTGTTCTTTTTTTCACTGTTCTGACAGTGAAAGGTTATCTGTAAAGTGTTAAAAAACAAAAAAGCCATCAGTGTATACGTTTATATCCATAAAAACAGAAATTTTTTAACTCAAGGCTCATTTGAGAAGTGGCTGATTTCAGACCTAAGCCAAGAAATATCTATCAGAGGCGCCTATACCATCTTCACTTAGCAAGAAACCTACTGGTAGTAAGTAAAATCAAGACGACAAAAGGACTAAAGAACAAAAGGACTAGCTAAAGACTGGGCAGCTGGGTTCTAACAAGGATAAGAATGAAATAGCTTAATACCTATTAAATATGTTTAAACCAATGAGTTGATTATGGTGTAAAATTTAATCAGTAGTTTTGGAAGTAACAAGGAATCATTTTGTTAACTTGAAAACTGAGTATATGAAAAAAAATCAAGCATTTATCCTTCATTTTTTGATTAGGAACCATATCTTGGAGTAATCAAATGTACATGAAAGGAGGTGTCTTTTTATAAAATAATTCCAATGTATAAATCAAAAGTGGCTGGGGGAGGCGCACGTTTGTAATCCCAGCTACTCAGGAGGCTGTTGGAGGAAGCTCACTAGTTGAATGCCAGCCAGGCCAACTTAGCAAGACCCATCTAACAATAAAAATTAAAAAGGCGAGGGATATAGCTCAGCAATCAAGTGCTTGCCTAGCATGTGTGAGGATCTGGGTTCAATCCCCAGTACAACAAAAACAAACAAGGGCTAGGGATTTAGCTAAGTGGCACCAGACCTGCCTCACAAGTGCAAGGTCCTGAGTTCAATCCCTGGTACAAAAGCAAAACAAAACAGAAAACAAAAAACCCCAGCAAAACATACATACAAAAAACAAACAACAAAAAAGTATCAGTTATTTTGGAAAAAGGAAAAGGCTGTGATTGGGATGGGGAAAAATAACCTAGCAGGTAATTTCCATTTCTGTTCTAAAGTTCTGAAGTTGTTGGCGCTGATGGTACTCAGGTCAGAGTCTGCTTAGTGTCTCGGCAATCTGGGTGGGCCCACCAGGGCTAGCAGTAGCGTCTAACAGCTCTGTTTGTTAAGTAGTTACGTTCAAAGAACTTACTAGTTTCGTAATGACAACTTAATAGCTGTTTAAATAAAATCATATACATGTATTTTTTAAAACTTAATTTTTCATTCCTGAATACACAATTACTACTCGGATCTGTGAAAAACTCCTCTGACCTTGCGTTCAGGTTAGATACAGTCATCCTCATTTCCTCTTCTGCAGCACTTCCTAAACAGTTCTTATTTTTTATCACAGCACTACTAAAGTTTTAGTTTTGCAAAAATGACATCAAAAGAGATTCAGCATGATTTAATGTGAAAAACTATAAACTACCATGTGCTAGCATTAGGTACGTGTCTGACAGATGCAAAGTACAGGTATTTTCTCCTGACAATTTAAGATTTCTCCTGGCACCCCTGTGAGGGCACAGTGCCAATTCAGAGAGTTTCGGTGCAGCCTGTGCATGCATCAGTAGGTCACTGTGGACTTCCTCTTATGTTATCAGTAAGTTAAATGCATACACATTTTAAAGGTAATAAATTTATTTTTTAAAAAGTACTATTTTATTGCATCACAGATCATATATCCTCATATATCCTCACAAAATATAATTTTTAAACAACAAATGTCAAATGCTTAATAACTCATTTTTTAAAACAAAATTTCAAGCAGCAAATTTCAACCTAGATATGGTAGCTGCCCTTAGTCGCCATATTTAATATGAGATGGTCTGGGAGATATAAAGTAAGGATGCTAATAAGACAGTGTGCATAATAATCGTCATGAAACAACAAAAGAGCCATCTGTTCTACAAACATTAAATGAGTACCTACTAGGCATTGTATTTTAAGTGCCAGGAATAAAATGGACAAAATGCCTTCTTTCAGATTACATTCTAATAGAGAAAGAAAACAAACAGAGAAACAAAGTGCAGCTATGACATGACATGGGGTAAATTATAACACAACGGCAAATGAATCCCTACGTCCTTCCCTCATTCTAAACAGAGGATGGTCTAAAGTTCTTCTCCTTGTCAAGAGCAAAGGTGTGAGGGAAGAGGGGAGATCATCAGCTCAGTAAGCAGTGGGCGATCCCACCTCAGACATGGCCTCCGGGAATGGGGGCGGTGGGATCTCGGTCAGAAAGGAACTGAACTAGAAGTCCATGATCAGGCCCCCTGGGAAGCCAGCATAACCTTCCTGGAATCCCAACTGGACAGAGCAGGATTTAAAGATAGCGTGTATATGTGTACAATTTTCACCTTATCCCAGAGAGTTATCAACATGAAGGGAACATGAAAAGAAACCAGAAGAAGGCAAAGGGTCAAGCTGTAAAGTCTTTGGTGTCATCTTTGCAGTCTGCAGTCATCTAACTTAAACAGAAGAGAAACAATACAACTTTTAGAATCCTCTGCATCCCGAACTATCATTCACACTTTTTCGCTACAAGATTAGGAAAAATAAAACTCTGTGCGGTTGAATAACTCTGTTTTGTAGCTTGGATCTCCCATTAAGAAAGGTCCCATCTTAGACAGTCACGAAACTTCCTGGGCCTCAGCCTTGTCATCCCATCAACCTGAGAGCGGCTGTGAGCTCCAGACGGACACACTGAAGCAGCAAGCACAGAACAGAGCAGTGGGTGGATGCTCAAAGACAACCGGTTTATTCCTCAACTTCAATACCATGAAACATTCTGCTCACAAAGCCAGCAGTGAATGCCACGTGATAAAGTCAACTGCTGCATCTGAAACACTGAGATATCAAATCTTTGAAATCATATACTGTCTGAAGGCCTTGTGGGTTAGAATTTTATTATAACAAACTACAAGAGATCTTCTCTTCTTCTTTTTTGCTTATACCGGTATTCTGCTATATACTATATTGTATGAAAAAAGTGAGCTGCAAGGGCTTCGTATAATTGGTCAGACAGCATTTTCAATGCAAGACATGAAATGCTTACTTCTCAGTCCTTTCCTATCTAAGGGTTCTGTTTTCTAATTCACCCACTTTCAAGAGAAATGGATTCAGATAAGTAGCAGGGCCAAGGGCGCTAACTCTGTAAGTACTTCTCACTTTTCTAAAGTAAAATGGTATCACAGAATACACAAAACACAGCAGACACACCAAAGAACCTAAAATGCACCAATGAATCAAAAAACGACAGTGATGATGCTGACATTAGAATAATAAATGGCTATTGCTATATCCTGAGCACTGGCTCTTTTTCCAGGTACTGCTCTGTGTTACAGATATTAAACCCACAACAACCCTGAAGTAACTCTTATTAACAACAGATGGGCCGAGAGTCAAAACAAACAAAAAGACCAAATTTAGTTAATAAACTAAGACAGTGCCCACGATGATACCCAGAGATCAATGTTAGATTTTTCTGTATCCCACTTTAGTGAAGCAAGAAAGCTGAGAGTATTCTAATTGATCAGTAAGGATCAGAACTCATGAAAAATAGTTAAGTGTATCCAAGAACAAGCAACCCCTGCCATGATAACTGCAGCCTAGATAACATAAACGAGCACGTTATCAAGGAGATTCCACAGCAGCAAATGTCACAGAGAAAAAAAGAAAACCTAAATATGAAATGGAGCGACAGAACCAGAATGGAATTCCAAATCATGTAAAACTACCAGAAACCACTCGTAATATTAGTAATTTCTTTGATGACTTAGAAATTGGTAGCTTTAGAATAAAGACGAGGATTGTATTATTCTACCATCAGAATTCCTTAGGAAAAGCCATGTCTTTTAACAGCCAGTCCAAACACTATTTTGAAAGAGTGGTTCTTTTACCACAGAACATTTAAGGAACTAAAATGATTTCATACTCCTATTTGTAATGAAACAGCTCAAAAGTTAATACCCTAGTGAAGTCCTTCAGACCTATTTGTAACCTGTCAACCCCATAAATCCTCAAATTCCACCCTTCCCTACTCCTACTTCCCTGAAATAATTCAACTGACAGATCAGATTTCTAAGAAATCCCTAAGGTTAGTAGGGAAGAAAAATTCAGAAATGTTGAAAAGACCCCTGGGGTGTGTTATAGCTGAAAATCAGTTTTCTCCCACTGAATGTAGAAAGTTAAGAGCAGTTTCATAACTTCTCTAATTTTCTCTTACCTTTGTCTTTCTTGACCTTAACAAAAACACCACTTAAGATGCTGAGGCAAATACTCATGTAAAAAAGCTAAGAGAAAACTAAGAGCTTTTCTTGGATATTTATATCCGTGTGAAAGAAAAAAATCACTATTTCCCTCAAATCAAAACACAATTACCCTTTCATGAAATAACTCACAAACAGGATGAAGAATTCAAGCAACATAAAATCGAAATGCCTTTTAAAACTTTAGACCAAGTCTGAGTAGAGTCCTGTGACAGTCCACCCAATAATACACTACCCAAAGACTTGCCGGCACCAACTCCCACTCTCTGGGAGTCCCCACTGCTACTCTGCAGGCATCCTGCCAATTTCTCCGCCAATTCCAGAGAACTTTGTCCCGGACACATCATGAGCGGGCAGCAGCTCTAACTTGGTAATGGGATAAACCAATGTACCTGCGATAGGAAAGACAAAGTTTCCAAAAGAAGTACTGATGGCTTGCTAAAACCCTGCATTTTATTGGTTATTCTTTGTTTTTTCCTTCTTCTTCCTTCACATTCACTAATTTTACGTGCCTGAACGACCACTCAATGTATATCACCTTAGAAATAAAGTACTTACCCACATTAATTTGGGGACTAACAGTACAGTACTGGGGATTGAACCCAGGGCCTTTGCATTGATTGACCTTCCCCATTCCCAAACCTACTTTTAACTGAGACAGGGTCTTGCTAAGTCATTAAATTGCCCAGCCTGGGGTCAAACTTATGAGCCTCCTGCTTCAGCCTCCCAGAGTGCTAGGATTGCAGGTATGGCCACCATGTATGGCCTTCATTGTTTTTTGAATAAAAAGAGAAAAAGGATCTCATTCCCAAAAAAAGTAAATTCAAAAGAAACTTTAGAATGTTAACTAGAGAATTTACTACTACTTAACATTCATTTTTTTTGTTCTGTATTTTGGTATTAGGGATCGAACTCAGGTCCTTGCACTTGTGAGGCAGGCAGCAGCACCAATGAGCTAAATCCCTGACAAGAATTTACTACTTCTTTTTGTTTGTTTGTTTGTTTTTTTGTTTTTTGAGACAGGGTCTCACTATGTAGTTGAGACCGACCTGGACCTCACTATGTAGCCCCGGCTGGTCTCGAACTCACAGCGATGCTCCTGCCTCAGCCTCCCGTGTGCTGGGATTACAGGCATGTGCCACCACACCCGGCCAAGAATTTACTACTTCTTAATGTATGTTTCGGTATAGAACTCTAACATTGTTATGGTAGTGTTTTAAATACAGTACTGAGCATTATTACCTATCGTCCCCTTAGCAAATGAAAATTTCAAGAGAGCTGCTTGGTTTTGTGGTCTTTATGAACATATGCCCCTTAAAAAGCTAATCTGAAACTAGGAGGTCATTGCTTATACTGCAGAAGGATTTATCACTTTACAAAGGACTAAAGAAAAGTTTTCTTTAAGCAGAGGTTATTTTGTCTTCACTTTAAACTCTATTTCTAAAAACCTGTAAAGCATCAACTTTTTCCTATGCCTGTCTACTACAAAAAGTGAGATCTACTGATGGGCACGAGTTAAAGTTACAGCACAAAAGCTTACAATTTACTTATACCCAAAGCAAAGCTGCTATTTCAGATTTTCAGCTCACTACGTCACCCTCGAGTTACTGACACCCACTGCATCCCAATGACACAAACACCTTGGAACTGTTCCAGCTGCAGTCCTCTTCCACACACAACCAGCAGCACCCGCTACGGCTGGAAACTGGCTGAGGTGAGAGTATTTACACCCCAGGAATAACAAATGCTACAAAACACCGTGACTTACTGTTGTGTTAGCAAGATGTAGAAAGCTGCAGAAAATATGTTGAAGATGCAGATTAAATTTAAAAGTGTGTTTTATCTGCAGCCATTCCATTACTTAATCTTTTTTTTTTTTTTTTGGTACCAGGGATCGAACTCAGGACCTTGGGCTTCTGAGGCAGGCAGTGGAACCACTGAACTAAATCCTTGGCCCTAGCCATTCCATTACTAACAACACAAAAAACTGAGGCAATACTATCCTAGTAGTTTAAAGACTAGCACCCAATTCAGAAAAATTCCTACCATTAACAAATGAGGTAAGGGCCAGGGATTTAGCTCAGTGGTTCCGGCACCTGCCTTGCAAGCGCAAGGACCCAAGTTCAATGCCTGGTACCAAAAAAACTAAATGAGGTAAGTTTTGACATATGAAATCGGTTTTTCTTTAGCTTTCTCATTAACATAAAGGAAAACATCAACCAGTGTTCCCACTGGAACTATACTCATTTGTCACTTCTGATTGGCTAACAGATATGAGAGTTCGGTAAATATGAACAAAAGCATTCTTTAATAATGTTTAAATTTGTTTGTCTTACTGTGTCTGGCATAACAGTGGGCACCCAGAACTGTTCAGGGGCAAATGGTTCCTTCTAGCTATCTTTTAGAAGCAGAGTAGGAGCTGCTGTTGCTAGAAATCAATGACAAACTTAAAATATAAACTATGAAAGTCACCAAATATGCAATGGATGACCATTTCTTTGCAATATTAATTATTCCTGATTAGCCACGGATACATTTTTCCTATAAACCTGATCAAACTTGCTCTTATTCAATTTTCAAATCTCTCGTTTAAAAGGTAAAGTCACTTCAGTAACAAAAATCAGTCACAAAATCATGCCAAAAATCACTATTATACAGCAATACATACCTGAGCATTATAATGAAATAATACAATGTAAGAGATTTTCTTCAAGACAATACAAAAGGGGGAAAAGTGAATGTTCTTAAGACTGACTGTGAGTAGATACTGCTGGAGCCAGGGGTAACGGACACGTGGAAGGTAACTGTTTTAATCTGTTTATTTTCATATATTGGAATTTTTTTCTACAATAAAAATGTCTTTAAATATTAACATGCTTCAGTCCCTGTCACTGAAAGAAGTCAAACTTGCACACAGTCCTCCAGTGCGGCTGGATGGAGGTCGCTCTGGAGCTCTAGCCTTCTGCCCCACCCGCCCTCCTCCAGTCCCCCGACCCTCCTGCAGCCCACACCCCAGCCACGTGTCCTTCTGCCAGTCCTACCCTGGATTTCTCTCTGCTTGTCTTCCTCTTATCACCTTTAAGTCTGATCAATTTCCCTTTCACATATTTCTGTGGCCACCATATTTCAAATTATAACTTTTCCCCTGACATCCTAGCACTTTTACTTCCCCTTATAATGTTCTTTTTCTCAGAGTACTTATCCCCTTCCAAATTTTCTTATTTGTGTCTATGACTTCCTGTCTGTTCCACCCACCAAAGTGTAAAAACACAGGAAAAGGGATGCTTGCCTGTTTAGTTCACGTGGGTATTTCTGTGTTCATAATACTGCTTGGCACATACCACCAGAGAACAATAAAACTGTGCAAACGAATCAAATAGTAGTGTTTTCTGTTACTATAACTAAATGTGTGAGGCAGGCTAATTATAAAGAAAAGTTTATTTGTATTGTAATTCTGGCTGTTGAGGAGGTGGGGGCCTGGGTCCAGCCCTCATGAGGGCACTTAAGGGCAGCAGCTGGTGTCACAGTGGTGGGAGAAGAAATGACATCTTGAAACGAGAAGTCAGGTAGCGATTCAGAGGCCGGGCTCACTCAAACAACTCACTCTCACAGAAGCCCTATGAGCGCTAGTTGGGTCCATTCTAGTCCCTGAGCGCCCCAGTTACCTAAGGACCCCCCAGTTGACGCCATCTCTAAGTCCCATCCACTCCCACATCACTACAATGGGAACCGAGCTTCCAATACATGTATCTTTGAGAGGCACATTCACACGATGCCCCAACCACACAATACTGTAACAGGAACACACTGAAAAGAAATCTAAAGCCCTAAACCTAAACCTTTATGTCTGAAGTACTAGAATACGCAAGGCAGTGCAATATTTTCAACACTATTAGTGTTTAAATTTACATGGTATAGATTTTGCCTCCTGTATATGGCTTTTCCAAAGTGACAGCGTGAGTTGTGCGATCAATCCCAGCGTAAAATGGATGCAGCACTTTCTCATTCATGAGAGGAGATCAATGAAAGAGCAGTAACTGTCAAGTTGGCTTCTTAATTAAAACATAGTAAAGATTTAATCTACAGGTACATCACCGAGAACAGAAAATAACAATGAGTTGCACTGTTGTTGGATAAGCAATTTACCTGGACCAGAGAGAAAGTATTTATCAGGAGATAGGGATTCAGATTTAAAGCAAAGCAACTATTTCTAATACATAACACCCCCGCTTAATCCAACTATCGCATAAACCCTGACTAATTGTTCAATTTTAGTATATACTGTTATGGCTTGTGTTTAGATGTCCCCCACAGCCTCCTGCAGTCCACAGGTGGGGCTTTTTCAGAGGTGGCTGGATCTAGAGTGCAGTGCTAGGACCAAGCATACTAGGATTAAGGCAGCAAGTGCTACCCACCCTAAGTAGCCTGGATAAGGGACAGAAAGAGCTGTGGTCACCCCCTTTGTTGCTGTGCTACCTTCTGCGCACCATGAACCGTTTCTTCTCTGCAATGCCACTGTCCCTTGGAGCCAACATATCACAGACTGAAACCTCTATAAACTGTGAGCTAACCTTTCCTCCTTTAACTTTAAGTGTTGGTCATTTTGTCTCAGCAGGAGAAAAGTAATTCATTGGGAAAATATATAACAAAAAACTGAACTAAGCAATACGAAGTGGACTTGTATTTTATGAACCGCAACAACTGTTACACATACTTAATACAATTATGTAGCCTATAGACAATGCATCCATGAATTCACATGCCCCACGCAAAGACCCTAAGTCTTCACAGCAATCCAAAACACACTGATGGGATTAAGTAAGTGGCACAATGAACCCCAAATCTTCATTTTATTTTTTATTTTTCTGTTTTGCTTTTGCAGTGCTGGGCATGAGGCCCAGGGTCTTGCACATGTATTAATAGGAATATCACAGCAACAGATTCTAAGTAGAAAAATAGCTCAGTAATTATTTTTTAAAAGTAGTTCTTTAGAGTCAGACTGTGTAGGGGCTGGGGATTTAGCTCAGTGGTTCTGCTGTCTGCCTTGCAAGAGCAAGGAGCCAAGTTCAATCCTGGGTACAAAACAAAACAAAAAAACAAACAAACAAACAAAAAACTACAAAATAGAGTCAGACTATCTAGATTCAAATCCTGGATCTCCCAGTCACTAATATGTGACTTAAGTTACACAGCTGAGGGGCCAGGGATTAAGCTCAGTGGTGCCGCTGCCTGCCTCACAAGTGCAACATCCTGAGTTCGATCCATGGTACCAAAAAAAAAAAAAAAAAAGTTACTGAGCTGAGAAAGGTGGCACTTGACTGCACTCTCAATTACAGCAGAGGCTAAGGTGGGAGGATTGCTAGAGCCAGGAGTTTGAGACCAAGCTGAGAACATAGCAAGACACTGTCTAATCGTTCAAATTAAAATTAGCCCTATACCTCATGTTGCTCATGCATGAAATAAAGACAACAACAGTACTCAATTTATACGGGCATTATAAAGGTTAAATGAATCGGTGTAGGCAAAGCTGATGAGGGTATGGCACCCAAGAAAGGCGTGCACAAGTGTTGGTTTTAATAAGCTTCATCAAATCCAAAACTTAGCCTTTTTGGCCCTGAGGGTATATATGATGGAACTTCACTGTGTTTTATTTCCTTTTGTTAGAAAAATTTAGAAAGGCAAAGTTAAAAAAGGAAAATCTCAAAAGAATCCTACTGTGAAGCACGTAACGTCTGTTAACTATAAACTCGCGCTTACCAGTAGGCTGCACTGCTATCGTAGGCTAAATACCAGTCTCCCAGGCTGGCAGTTCTGCAGCGATTACAGGAGGAGCTATGATACGCACCAGAAACACATGCAGAAGTTCAGAATTTTATGCCATTCTTTTCATTTTCCCACAGCATTTTTCTTAATACCACAGAGACAGTTCTAGCTATCCTTTCCCTACCCAACAGAGCCAGCTTTAATAAAAATGAATGCACCAACAGCTACATTTGAAGTTGAGCTTTAAGAAATGCATTAGATGCAAAAGTCAGTCCATCCCTGTTTCATATTTAATTTGCAATAGGATATGTGGCAGCTGTCAAGGGAGCCGCGAAGGTCTGTTAGCTGATGACTGGATGCCTGCTGAGATGGGCTCCACACACAGGTACTACTCGACTGCAGACAGAATCTCCTGACCTACCTCTCACTCGCCTTTAAAGTTACCATGAACACACTCTACATGAAAGGAAATGAAAACTGAGTTTTCCTCCTTTACTGTGGCCCTGGGACTTCCTGAGTTTTTCATTCCATTGTTGATTGGTCCAGAAATAGTTTCCTCCTAACTATTCCCAAGTGTGTCTGCCAGCCATAATTAGGCTTATATGCTAAAGAGCGGTGTTAAAACATAATAATGCCATTAGATCTGACAAGTATTTTTTACTTTAACACTCAGTATCTCAGGAAAAACCATTATCATTTAATAAATAGGTCCAATTGAATCTTTATATCTTACGCCATTTTGTCCACAATTTATGAAGTACATACAAAAGGATAGTAAAAACAATTCTACTAAAAATGTCACTACAAATGTGAACACACCAAACCCTTTGTATAATGTAATACTTAGGGCGTAACAGCATAAAATATTCTAAAAGTACCATCCAACATCCTTTCTAAATAGGATGACTTAGGTTCTTTTCACAAATTACTGGACGATAAAAGCCCTTCCTCCTATTGAACGACTAGAGAGACTATATTTTTTGTTTGTTCTTAGAAAGGTGTCAGTTCTTGGGCCGGGGATTTAGTTCAGTGGTTCCAGCACCTGCCTTGCAAGCACAAGGACCCAAGTTCAATCCCTGGTACCAAAAAAGAAATGTATCAGTTCTTGAATTAAAAAGAAATTATGTAGAATGTTGTCATCTGACAACCCAGAGTCTACAATTTCATTTATATTATTAATATCATCATCATCATCAAAGGCCAGAAATGTTATCTATTTACTTTGATTTGTCTAGTAATTGTGAAACACTGATTTTTCTCTTTTTCATTAAAGAAAATGAAAAATTCTAAATTATCACATGTGATCAACTGAAAGCTACAAGTAGACCAAAAAGCTCACATTTCCAGTCCACATCAGTGTACTTTTTTAATGTAATATTGTAGGCCTCACAATAAGAAAAATGAAAAATGACTATTTCTTGACTGGATGAAGCAATTTAGCCTTGTTTTTCCATTTTCTTATCATTTTCGATTTTTAACACATTTGGAACTTATCATGATAAAATAGCAAAATACTTTAAGATACAAAAAAAAATACAGTTCTCCAAATCCCATGTCTTAGACTTACAAAGGGCCGGATGGACATATGGTAATAGCAGGACAAAACAAGCTCTGTTCAATTGTGGGGGGCAGTTTTGAGACAGCGTCTTGCTTCATAGTTCAGGGTGGCCTGGAACTCCCTGTGACCCTTCTGCCTCAGCTTTCTGAGTGCAAGGATTACAGGCCTGCACCACCACACCCAGCTGCTCAAATTTTTTTAAAGAGTAAATTTCTCTTTGTTCTTCTGATAGCCTCGAAGTTAGAATACAAGTCATGAAATGCTAAACCTTTTGAACAGTCAAAACTGCTCAAAATCGAAACTCAAAAAAGTTGTAACCAATGGACCCAAATAATGTACTAAGGGTTAAGACACTTTTCCAAATTATGTTAAATATTGGTACAAAAGCCAAGCATGGACCAGGCATGGTGGCACAGGCCTGTAATCCCAGCAGTCAGGAGCCTGAGGCAGGAGAATCGCTGCAAGTTCAAGGCCAGTCTGGGCTACAAAGTGAGTTCAAGGTCAGCCTGGACTACACAGAGACACCTTGTTTCAAGAAACCAAAAATAGGGCCCAGGATTTAGTTCAGTGGCATCGCGCCTGCATTGCTAGTGCAAGGTCCTGAGTTCGATCCTTGGAACCAAAAATGAATGAACGAATGAATGAATGAATGAATGAATTTGAAACACTATTTTAAGTGGAAGTATAGAATAAAATGGGTATTCTATATTATCAATAGTAATGTAAATTAACACATTTTAAAAGAATTTTGTCAAATTTATTTTTTTAAACTTTACTTTTAAATTTAGTATTCAAACTTTTCAATCAATTATAAAAAATTCAGAATACTGAGTACACTATAAATAAAAGTAATTATTGCAGTGATATTAAATAAGTTAAAATTAGAGGTCTCATTTTTCAACACTCTGGCTATTTGAAACAGTTATAAAGACCACAGCAATGTGGGATGACGTTTTCTTTATCTTCTTTACCACTCACCTTTCACTTTAAATCTGAACAGCTAGAAGGTACTGCAGCACATGTATGAAATCCCTGCTCCTCAGGAGGCTGAGGCAAGGAAATTCAAGCTGAAGGCCAGCTTGGGCAATTAGCCAACACTTCGTGTCAAAATAAAAAATAAACGGGCTGGGGACATACCCCAGAAGAGAGAGCTCCTGGGTTCCCAGGGTCAAGCCCCAGTACCACACACACACACGCACGCACGCACACACGCTCAAAATTCCATTAAGTCTACAACATCATCCATTTCAAACACATTCTTGCTTCCATACACCTCATCACTTCAGTCCATTTTACAAAATTCCTGTTTCTTCACAGGCTTAGCACTCTTCAACAAAAAGAAACTGGTTAATGAATGGATAGCATGCAGTGAATTAATCAAATGAAAAACACAGCATATAAAATCACACTGTATCTTCCATCTCCTGCTATGCATGCGCAAGGTCCCGAGTTCAATCCCTGGTAATAAAAAAAATAATGCTATAATTAAACAATGCTAAAACAGGCACTGCACACACACACACACACACATACACACAAACACTCCACACACACAAACACACAAAGACTTGGAAGACTATGTCAACATAGGATCAGTGGTTATATTGTAGTGAAAGTTTTTGGTGTTTCCCACAACTCGAATAAAAAATTAAAACAAATGACCCACCCCCTTCAGAATGTTTAATCTAAGGTAGTAAAAAAATTATACTTGGAAATTCAATTCCAGTGGGACTGGTATAATCACACATTCATTATGGCACTGTAAACTGATACAATTCTTTTGAAAAGCAATGTGTAATATGTGTCAAAAACCATAAATGTGTTTATACCTTTGACCTAAAAACTCCTGGGAATTTATCATAAGGAAATAATATAAAAGAAAAATATGCACAAGCATATTTGATGTGACATTATTTTAAAATAATAAAAATGTCAAACAGTAAGAGTTATCTACATAATTTTGGTACATTATTAAAAATTTTGGTACATTTTTAAAAATAGGAAATAAAACTAAACAGAAACAAGAAAACTCCAAACAATACTGAGTATTTTAAGAAGAATATAATCAACGTGAACAAAGAGAGAAAAACTCTAAGTTGTATTAATTACCTCAATTAGCTAAATATTCTTCATAATGGAAAATGAGATGCACACACTACAAATAAGAAAAGCTGATGTGTGAAAATGAGGGAAATGTGTTACTTTCTAAAGTATCTCCCAGTGGGACTTTAATGACAATGTTTGAATATAAGAACAAGGAAGAAAAGTAGATAATAACGGATAACGATTTCAAATTTTGGAAAAAGAATCTAGTTTCAGAAAGTAAAACATAAAGCCTCTGTCAAAAAGAATTTTGTTCTACACATAAAAAGTAACCTCAAGGCAAAATATTAAGTACAGTATATTCATATGACTGTTTCACAAAAGCTACATTATAGCAAAATTACTACTTCCTAAAATAAGCTGGGTATGACTTAAATTATATAATTCTTCCTAAGACTTTGAAAACATTCTTTAGCATTTAATTGGGTATTCATTAACATGAACAAGACAGGAAAGAGTGCCACCTACTGAATTGTAACCCCTTTTCATATAAAAAGAAAAATCAATTCTCTTATGCTACAGAATTTTGTTTTTACTAAAAAAGGTAAGGTAGACATAATACAATGTTACTAACAATGTCAGAGTGTAAAGATTACACTTTTTGCTATATAATACTTGGTAAAAATAGATCATAAACTGCAACCAAATCTGACCACATGAGAAAATGGTCAACTGGTGCCAACTGTATGCACAGCACTGTAACAAGCACCAAATACCAACAGTTCATACATGCACAACAGAGCTTATCGCAGTGCTTGCAGTGAAGAGAGAGAGGACAGGACAGCAGAGGCGGGACAGAGGGGAAGAAAAACATGAGTACTTTTCCTGTGGTAACATTAGATGCATGACTACATTTAAATATCATTTAAAGTAAAAATCTTAAATAGGTCGAAGGGTTCAAAAGGATTAAAACTTACTAAAGCAGAAGAGCAAAATTAAAGGACATCATTAAAGACAACGGAACGGGGAGGAGGGGGAAAAACAACGGAAGGCAAGTACAGAATTGGAAAAGTAATTGTAAAGATCAGGGCAAAGCAACGTCCACACTCACAAGCATTCTCACTTCGCTTCCCGGAAAGCCGACTCCCTTTCCAGCCTGAGCTGTGCTCTGGTCTGTGTCCGTGCAGACAGCTTCCAGGAAAGGCAGTAGAGAACTGCGCTCAGCCAGAATGTGGGAGGCCAGCAAAAGCAAATCCTCCTTTGTCCCGCAGCACTTTACAGAGTGCGATGGAGCTCCCAGATTATAAAGACCTAGAGCAGACGCTGATACAGAGGTGTATGTTTAGGGCACTGTGTGTTTTCATCAAACATAGTAAGACAATCACTGTAGTTGGCACTGCGATCTTCGGGAGCAAACTGTAAGTATGAGTCCTCTGTCCTCAGAAGGCCGTATCTACGACCGATAGTTAACAGGTAACTTTGGGGGGCCTGGAACTCACTATGGAGCCCAGGTTGGCTTCAAATGCGGGGGAGCCTGCTGGGATTGTGTGTGTCGCCACATTACCATTCAATTATAATAACCCATGAAGTGTTTACTCCTATTTAACACAAGACGCATACATAGATAGATTAGGGAGAAATTTTTTAAAATGGTTAACTGCCATTTTTCAGTGAAATGCCAAGCTACCAATCTCTGAAAGCCAAACACCATATGACAAAAGTGGACACTAGAAACCACTGTATAAATGTTGATAGGTACATCACTTTAGACCCAGTACAAAACACCAAAGGTTCATGTTTAATCTTTTGCAACCGAACTGATTTTATGTTTTCTCCAGCAATTTCTGTTCTGAAAACTTGAAGATATTAATTCACTACCCTACAATACAATGAACTCAGACTCATCTCTCCATCTCTCCATCTCTCTCTCTCTCTCTCTCTCTCTCTCTCTCTCTCTATAT
>NW_022900922.1:2213258-2220024 GCF_012274545.1 Fukomys damarensis | reverse complement strand
GTTTGCAAAGCAGGCGGTAGAACCACTGAGCTAAATGCCCGGCCCTAGACTCCTCTTTAAATCCTTTCACTGACTACAAGTTCCAGCACAGCGAGGTGCTCAACCAGGAACCAGACTGCCGCCCCCTGCTGGAAGTCAAGTGTGTCTGCTTCATTTAAGACTGGCCAAGGGCTGGGGATTTAGCTCAGTGGTGCCACTACCCGTCTCACTAAAGCAAAGTCCTGAGTTCATCCCCGGTACCAAAAAAAATAAAAAAAAAAATCGGCCAAGACCCTCCAGAGTCCTGGGTCTTCCTCCCACTCACTATATGATTTTGAACGCTACCTGACTCCTAATTTTACAAAATGAACCAAAGGTTACGTTCAAGCATTTCCTAGGGGATAAGAGGGTCGCTGTGCATTTTAACTCCAGATCTGGCCAGTCTGTTTAGTTTGGATATTTATTTATTTAGGTTCCAGGAATCGAACTCAGGACCCAGCGCTTGCGAGGCCAGTGCAGCACCAATGAGCTACATCCCCAGCCCTGGATATTCAGATATAGTACCACCCACATGGTCTCCGGTCTCCCATACCACACTCTCTACAACTTCTCTGTCACTAAACCCATCCATTCACACCTCCCACATCTGCTCCTCCCTACGGCCTCTCCCCGACAGAGAGCTCTATGAAGCCTGTCCCAGTAGCATCTCCTCAGTACCACCACCACCTCCTATTCTAATCTTTCTGCCACACTTTAAAAAAAAAATCCACTGATTCCTCATGCCTTATAGTACACTAAGTTGGAAACCTTGATTCTTAAAGTTTTGGTGTCCACTGTGTTCCCTTAAATATCCCAAATTAAAACCCAATATATAAACATCAGGGCTGGGTATTTAGCTCAGTGGTTCTGGTGCCTGCCTCGCAAGCGCAAGGTCCTGAGTTCAATCCCTGGTACCAAAAAAAAAATTTTTATATATATAGATGATTGATAGACACACACACACATATCAATCATCAATCTAATCTTTTTTCCTCAAGCAGACTAAGTGCTCAGAAAGTTGACATGAAGTAAAGAGAAGATCCAAATAAAAATGATGAAGGAAAACGAGTAAAGCTTCCCCAGTGAGCTTTCACATTTTTGACCGTTACACAAAAACAAAAGAAGAGGGACTTCTGTTAAGTTAGGAGAACTACCTGGAACCTCCTTATAAATGTTTAGAAGATCTCCACAATCTAACAGGAGTCCAGCTTAGTTTTTCACTTTATGATGATGAGATGGTAAGAGAAACAGGTAAAAATGCACTTCAAGTTTGAATTTTGAACTTTTCCATTCTGATCGGTGGTATAATACAGTGAATGCTGGGCAGGGGCAGTGACCGCAGCTCCTGTTCAGCCCCAGTCCTCGGCCACAGGATCCTATGTTGCAAAGCCAGGTGTTCAGTGGGGGAGGAGTAGTAAATGCATTTTTGAACTGTGATATTTTCAACTAACAGTGAGTTTACTGTGACACAACCCACTGTAACTGGAGGAGCCTTTGTAGTCATACATGCAATTTCTATAAGAAAAGGGGGATTAAAACCAAAACAACTTCCCATAAAAGTAAAAGACAAACACACTCAAAACACAGGGGAGCTCTGATGTGTTCTGCTGTGGTCTGGATATACCGCTGTCGCCCAGAGGTTCATGTGCTCTGTCCCCAGTGCGGTGACACAGGGAGGTGGCAAACCTTTAAGAGGAACAGGACCTAAGGCAGAAGAGGTAGGGCATACCTAAAATCCTGGCACTCAGGAGCTGAGGCAGGAAGTTCACCATGAGTTCAAGGCCAGCCTGGGCACACAGCGAGTTTGAGGCTAGCCTGAGAAGCTGTCTCAACAAGGACAGGTAGTGCCTAGCAGGTCACTAGGTCATCTGCGGCACTGTTCTCAGAAGGGATGAATCTTGAAGGATGCTGGTCAGTTCTCACAAGTGGACTGTATCAAAGCACAAGTCCACTGGCCTAGCCCACTCTATGGCTCCCCAAACTGAGTGGAATAAATGTGTAAAAGTGCCTGGCTTCTGGCACTTAGTTACAGCAACGAAAAAGGGACTAATCTATGTTTTACTTTAAAATTATCCAAAAGACATAGAAGAATGTAAGTCAGTATTAGAAACACTCAGGGCCAGGGATGTAGCTCAGTGGCTCCAGTGCCTGCATCGCAAGCGCAAGGGCCTGAGTTCGATCTCTGGTACCAAAAAAAAAAAAAAATTAGAAACACTCAGAAACAAGGTCACAGAAATCAGTGAAGCACTATAAGATCTGATGACACATATATGGCATAATTACAGAAAATGAGAGCAATAGAATATTAAGGCCCTGGGTTAGACCGTTAGCAAAAAAAAGTAAAATTAAATAATTAAAATTAAAATTGAAAAATAAAAACAACTGCTACTTCCCAGGGCACCAGTTTCCACCAGTTTCCTGGGGGGAAATAACCAGTTCAGGTGTAGGGCATGGGGATGCACAAGCCCAGATGATCTGTGACATCCCAGGGAGTGAGGGGACTGTCAAAGAGGATTATGTCAAAAGGACTCAAGCCAGACCAAAAAAGCTGCCCCTGATCGAAGATGGGACAACTGGAGCTGCAATAAGAGTAAGAGAATTGTAACCAGGCCTGTAACCCCAGCACTCTGGGAGGCTCAGACAGGAGGATAACAAGGGCAAGCCCAGCTGGGGCAACTTAGTGACTTAGACCCCATCTCAAAATAAGAAGACAAGAGACTAGGGAGGTAGCTTACTGTGAAGCCTCTAGGTTCAACCCCAGTACTGGAAAAAAATATATAATAAATTAAATCTGTCAAATATATTTAAATCTGTGCGCTCATAAAGATGTATTTTTCAAAACCAATACATTAAGAGCTGGATAGATAAAATAAAATAATGAAGTATCCTGCTTTTCCTATAAAAATACCACTAACTTACTACATAGTGGATGAGGATAAAGATTTCCTTATAAAATTATTCCAACTAAGGAATAAAATAAAATGACAGAACATCACTATTTTGCACCCTTAATGAGTTAATGACTAATACCATAAAAATAATACCAAAAAAAAAAAAAAGGAAAACCAGACACAATCAGCCTATCCACTAAAGAAGACAATACTAATTATGCCTCACAAAAGGCATCAAATCTGAGTGTGGCCAAGCCTTGGATTCTCACTGCCAATTTGCAAAAAAGCACATTGAACAGCTGCAGAATACACAGAGCACAGGATCAACAAAATCCAACTACAGTAAATTCTAAGACAAAGAAGGAATGCAGTTGGGGTAGGGAGAAATCTGCAAATTAAGAGACTTGTGGCGCATGTCTGAATCTCAGCACTGGGGAGGCTGAGGGAGGAGGATTTCCCACCATGAGTTCAAGGCCAGCCTGGGCTACATAGTAAGATCTTGTCTCTAAATAAATAAATAAAATGAAAAATAAGTGACAAAAACATGAAAAAGAGAGGAGGGTGAAGAACAGTAAACTAATGGGTCTAGGGATATACATTTGATAAAACTCTAAAGCAAAAAATTAATTTCTATAAAGTCAAGATAGTGATTATTTGCTTAAAGGGTGACTGAAGGAGATACGACTGAGGTTGGGGGCCTTCTTGAGAGGTGATAAAAGTTCTACTTCTTGACCTGGGAGGTACTTGAATAGGCATTAATCTTTCCTTTTGTTTCATTTTGTTTTATTTAGTATCTTTTTCCTATGCTAGAGACTGAACCCAGGACCTTCGCACTGGCCTTTTAAATTCTCGAGACAGGTTCCTGATAACTTGCTAAACTGCCTAGGCTGTTGTGATCTTTCTGCTTCGGCCTCCCAAAGCGCTAGGATTACAGCATGCTCTAGCATGTCCGGCTTTAAATGTCCTTTTAGATCACCCACTTAGATAGTAATTGGTGACCTTAGTGAAAGCTGTTTCAAGAAAAAGTCTGTTGCTATAACAAAATGCCCAAACAAGACAAAAACCAGACTCTGATAACCATCTTACCAAGGAGACTGAGGTGAACAGAATTTTTAGTCTAACGAGTCTAACAGTCTCATCTGAAAAGATCCAGGATTCACAAGGTTAAAAAGAAAGGTTATTCTTAAACCACGCCTGGAGGGGCACACCTGTAATCCCAGCACTCAGGAGGCTGAGATGGGAGGATCACCACAAATTCAAGGGCAGCCTGCGGTACAAAGTGACCTCAAGGCCAACCTGAACTACATGGCAGGACCTGTCTCAAAAGAACAAAATAATAAAAAACAACAAAAACCAAAAGGTTATTCCTGGGGAAATGAAAGCATAGAAAAACGAGGAGAATCTTTCTTGTATGCATTAGATACTTGGGGCACTTTTTTTTTTCGGTACTGGGGATCGTCTTGGGGCACTTTTTGTGCTGCAGCGCTGGGGTAAGCTCAGGGCAGCTCGTGCTAGGCAGGTGCTACCGGTGACCTGTGCCTCCACTGACCAGGGCTGTTATTTTAAAACAAGCTTGTATTACTTTTTTCCAAACATGTAAATATTTACTTTTAAAAGGTGCTCATAATAAAAATAGAAATTTCTGGCAAAAGTAAGACAAATACACCAGGCATGTTGGTACACACCCCTGATCTCAGCACTTGGGAGACTAAGACAGAAGAATGACTGAGTTCAAGAAGCGCCGGTAAGAAGAGATAGGATGGAAACATACCTGTGCCAAAGAGCTACGAACGGTGTGTGCTATATCCCACCTTTACAGAGGGATCCCTAATTCCCTATCCCGTAAGGCAAGCACCTTTTTTCCAAAGACCAGAGTATAGAAGGAGGAGCAAAAAGACTACAGCCAGGCGTGACAGCACACGCCTGTGATCCCAGCACTTGGGAGGCTGAGGCAGGAGGATCACTGTGAGTTTGAAACCAGCTTGTGCTAGCTCAAGTCCAGCCTCAACTACACAATAAGACCCTGGCTCACTGCCCCTCCAAAGAATAATCATACAGAAGAGAATCCTCACAAGTACTACCTCAGCCAAGGGACCAAGGTCATCTTCAACAGAGATAAACTGGGATTCAGGATTTAGTTCAGTGGCAGAGTACTTGCCTAGGAAGTTCGAGGCCCTGGGTTCAATCCTCAGCACCAAAAAAATTACAAACAAAACAATGAGCTAGATCATGTTGGCTGGATATGTCCTTTAGATAATGTGATAAAACACTTCATCTCTGTAGTCTTTCCCAAAAAAACTCATATTCCCAGCCTAATCAGAAAAAAAAACAAAAAACTCTGAGAGGGGCATTCTATAACACACTTGACCAATAATCTTCACAATTGTCAAGGTCTTCAAAAATAAGAAAAGTGTGAAAAACTATAGCAGTCAAGAGGAGAGTCTAAGGAGACATGACAACCAAGGTAAAGGGGTCCTGGATGGGACCCTGGGGCAGAAGTAGGACTTTCACAAAAGCTGACGACAGCTAAGCCAGGCATGTTGGCACATACCTGATTCCAGCCTTCAGGAGGCTGAAGCAGGAGGACTGCTGTGAGTGCAAGGTCAGCCTGAAATACACAGCAAGACCCAGTCTCAAGAAAAACAACAACAGAAAGACCGGAGAAAAAAAACCAAAAACCAAATACCTACATACACACAAAAAAACACAGGTAGCTAAACAAAATACGGACTTTCATTAACAAGAATATCAAACTGGTTCATTATAGCAAATGTACTACATTTAATATTAGGGGAATGTGGCTACAGAATATAAAAGAACTGTCTGTACTACTACTGTCTTCAACAGTCCATTTAAATAGTTCAAAATTAGAAACCCCAAAGGTAACAATATCATGTATTTTTTCTCCTTTTTTGGCAGTGGTGGTGACTGAACCCAGAACTGTTGAGCTGAGCTACATCCTTAGCCACTTTATTTTTTATTTTGGACAGGGTTTCACTAAGTCATTAAGCTGTCCAGGCTGGGTTCAAACTTGGGATGCTCCTGCCTCAGCCTCTGTGAGTGCCGGGCTGACAGGCACAGACTACCATGCCAGGTGATATCTGATATTTTGGTTACAATTCCTTGGCAATATTTAAGTATGATAACCATGACTTTAAGAGAATTTGATTGTAAAATATTTACAAGCTATAAAAATAAAACAGGAAGAACCAAATGGTACAAATAGGCGATGAGGTGATGAGTTAGGTTTAGTTCTTTTGAGACAGGGTAGGTCTGGCTGGCCTTGAACTCACTATGTAGCACAAGTTGGCCTCAAACTCACAAGAGCAATACTCCTGCCTCAGCCTCCCAAGTGCAGGGATCACAGGCATGCGCCACCGCACCTGGCATAGGTTTACTTTTGGACAGTCTGTTTGCTAGGGCTTAATATATAGAAAAATGATTAAATAACTCTCTAAATAAATAAATGCAGGTTTTGCACACACCAATAATTAAGTGTGCACATGAAACATGGAGTGAGGTTAAGCCAGGAGCCAGGGTTACAGCTCAGTGGTAGGAAACGTGCTTAGTGTGCAAGAGGTGCTAGGCTCAATAGCCAGCACCAAAAACAAACAAACAATCCGGTGTAGTCCATCTTAGTACTTATTTTTGGTACAATAGGGACTGACCCCAGCATGCTAAGGAAACACTACCAGTGAGCTAACACCTCCAGTCACTTGAGTCTAAGTTTTTTAAAAACAACAGGGAGGGCCGGGGATTTACCTCAGTGGTTCTGCTGCCTGCCTCACAAGCGCAATATCCCAAGTACAATCCCTTGTACAAAAAAAAAAAAAAAAAAACTTCTGTGCTCCTAAAAA
>NW_022900922.1:2207450-2213231 GCF_012274545.1 Fukomys damarensis | reverse complement strand
AAAACAAACCTTTACAAAAAAAAAAAAAAAAAGACTTCTGTGCTCCTAAAAATACAGGGAAAAGGGTCAGAGATGTAGCTCAGTGGTTCTGCTGCCTTCCTCACAAGCACAAAGTCCCAAGTTTGATCCCCGGGACCAAAAAAATTAAAAATTAATAAATTAATAAAAATAAAAGATGGGAGGAAAAACCTTACACAGTTTAACTATTAAACTGGAGGTGATATAACAGGAGATAGAAAGATAAGCAAACAACAAAGAAATTTAGAAAGCTCCAATACAGACTAGGACAAGCCACCTGATATTACACAAAGGTCTTGGCAGTTAGACTTGACCTAATTCACTGACTCATGAACGCTTATCACTTTAAAAGTCACTTACAGCAATTATTTTAACGTTAGTATCTTTAATTTCTTCCTCTAAATTGCCTCAAATATGTGATTTCTGTCCATGTTTTCTTAGCATAATTACAAATTTTGTGTACTAATAAGTGATCTTTCCACTAAACGTTTCAGAGCTAAACATTTTAGTTCTCAAAGTGCAAGAGATATAACACTGGTAACTTAGTAGCACTTTCATAAAGTTATCTAGGATGTTTAATAAATCATATTTAAGGACAGAACAAAGAAGGAAATACCAGGATCACCTGACATCCACGGCCTCTCGATAAGAGAAAAAGGAGTTCTTTTTAGTCCATCTACTACTAGGCCTCTGCCCACGAACTCATCCTTTGATACTTCTGGTATTTAAATGCATTTGTTACCTTTTTTTTTTTTTGGTACTGGGAATCCAACTCAGGTCCTTGCACTTGCAAGGCAGGCAGCAAAACCACTGAGCTAAATCCCCAGCCCCTATTACATTTTTCAAAGTAAATAATTCCTGATTAAAGAAGCTGTAACAGCCAGGGACTTAGCTCAGTGGTGCCACCACCTGCCTCACAAGTGCAAGGTCCTGAGTTCGATCCCCATACCAAAAAAAAAAAAAACCGTAACAAAAGCAGCTTCTAAGATCAGAAACACTGATACAGTGTGCTTCAGCAACACATATACTAAAATGAGAAACACTGATACAAGGGGTGACCGAAATGTATGGTAAATGTTTAAAATTTTTTAAATTATTGCAGTCAAAGACATAATGCCGTTTATCCCTCTCAAAATATTCCCCTTGCTTTGGATTGTCCCCTTCACAAAGATGTCATAACCTTCTTTGTCTCTCTTCATTAGTCCTGGTTTGAAATCCATTTTGTCTGCATACAGGATAGCTAGTCCTGCTTTGGGGTTCCTGTCCATGGGGTATCGGTTTCTACCCACTCCCCCTTGCTCGGAACACAACCCATCACTCCTGCCACTGTCTGAAGCAGTGCTGGAAATCCTCTTTCACGAGGTTTTTATAAAGTGTGACCAAACATACAGGGAAAGCTGCTGCTGAGTTCCATGCGATGGAAAGGCGGGCTTGTAAAACATTACGCTGTGTCCTCATCTACCTTATTCACTGGATGTGGCACTATGTGACTTCCCCGAAATTAAAATGACCATGAAAAGTAAACATTTCAAAGCAATTTAGGACCTCGAGGCAACCATGACAGCATAAAGACACAAAAAGAGGACTTCTAGAACTGCTTCACAAAGCAGCGAGGGGCCAGGGATTTAGCTCAGTGATTTCACCACCTGTCTCACAAGCACAAAGACCCAAGTTCGATCCCCAGTACCAAAAAAAAAAAGAGTATGCCAGGCGTGGTGGAGCACACCTGTAATTCCAGCACTCGGGAGGCTGAGGCAGGAGGAGTTCAAGACCAGCTGGGCTACATAGTGAGTTCCAGGGCAGTCTCAACTACACAGTGAGATCCTGTCTCAAAAAACAAAAACAAAAAAAACAAAAACAAAAACAAAGCAGCAAGAACAATGAGACATGTGTAGAAGCAGGAGGGAGTATGTATTTTACCATGATAAAAATTTAAAAATTTTAAATATGCACTATACTTTTCAATCATAACTTATATAAGACAATGGGTTTCAAAAGAACTTTATATGGGCTGGGGATTTAGCTCAATGGTTCCGCCACCTGCCTCAAACACAAGGTCCAGAGTTCAATCCCCGGTACCCAAAACAAAAATTTTTTTTTAAAAAATTAAAAAAAAGAATAACTTTATATAGGAGAATATAAACAGTAAGATTTCCTGAAAAATAAAAGCTATAAATAAATTAAACAAGTAAATTCAAGAGGGGAGGATAAGCAGTTACTGAAGGAAGCTAGAGATGACAGAGGTGAACCTGCACATTTCTAAGTCATGCTGTTAAAAGTCTCCTCAGCCCTGGACTGAAGGAGTAACACGGAACTGCTCTAAGTGAGACCGCGCAGTGTGTCACTCAGTTCAACAACATTTGCTGAAGGGACACTCAGTTCAAAGCACCGTCCTAGGCCCTGTTGATACTGATTCCTGGCTTTAGTCAGCATTAATCTCCAAAACAGGGAAATGAAGAAGTGCTAAGCATGGAGAAGAGCCTTTCCCAAGGAAGTCAAACCAGAAAACTGTGACAGTTTTCCAAAAGGTGACAGCAAACTCTTTCCACACAGCCGTGGCTGTGACCAAGTGTGGACACGATGCTTCACTCTCCGGACCCCGCCAGCATCTGATGAGCTCCCTACCACAGTAAAGCTCTAAACTTAGGTCCAGTTTGCCCCATTTTTTCAGATGAGATAACGTGGAGACAGATTATAAAACAACTTACTCCAACCTTAAACAGATTGCACGAATCAAGCAGGTATCACTTCAAATCATTAGTAGAGTGAACAAGAGGCTGCAAGACGCGTACTACAAGAAATTGCAACCCTTAGGCATAGCTGGTAGGAAGACAAAATGGTACAGCTGCTGGGGAAAACAGGATGGCAGCCTTCAAAAATCAGGCAGGGCAAAGCTGTAGCTCAGGAGCAGAGCATGTGCTTAGCACACACGAGGCCCTCAATTCGATACCCAGCACCAAAACAAATAAACAGAGATTTAATGTATGATCTACTTCGGAGTACAAACCCAAAAGAACTGAAAGCAGGGACTTGCACAGATCATTTGCGCATCATTGTTCAAAACAGCGTCATTCACAAGAGCTAAAAGGTAGAAATAGCAAGCGTCCTTTGACAAGGTAAAAAATAAACAAATGCGGAATATACATTTGTCACGTTATTCTACCTTAAGAAGGAATCGGTCCTGACCCATAGCCATGGCTGCAACCTGGAGAGCCTCGAAGACACTACGCTGGGTGAAACAGACCAGTCACAAAGAGACAAACGCCACACCAGGCACAGGGGCGCAGGCTGTAATACCAGGCACTGGGGGGGGAGGGGGGGCTGCCTGCCACAGCTTGGCCAGCCCGAATGACGTAGAGACCCCGTCTCCCAAACAAAAACAACAAAAACCTGATAAATTCTGTACCGTGTCACTTGTAAGAGGTAGTTAGAGCAAACATTGCAGTGACAGAAAATGAATGGCAGCTACCAGGGCCTGGGAGAAGTGGGAATAGTGATTTATGTTTAATGGGGACAGCGTTTCAATTTGGGAAGATAAAAAAGTTCCGGAGATGGATGGTTGTGAAGGTTGTACAATAACATGAACATAGTTAATGACATAAAACTGTAACCTAAAAATGATTAAAGTGGATAATTTGATCTTATGTACATGTTACCACAATAAAAAACCACACAAAATAAAATCATAAATATCATCCTTATAAATATCATCCTGAAGTACACCAGTGGTGCCAGACTCTACAAAAATAAAAAGAAATAAATTACAGCTTTTCCATTTTATAAAAAAAGTATTTTTTGTCATTCAGAGACTACAAATTACTTGAGTATATTTAATCTCTCTCTTTTTTTTTTTTTTTTTTTTTTTTTTTGTACCAGGGATTGAACTTGGGTCCTTGTGCAAGGCAGGCAGCAGAACCAGAGCTAAATCTCTGGCCAAGTATGTTTAGACTTTGGTGAACTCAATGATCAACATGCAAAATCATGCAGAAAGGACTGAACTATGCAATGGGATGGATCACTATGCTTAGTTAACTATTGTTTTATACTCAAAAATTCCAAAGGACCAAACAATAAACATTGCTACTCATCATTTCAAACAAAGTCTGTATATTACTAGAAAACGTTCACAACCATTTACTCCTCACTGAGGGAAACCAGCAACTGTGGTCAACTCACGGTAATGGTAACAACAGAAGGGGAAAAGAACCACCCCGCATTTTGTTTCTTTTTTTGGAGACAGAGTCTCACTGTGCAATTCAGGCTGGGTCTGAATTCACTATGCAGCCCAGGTTGGCCTTGAATTCGAAGTGACCCTCCTGCCTCAGCCTCCTGAGTGCTGGAGGGCTGGGATGACAGGCGTGCACCACCATGCTGGCTCTCAATGGTTTTCTAATTTAGCTGCTCCCCCATTCTCATCTGTTGAAAGGCTCCTTGCTGTGGTCACATTCTGTTTCCCCCTATTTATTTTATTTAATTAATTTATTTCTGTTTTGTATCAGGGATCGAACTCGGGACCTTGCACTTGTGAGGCAGGCGGCAGAACCACTGAGCTGAATCCCTGGCCTTGTTCTCCCCTATTTAAAACAATATAACCTTGATCATACTAAGTCTCTGCCTGGCTATGCTAGTTACAAGTCTGTTAGTTTTAAGGTTAAAGAAATGTATATGTAACATTAAAATATTTGGATTGCATTTCTGGAATTTATAAGTTGTTATAGCACAGAACGCTAAAAAGATTAAAACTCCATTAAAAGAGTCATCAATATATGAGGAACAATCAATGACAAACCTTCTTGAGAAGACACAATGGGTGGCAAGTAATCCGGGATGTATTCTTTTCTTTCCTCTGCATCTTTACTTCCGGGTTGCGGAAACTGGAGCACATTGTTCTTGCTAACAGGAAATGAAGGGATTTGGTGTGGAAAAGTGACAGGTTCAATATTGTGGATATAGTCTTCTAGTTCATGAAGACTGACTCCCATAAGCTGGAAAGCTTCACCAACATCATCCAATATCGGGTCCGTTCGGCCATCTGAAAGGCAAGAGTAAACTGCTACTCAGAGGAAAAAACGACATATTGTATTTATAAAACACTTTAAAGATTGCTAAATAAATGTTAATATGAGTATTTTTTTATTGAACAATTGTTCTCATTAAATTTATCAGTACAGTTTAGGTATACGATACAGTTACATTCATCACGGGGCTCTGTACCTTTACAAGCTGCATCTTGGTTCTCATTTTCTCCCCATTCCCCTGCCCTCCCTTCAAACCCTCCACCCCCTCCCTATTTACAAAGACTTTGTTTCCATTTTTTCCTTTTCTCATATTTTTTTTTCAGCTTAGTTGAGTTTATTGGTACATTTTAGGGATACAGTACAGTCACATTCATTGTTGGGATCTTGTACCTCTACATGACCTTTTCTCATATTTTTAATAAGAGCATTTTAAAAAACATATTAGGCAAGTATGTAGCTCTGAGTCAAGTACATCATATATTTAAAACTTAATTATTACAAAGACTTCAACAGTCTTTAAAATTTCACATTAAATATTAGAGAGCTATTTACTGAAGACAATTTTAAACATGATTTTACAACTGACCAAAACACAACCAGGCATGGTGGTGCACGCCTGTCATCCCAGCACTCAGGAGGCTGAGGCAGGAGGATCACTGTGAGTTCAAGACCAGCCTGGGCTACATAGTGAGTTCCAGGTCTGTCTCCACTACATAGCGAGACCCTGTCTCAAAAATCCAAAAAA
>NW_022900922.1:2198770-2207325 GCF_012274545.1 Fukomys damarensis | reverse complement strand
AAAAAAAAAAAAAAAAAAAACACTCATCATACTACCAATCAGCTAGTACAGAAACACTATCATCCTGGTGGTGGCCGCTTACAATCCCAGCACTTGGTAGACAGACTGAGGCAGGAGTTTAAGGCCAGCTTGAACGATGTAGCAAGACCCTGTCTCAAAACAACAATATCAAAAGCATCTAAACAAATCAGACTTGGCGGCCTGTAATACCAGCACTCTGACACTGAGGTGGGCAGATCACACGTCTGAGCCCAGCCTGGTCTACTTAGGGACTTAGACTCTGTCTTAAAAAATAAAAATAAAAAAGGGATGGGGATGTAGCTCAGTGTGAAGGACTTGGGCTCATTCCCCAGTAGCACTACCCCCCAAAAAAAATCCACAACAGTGGCTGACAAAGTATATGCCCAATAAATATTACTACTATTACTTTCCTCATCAAATAGCTAGTATGCTGCGTTGAATAAGTTAATGCCTGTGACATTTTCTGTTATTCACTGATGCATCTCTGAACCTGTCACAGCAGCTGGCACATGATGGGTGCTCAAATAAAAACCTGTTAATAATTATACTATTGAATCAATTTTTCCCCATTAAGTTTATTGGTACATTTAAAGCAAACAATACAGTTACATTTATCAGTGGGATCTGGTACTTTACATGATGTCTCAGTTCTTGTTTTGAATCAATTTTTAAAGTCCAAGAATATTTACAAGAAAGGACTTAGATCTGAAAGGCAATTTACATATAAATTTTCAAGTATAATTAAAAGATAGTGCATAAAATAGACAAAAGATGAACAGTCAGAAATAATGAGGTTTTCTTCCCAAATGTCATGTGTGGTAGCACACACCTGTAATCCCAGCACTTGGGAGGCCAACTCGGTCTACGCAGTTAGTTCAAAAGCAACCCGAACTACATTGGGAGACTCTGTCTCAAAAAGCAAAATAACTGGCCAGGGATTTAGTTCAGCGGTTCCACCAGCTGCATCACAATCACAAGGTCCTGAGTTCAATCCTCAGTACCAAAAAGGCAAACAAAACAAATACAATTTTTTTCTTATGACTATTCTTAGCAGAACTTGAGGCTCCTGCATCTTTATAAATTTCTATACGATCCAGGCAAGGCGGTATACATCTGTAATCCCAGCATTTGAGAGGCCGAGGTAAGATCGCCAGCAGTTCAAAGCCAGCCTGGGCTACATTGTATATCCAAAGTCAGCTTGGATTACAAAGTAAGAACCCTGTCTACAAAACTTTCCAGTTCCCAACTTCCAAACAGCTTAAAGGGATCTTTCCTTCACTGAAATAGTCTATGCTCACTTTAAACTGATTATGTCTGAAATTAAACTACACTGTAAAATGAAGAAGAACCCAAATTTGGCATGAAATAGACGTGTGTATTCAGTCCGGGAGGACAGAGAGTCCAGGACTCAGATCACACGAATGGAAGCTACAGTACAGGAGAGCAGTGCAGCTGAAGCAGGAGACTGCTCCTAACTTCAAACACTTCTGCACTCTTGGATCTTTCTACAGCATGAGTTACTTCTGTGATGCATAAAAAAGAAAAACGAAGACACCGTTTCTGCAATCCCAGCACTATGGGAGGCTGAGGCAGGGTGATCACAAGTCTGAGTCCAACCTGGGAAACTCAGTGACTTAGGAAGAATTTGTCTCAAAAAAAAAAAAAAAACAAAAAAAAAGAAGACCTGTCATGTAAAGGTACAAGATCCTGATGATGATTGTAACTGTAGTGTATAACTGAAATGTACCGATAAACTCAATGGGGAAAAATTAAAAATAAAAAAGGAGCTGGAACCAAAATATATCTGTACAGGTACAAATTCCCAATGATGAATGTCAGCATATTGTCTACCTAAAATGTGCCAATAAAATTAATGAATTAAAAAATAAAAAGGGTCTAGGGATACACCTCAGTGCAAAAGGCAATGGGCTTAGCTGCCAATACTGCAGTAAAATAAACGCTATTCATTCTCCTTAGTAAACACAGATACACCTTTCAACTCTTCTACTCTTATATTCTTATCACTCTCTCGATACAAAAAAAAAGAACCATCTTAAATCCCCATGTGCTCTCCAGTCTCAACCCATCACCTCAGGTGCTGCCCACCCTCCCTTTTTCTTGCCATAGCTCTGACTTTTCTTGCTCTGTACTCTCTGATTGCTACCTCAGTACACAGTGGCCCCTCCCTTACCCATGGGAGATTCATTTCCAAACCCTTATAACACCTGAAACCTCAGGTGGGGCTGAACTCTACATACGCAGCTTTTTCCTTATACATATTTATGATAGAGTTTAATTTGTAAAACAGGCACAAAGAGGTTAAGAACAATAAATAATTTAAAAATAGAACAATTATGATATACTCTAAAAAAAGGTATTTACAATGTATGAACTGTTTATTTCTAGTAATTCCATGTAGGGCCGGGATTCAGCTCAGTGGTTCCACTGCCGGCCTCATAAGCGCAAGGTCCCAAGTTCGATTCCCAGTACCAAAAAAATAAAAAAGAGAGACTAATTCCATTTATCACTTTCAGACCACTTTGACTACAGGTACCTGAAACCTTAGTAAGCAAACCTGTGGTGGGGAGGCACTGCGAAGTTTCAAGTCCTGCTGCCTACCAGAATCTCTCTTAGATTTCACTGCAATACCATTTCCCTAAAATACCATTTTCTTCATAGTATTCTCCTACCTACAAATATGCAATGTGTTGTTTTGTTTGAGACAGGGTCTTGCTATGTAGTCCAGGCTGGCCTCAAAGTCAGGATCCTCCTGCCTCAGCCTCCCAAGTGCTGGGATTACAGGTGTGCACCACTACATCTAGCAGGAGTATGCAACGTTTTCTACCATGTTTTATTTCTTTCATAAAGCTTTTAATTCCTTCCATACCCTAACTTCATTTGAATATTCTCCTCGAACATCTTTCAAATGGACCTAGCTACCAGGTGGAGCTACTCACCTTAACAGGCACTTTCACTTTTACTTGCACATCTTATTTTATGCTGTTTTCTAACCTAGAATTCTCTTGACCTTTACCTAACCATATTTCATAGCTCAACTCCAACTTCACCCTAGCCTGGAATCCACATCCGTGAACACACTTTATCGTACTCTTTGTTGAGCTACATAGTCAGTCCCTTTCTGAAAAATTAGTGGGTGAAATACATGATTACATAGTTGTAATCTAAGGTTACAGAATTCAATTTTAAAATAAAGACAGTATAGAAAAAAAGAATCTTATCTGGATACAAGGTGAATACCCAAAAATCAATAGCCTTTCTATACACAAATAACAGACAGACAGAAAGAGAAATAAGGGAAAAAATTCCTTTTACAACAGCATCCAAAAAAATGAAGTATCTAGGAATCAATCTAACAAAAGAAACAAAAGATCTCTACACTGAAAACTACAGCACTCTGAAAAAAGAAATCGAAGAGGATATAAAAAAATGGAAAGATATCCCCTGCTCCTGGGTAGGAAGAATCAACATAGTGAAAATGGCCATACTACCGAAACTGCTATATACATTCAATGCAATGCCAATTGAAATTCCAACACTATATTTCACAGAACTAGAAAAAAGAATCCAAAGATTCATTTGGAACCACAAGAGACCTAGAATAGCAAAAGCCATTATAGGCAACAGTCACATGGCACCAGGTGTAACAATTCCCAATTTGAAACTATACTACAAAGCCACTGTGATAAAATCAGCATGGTACTGGCAAAGAAATAGGCCTGAGGATCAATGGAACAGACTGGAAGACACAAAAACAAATGCAGATGTACTCAGCTACCTCATCTTCGACAAAGGAGCTCACCATCCTCAGTGGAGGAAAGATAGCCTCTTTAATAAATGGTGTTGGAAAAACTGGATATCACCCTGTCACAGATTAAAATTAGACCCTTATCTTTCGCCATGCACTAAATTAAAATCCAAATGGATTAAAGATCTAAATATTAAAACAGAAACATTAAACTTGCTGGAAAGTAAGTTAGGCAGAACTCTGGAAGACATTGGTATAGGAAAAGACTTTATGAACAAATCCTCAGTAGCACGGGAACTAGCAGAAAGAATCAACAACTGGGATCTCATCTTACTAAAAAGCTTCTGTACTTCAAAAGAAACCATTAGCAGAACTAAGAGACAATCTACAATGTGGGAAAAAATTTTTACCAGCTGCACCTCAGACAAAGGACTATTATCAAGGATATATAAAGAACTCAAAACAATCAGTCCCCCCAAATATAAAGACCCGATCCAAAAATGGGCATCCGAAATGAACAGACATTTCTCATACAAAGAAGTGAAAGCAGCAAGAAAATATATGAAAAAATGTTCCACATCACTGGTCATTCGAGAGATGCAGATGAAAACAACACTAAGATTCCACCTCACCCCACAAAGAATGGCTGCTATCAAGAAATCACACAATAACAAATGTTCGCGGGGTTGTGGGGAGAAAGGAACCCTCCTCCATTGTTGGTGGGAGTGCAGACTAGTGCAACCACTATGGAAATCAATATGGAGATACCTCAAAGAGCTTGGACTGGAGGTTCCATTTGACCCAGCCATCCCTCTGTTGGGTATCTTTCCAAAAGAACTGAAAGAATCATATCACAGAGAAGTATGTGCACCCATGTTTATAGCGGCACAGTTTGTAATAGCTAAATCTTGGAAACAACCTATTTGCCCATCCGTTGGAAACTGGATAAAGAAGTTGTGGTTTTTCTATAAAATGGAATATTACTCAGCCATAAAGTGCGAGAGAATAGATTCATTCATAGGAAAATGGATACATATTGAAGATATACTCCTAAGTGAAATAAATAAGTCCCACATGTGTAAATACCGAATAGTTTCCCTGGTGTGAATATTCTGCAACAATGCATAAGATTCTAATAAGATTACTGACATTTAGAAATGGGAGGAAAGGAGCTAAAGGTGTAGGGAAGGTGTGATACGTAGGGGAAGAACAAAAAGGGAAAAGAAAAAAATGTGAGAGAATGAAAAGATGAAAATAAAGTGTTTGTAGAGGGGGAGGGGAGGAGGGGGGGAAGGGAGGGCAGAGGCAAGGGGAAAAAATGAGAATCAAGACTTGCCATGTAAAGGTACATGATCCCAACAATGAATGTAACTGTACTGTATCCCTAAATGTACCAATAAACTCAATTAAAAAAAAAAAAAAAAAGAATCTTAAAATGTCTGTTTACTTAATAGTATACTTAAGGCCTGGGGATGTAGCTCAGTGGTTCCACCGACTGCCTCGCAAGCACAGGGATCAGAGTTCAATCCCCGGTAGCAAAAAAAAAAAAAAAAAGAATCTTAAAATGTCTGTTTACTTAATAGTATACTTAAGGCCTGGGGATGTAGCTCAGTGGTTCCACCGACTGCCTCGCAAGCACAGGGATCAGAGTTCAATCCCCGGTAGCAAAAAAAAAAAAAAAAAGAATCTTAAAATGTCTGTTTACTTAATAGTATACTTAAGGCCTGGGGATGTAGCTCAGTGGTTCCACCGACTGCCTCGCAAGCACAGGGATCAGAGTTCAATCCCCGGTAGCAAAAAAAAAAAAAAAAACAAAAAAAAAAAAAAAAACAAAAAAAAAAAAAAAATTAGTATACTTAAAGTAGCATTTAAAGGGGCCGGGGATTTAGCTCAGCGGTTCGGTGGCCTGCCTCGCAAGCACCAAGGACCCAAGTTCGATCCCCCGTACCAAAACAAAAACAAATTAGCATTTAAAAAATTCTCCATACCAAAAAAAAAAAAGTTTCTCCATATCACCATAAGAATTAAGAAACCTGGGCTGGGGATTTAGCTCAGTGGCACAGTGCCTGCCTCACAACTGCAAGGTCCTGAGTTCAATTCCCAGTATGGGGGAAAACACACACACACACACACACACACACACACACGCACCTACGTGACAATTGCATTCTCACTAAATCAAGAAAACTGACTAGAGAAATTGGCTAATGAGGAACCAAGCTGAACTAGTGGTGGCCTATGCTTGACTGTCCCATCCTCGGTTTGTACTGTACTACCCGACGGGACAGTCATGTACCACTGGGGGTTCACAGCCACCTGGCAGTGAGACATGACTTACGGCCCCGTCCTGAACATGTTAAGGAACTGCAATGATCCTCTGGTAACTTTTGAATACCCAGTTACCTGAAGTGCCAACACACATTCCGCTTCTAGATAGAAGGTATGAAAGGTAATTATGTATGCAAGGGATGTTTTGGCATCTGTCAAACAACATCTGCCCTTATTTAGTTAGGCAACTTGGTAGCAAAAATATAATCAAGAGTACCTATAATGGTAACATTACACTCAAGGACCACGAAAGGCAGCCTGAAGGAAAACAAGAAAAGCCGGGGAAGTATTCTGCTAGTGGACTACTTTCAGGACAATGATGAATGAATGCCACTCTATAGTTCCCAATTTACAAGTACTAAAAAAAAATCAAGCACTAAAACAAAAAAAAAAGAAGAAGAAGCAGGCACATGCCTATTGTCCAAGCACTTGGGAGGCTGAGGCAGGAGGATCACCACAAGTTGGAGGCCAGCCTGGGCTACACAGTGAGTTCTAGGCCAGCCTGAACTACATATCTAGATCCTGTCTCAAGAAAGAAAGAAAGAAAAGAAAAGAAAAGAAAAGAAAAGAAAAGAAAAGAAAAGAAAAGAAAAGAAAAGAAAAGAAAAGAAAAGAAAAGAAAAGAAAGAAAGAAATGGACATTTTAAGCACCCAAAAAGTGAAGTCAAGCTGAATGTAATGATATGTGTCTGTAATCCCAGCTACTCTGAAGGCTCAGGCAGGAAGCTCAAGGACACCATGGGTAACTGAGCAAGCATCTATCTCAAAATTAAATAAATTAGTAGGACTGGGCATGAGGTCCAGGGGCAAAGCATCCCTGGGTTCTATCCTCAGTACGGTGGGGTGTGTGTGTGTGTGTGTGTGTGTGTGTCAATAAATAGCTATTATGATAAGGATTATCAGTTCATTCATTCATTCAACAAGTATTTCCTGGGCCCATTACATTTTGGCCCTATACTAGATTACAGAACACAAATGTAATCAATATGTCTCCTGGGGAAGGGAAGAGACACACAATCACAAAACAAACAGATAATGAGGGAAATATGCACAGGATTATAAAAGCAGATAACATGAGTTCCCTAGAGCAAGCCACAGTGAATCTTCAAGTAAAAATAGTACTACGGGTGGACTAGGGATGACACTCAGAAACTGCACAAATTTAGAACTGAATAGCTTTAAATGTTTTGGAAAAGGCACGTAGCTCAGCAGGGCTGCAGATTAGTATGGCATGGGGGCAGAAAGATAAGAAAAACTATGCTGCTAAAGTTTAGATTTTTAGCCTGTAACCAATGAGTGCAGCCGAAATATTTCTAAGACTAACAGCATCAGATTTGGGCTATGGACGAGATGTGATTTGTGTTATGGACAACCCTTTGGCAGCACTACTGAAATGGAATTTAGAACCTAAGAAATACAAGGCATCAGGGCCGGGGAGGTAGCTCAGTGGTTCCGCCGCCTGCCTCGCAAGCTCAAGGTCCTGAGTTCGGGAGGGAAGGAAAGAAGGAAGGAAGGAAGGATCTAAGGAGCTCCACTTCAATCTAGGAACCACTTCAACAAAACAGTCTATGAAACACTTCACCTAGTTTGCCAATTTATCGATTTAAAAGCCACAATCTGAAATTTAAAGGAGTGATACCCGCAACACAACACATGTGTATATGTGTCACACGTCAACAAGACGATGCGAAGCTTCTGTGTAAATAGTCCAAATTACTAAGTAGCAGAGCTATGGATACTTCCAGACACTCGCTCAAAAGTCGTAAATGCTGAAGCCCAGATTACCCGCGGAACATTCCCAACTACCTGTGCTTCCCCCAAGCAGACTTTGATAGCCCCTGACATAAAAACCATAAAGAAGGAAGCCAACAGACAACCGAGATATAAATGAAAGTCAACCCAATTGGTGGAAGTGGCCAAGTCAGCCTTTGGAAACAGTAAGTGGAGATGCTGTCCGGGAAATGAACAGATGCAGAGGAAGAGGCAGGGTCCCTGAGAGCTGTCAATTAGCGCGGGCAGCGAGGAGCTGCTCAGAACGGCCAGCCTGGTGAGAAACGGCCGGTAGACGGAGCGCCTGTGACAACTAGTTGTAGTAGTTTGCGGGCACGGGAGGAAAAGGACCAGCGCAAGAGGGTGGAGGGCATTCCGGGGGTGATCCCACCCGCAGCTAACTCGAGGCAAGGAGAAAGCCCGCGGCAGCTCGCAGAGCCGGGAGAGGGAGGGAGGAGAAGGTGCGTGCTGGTGGCGGGAAGTTAGCGGATGCACAGGCGGCACCGAGGATGCCTGGAGTTTGCAGGAGCTCGGGAAGCCCGGGGCGCGGGGAGTCGGGAGGGTGGCAGACCTCGGGGCGGGGTGCAGACGGCAAAACCCTGGGACGCCGAGCGAGGGACGGGAGACCGAGGTGTCACGCGTGCCTCGCCGGGGCAGCCCTCCCGCGCCC
>NW_022900922.1:2165094-2198754 GCF_012274545.1 Fukomys damarensis | reverse complement strand
CCCGGGGCGCGGGGAGTCGGGAGGGTGGCAGACCTCGGGGCGGGGTGCAGACGGCAAAACCCTGGGACGCCGAGCGAGGGACGGGAGACCGAGGTGTCACGCGTGCCTCGCCGGGGCAGCCCTCCCGCGCCCAGCCCGGTACTCACAGAGTTCAGAGTACCGATGGCAGCCCCGGCCCAGCTGCTGCAGATAGCGCTGCAGCACGTCCGTGAGGAGATGGCAGGCGCTGAGCTGCACCGAGTCCCAGCCCAGCGCCTGGCAGATCTGCGCCACCGAGACCCTCAACAACGACCTGGAGTAACTCTCGCACATCCCGCTGCGTGGACGCCACCGCAGCCCTTGCTGCCACTTCTCTCCAGCCCCGCCGCCTGACCTTAGCAGAGCCCCCAGTTCATTCTCTGGGCCCCCCGCGTCGGGGAAATCGTCCCCCGGACCCCCGGCGACCGCCTCAAAGCCCGAGCAGCACGGAGCGCGCCAGCCTGAGAGCCGCCATTTTGGGCTCGCTCCGCCTCCCGCTGGAAGGTATCGACTCTCGGGCCTGGAAGTCAGCCGGAAGCAGGTGTGCGGCGCGCAGGTGGAGGGAGCTCCCGGCCGGCCGGTGGTGGGGCTGGGAGGAGGAAGAGGGAACCCCGTGTGTTAAGGGACGAACGGGGGAGCTGGGGTACCGCAGTGAAGTGTTAATATTACTCGAGAGTTCACTGCTACGTTGGTCCCCGAAGCGAGGGTCCCGTCCAGTCTCGCCTTTGCCATCGGTAAATAGATAAATGGAACCTGGTGTAGACGTGCACGCCTGTAATCCCAGCAGTTGGGAGGCTGAGGCAGGAGGATCCCCGCAAGAGTGAAGCCAGCCTCGGCTACGTAATGAGTTCAAGGCCAGCCTGGATTACATAGCAAAACGCTGTCTCAAAAAAAGAAGAGAAAAAGACCCCGCCCCCCCAAAAACAAAAACAAACAGGTGGGCAGTCCACGGTTTTGCCCGTTCGAGATAGGTGCATTCCCAGCCACTGTGACCTATCGGACGTGGGGAACTCACTTCCTCCCAAAAGCCAAAGCAGTTCCTGAAATCCACGAAGCAGGCTGTGTCCCGGCAATGGCTGCCTATGCCAGAGCCTTCTCCAGCTCCAGCGGAAATCACTGGATCTTGGAAATTGAGATGGTGTGATAGATAATTTGATTTTCTAATATTGGGAACAAACTTGTGTTGTTTGGTTGAGTCTGGCTGTGTTGCCCAGGCTGGCCTGGAACTCCGGGCTCCAGCGATTCCAGCTTTCTGAGTCACTAGGACTACAGGTGTAAGCCACCACACCCCACCTACTGGGAGCACCATTGAAGTTTAATTCGCAAGCCACTCTAATCCCAGGGTTAAGCTACCTTTAGCCTGTGAGTAGCCAGGTTATGACATCTAATCTATTCAGTTTCTTAAGTATGTCCTTCTGAGCTGCAGTGGTGGCACATACATTCTTTAATTCTAGCATTTGGGAGGCTGAGGCAGGAGGATTGCAAGTTTGAGGCCAGTCTGGCTACATAATGAGACACTCAAACAACGAAACAAAACAAAACAAAATGAGAAAACACCCAAACAGAACACCTGTAAGACACACACACACACACACACACACACACACACACACACACACACACACACACACACACACACACACACACACTGTATGAGCAAGGGCAGCCGGGCCTTCTAATCATCAGAGCCAGCTGCTTCTACCAGGATAGTCACTCCCTTCTCTGGTGCTGTGTCTTGATTGTAGTGTCCAGGTAGCAAGTGTAGCTAACATTGCCACAGGACCCCTGCTTTGTCTCCTGGTGAAAGCATCGCTGTAGTTAATCCGGAGAACCCAGAATTGCAGGGGCAACAACAAGTTCCCAAATGGGTCACTGGTAGTGATGGTGCCTAGAGGAACTCCAGCCTCTACCCCATGTCGCCTGCCTGTTGAGAACCCAGAACTGTAGAAAAGCCGGTGACTTACATGCGTGGCATCCTGGACCGTGTTTCCCGCGAGCTGGTGCCTCGGCTGTGGCTGCAAAAGGCAGCTCCAGCCGGTGTGCGTCGCCATGGATTCCTGGCCCGTGACTCCTTTCCGCACCTCACCAGCCTGGCCCCGCCATTCTGCTCTCACTGTAGCGCACTCACCTGCCCCTGTGTCTATGGTTTTGGGGGCCTGTGAGCCTCGTGTGTCTAGAACATCTCACACATAGGTACATCACACCAGCTGGTGTCCGCGCCTCCCTCCCGTTCACCACTGGTGAAAGCCAACTAGGTGCACACCCAGGAACAGCTAGGTGGTGTCAGGTTAAGTACCTCTGTACCCCACCACCAGCGCTGATACCCCAATAGGCAGCGGGTAGGTGATACTTCCAAGTCCATCTAGGATGTGCTCGCTCAGAGGCCTCCTGTAAAACTCTCCTACCCCAGGAGACTTCTCTGAGACGCAAATCAGTCTGCAGGGGGTGTTGGGACCCACACCTGGGGGAGGGGAGGGCAGGGCAGGAAGTAGAATTGGAGGAGAGAGAGGAAGACAAAAGAAGAGCGGGGTGAGAAGGGAAAAGAGGGCTGCAGGGGATCAGAAGAGAAGGAAGCAGCCCTGGCACAGGGAGACATTGTGTTGCAGCCCACACCGTGTCTTTTAAAACAGGCAGACCCTTCCCTGCACGGGTTTCCAGCGTCAGGCAAAGGGGCTTTACAGTCCCACGTTGACTAGGCATTGAATGTGGGCTGTGTCCATCAGGGAAGTCACAGTCTGTTGGATCACTGTGACAATGGGATCTGCCGGCTCTCTCCATCGTAAAGTCACCTTTTCTTACTTTGAAATTAATAAGTAATAGCGGGCGTGGTGGCGCACGCCTGTCATCCCAGCACTCGGGAGGCTGAGGCAGGAGGATCGCTGTGAGTTCCAGACCAGCCTGGGCTACATAGTGAGTTTCAGGGCAGTTTCAACTACACAGTGAAACTCTGTCTCAAAAAAAAATTAATAAGTAATCTGCAAAGTGATACTTTGAGACTGAAAAGCCTGCCTCTCCACAACCTTTCACCCTAAGGATCTTGGTGTTTGTGATCTCTTTTTTGCATGTTTACATTGGTGGTTATAGAGTGAACGTTTCTCTTACATTTATATTAGCAGACATTCTTCCGCAAAGACGAGTGTCACTCATCCCTGTATTCAGGGACTCGGTGTTTCATACAATGTGCTATATCTAGTACCATCCTTATTATTATTATTTTTGATGCTTCAAGTGTCCTGTACATGGCCGGTGGGAGCCTCTCCAAGCCGGCCACTGTCTTCTCGTGCTGTGCCGCTGTTCCTCACGTAGTTTCCTTTCTCCGTGGACTTGGTTGTCCCAGGCTCACCTTGTGCTCTCCCTGCCCCGGACTTGGCAGCAGCCCCTCCGTCAGGAGGCCTGGCTCTTTTTAATGAGGAGTGTGTGGCGCTCTGGTGTGAGTGCCAGCTGGCCTTCATCACTGCGGGGGCTGCGGAGGCCCTGGCTGGACAGAACTAGAAAATGTGTGCATTTTAAAGTCCTGCATGTACGCTGATGCCTCTGATTCAAATGCAAAACCCGCATGTTCCTTTACTCTTGCCCTCTTAGATTTTTATTTCCCATTTCTCAAAAGGAGAACCCTGGCTTCAGTGACCTCAAGCTTTGTTCTATCTGATGATGTCCTTCCTGCTCCTGAAGTGTTTGTTCTCTTTTCCTGCGACTCATCCCGGTGATTTTGTTTGTTTTGTTGGTGTTTTTTGTTCTTTTTTGTACCGGGATCGCACTTGGGCTTGCAAGGCAGGTGGCGGAACCACTGAGCTAAACCCTGGCCCCTGCAGTGAGTTTAATCCTTAGCTACGTAAAGACGGTGTCTTTGTAGTGTCTGTGTTGTCGAGGGGGCCGTAAAGATGACGCCTTAACACGCCGTGTCACATTTCCCCAAATCTCACACCAGCGGTGGCCGCTGTGTGTCCCATAGGCAGCCCTGTGTCTGAGGGCTGCGCGACACCGCCCAGCAGCACGGCCTGGCATCGAGCAGGGAGTCAGGGGCCAAGAAATAAATGCCGGTGGGGAGGACTCATCGTGTCTTGGTGCGACGTGATCAGAGCAAAACTCTGTCTCTACCCCCAAACAGTGTGCATGGGGCGAATTTTACGGTACGTGCATTATAATCTCAACAAAGCTGCTGTTTTCAGATGGGTTTAGAAGTGGGCAGGCTGGAGGCCAGGACACGCGAACCTCCCCAGAGCCGCTGCAGCAGAAATGGAGAGCAGCTGTGACGCTTCAGGGCCGGGGAGGCCAACTGTCTGCAGACAGCGCGGTGGGACTTTCTTCTGCGGAGCCGAGACCTGCTCAGGAGCCTACACCCTTGCCGTCCTGTCTCTGTGGGTGCGGAAAAGGGCTGAGAACAGCACGCAAAGCCGCTGCGCGGGAGAGGAGCTAGGGAAGGGTTGGCAGGTGGGGACCCACGGACCCGACTTCATGAAGAGGTCACTTGGATCCACTGGGTATCAGCCGGAGCTCAGTGACGGCACAGTCGTCAAGCCTAATTGAGTTTCTAATCATCATCATCATATGTTTCTGAGAACTGAAAATATTCTATTGTAAAGCAGAAACCCAGCAGGCCAGTCAAATGTACAGAAAACAAAAGATATAATAATGGAAAGTCAGTCTTAGAATGTTAAATTTAACAGATTTAGCAATTTCGATGCTATTTAGATGTTTTTAGAAAATACAATAGTGGTTTAAGTTGTGTAGTAAGCTTTTTTCCCCCCCAGTGCTGAGTACTGAGCCCAGGCCCTTGGCACATGCTAGGCAAGTACTCTACACCGAGTGCTCTATCCCTCAATAAACATTATTAGTAGAAAACATTATTGAATTGCACAGTGTTATGACACTTATCAAATAGAGGAGAGATCACTAGGGGGATGGTGGGTATTGAACTTACTCTTTCCTTCCTATATTTTAAATTTTAATTCTTATTAGTACATGTCCGCAGTTCGTAATGACTGTGTTCCCTCGGCCGTCGGTACAGCACCCGACACACCCGCATTCTTTTTACGGCCCTTTCCCCACCCTCTCTCCCCTCTCCGTCTCCGGTCACCTCCTGAATTTACCCCTCAGGACTGTCTCCCAGATCTGTGCTGCCTTCCGGTTGGAAGGTCCTCAGGATGCGCAGTCAGCTCCTGACGCGGCCTGCTGCGCTGCCCCGCTGCGCTGCCCCGCCTTGGCCCACGAGTGTAAGAGCTGCTGTCGGCCTCGCCTCCTCCAGGCTGCCTGTCGCGGGATCTACTCGGCTCCCGAGATGGGGCTGCGCGTCCCCTCCAGGGCTGACCGTGACCGCACAGCACAGCCGTCGGCACGTGCCTGTCGGACGTGAGCCCTTCCGGGGCCGCGACTGAATTATTAACACGGAATGTGCAGAGCGCAGGAGCACAGGTGCAGGAAAGGACGGCAGTCAGTGCTGCATCGCGCTGGTGACCGCGTTTACCTAGGCTACACATCTGACCACATACCCCGTACTCACTCCATCCTTCCCACAACCTTCCACGAGGTATGTATGCATTATTATTTTATTTATTTATTTTTGGGGGGTGTTTTGAGACAGGGTCTCACCATGCAGTTGAGACTGACCTGGAACTCGCTATGTAGCCCAGGCTGGTCTGGAACTCACAGTGATCCTCCTGCCTCAGCCTCCCGAGTGCTGGGATGACAGGCGTGCGCCCCCAAGCCCGGCTTGTATTACTTTAATCTCTGATATGCAGATAAAGCTGGCAGATTAAGTAATTACCTCCTCATAGGTGGTTGGGGCTGAGCTAGCACTCTGACGGCATTCTTCAGTCTAGGTAAACAAATTATCTTCTCATCTGTGTGCTTGGAAAAGCCAATTAAAGCCTTGTTCAGTTTGATTTAAGACATTTTGATGGATCTGTTAAGAAAGTAGTACCAAAACAAAACTTCAAAATTTCTAATAAGAGTGCCATTTCTCCCCACTGGATATTGCTTTCCTTTATACATAGCTTATTAGCTAGTACTTAAAAATAAAAAGGCCTGGGGTACAGCTCAGTGATAGAGAGCTTGGCTGAGATGCATGGGGCCTTGGCTTTGAGCCCCAGTACCACAAAGGAATAAATTTTAAAATAACAAAATGTAAGCCGGGTGTGGTGGTGCATGCCTGTCATCCCAGCACTCGGGAGGCTGAGGCAGGAGGATCACTGTGAGTTCGAGACCAGCCTGGGCTACATAGTGAGTTCCAGGTCAGCCTCAACTACATAGTAAGACCCTGTCTCAAAAACCAAAAACAAACAAACAAATAATAAAATGTAAAAATTGATAGTGCATGCTTATCCAACCACAGCCACAGTAAATTCCCTGCTTACAAACTACTACAATATAATCCCAGCACTTGGGAGGCTGAGGCAGGAGGATTTCTGTGAGTTCCAGGCCAGCCTGGGCTACATAGTGAATTCAACCTGAACTACAGTGAGACGCTCCCTCAAAAACCATTGTTACAATAAATAGTTGATGTCATTAATAATGCAAAGAACTTATATTTCAATGAGAAACATGCAGTTTTAAAAAGGGCAGCCAGCCCATAAACCTAGCACTTGGGAGGCAGAGGCAGGAGGATCCCAAATTGTAGTCCTACCTGGGCAATTTAGCGAGACCTTGTCTCAAAAAATTAAAAAATGGAGTCACGGATTTAGCTCAGTAGTGGCACACCTGCCTTGCAAGTATAGGGTCGTGAGTTCCATCCCCTTTACCAAAAAAAAACCCCAAAACAAAAAATTAAAAATAAGCTGGGGACATAGCTTAGTGCAAAGGCCCTGGGTTCAACTCCAGTTCCATGGTGGTGGTGGGGGCAATAAATGTCTTTTCACCTACCAGACTGTTAAAGACTAAAGGTAAGAGGGCTGGGGATTTAGCTCAGTGGCACCGCTCCTGCCTCACAAGTGTAAGGTCCTGAGTTTGATCCCCGGTACTGCCAAAAAAAAAAAAAAAAAAAAAAAAAAAAAAAAAAAAAAAGATTAAAAGTAAGAGTTTCAGAGCAGGTAGAATCAATCTCCTTCACTTAAGATTCAAATTTACAGTCTTACTAAGAGCAATTTGGCAACATGTTAAACTTTTAAATGTACAGTTTAAGTCGTCAGTTCCACTTCTAGCAGTTTAATCCCACAGAAATACAAGTGCACAAATACTTGCCCAAGGATGTGGTCATTCAGCGCCTTTAAAGTAATGAAAAATTGGAAACCCTCCTGGGCACCTATAGCTAGCATCTTTATCCATCTGGAAGCCTAAAGTTCTGTGCACAATATGCCTTTCTTGTAAAAAGCTTCCCCTGCATACCCATCAACAGATGCTAAGTTCAATGCACACGTATCCAATTGCGTGCATCCCATACCCTACTAATTTGTTTCTCAGGTAAGCAGCAATAATTTTCAAGTGGGACCCTTCTCCTGGGTAGCAGCTTTGGGTGACAGCCGCCCTCTGTCTTGGCAGCCACGTGTAGGCTTGTGTCTTGGAGAATTACAAAGAACTTCAGGGGCTGGAGATTTAGCTCAGTGGTTCCACTGCAGCCTGCCTCGCAAGCGCAAGGTCCCGAGTTCGATCCCCGGTGCCAGAGCTGAAGCACTTAGGCCATCAAGCCCTTTAAATGTTGATGGTGCCCATGCGGGCAGGGAAAGAGGGCGCTGTGATTCTTAGCCCCTTCCCCGCCTGACTTGGCTCCCACCTGCTGGCTGGCTTTCAAGCCTTCCCTCCAGAAAGGAGGCTGAATCTGAGGACATGAGGGAAGACCCCAAGATGCCGGCAGCAGAAGTGACCAGTAAGTGACCTAATCAGGTCACCCCCAGCAAAGTGCCTGGCTAGAACCCTACTCGTAGTCAGGAGCTAATTATTCTTCAACACAGGCAGACAACCGGGGATCCCAGGCATCTGGGGAAGCCGGAAACAGGGTTGGCAGGCAAACCAGGACTGAGACGTTAAGAAGTTTAAAAAAATTTTTTTAAATTTTCTAAAGGGGTTGTATAAAACAAGAAAACCAAAGAATATACAGCAGAGACCCTATGAGCGCCAGAAGTCCTAAAAATACCCCCTAGCCCTTCACAGAAAAAGCTTGCCAACCCACTGAGACATGGAAACTAGACACCTTGGAACGATAACATCAAATGAAAGAAGTACAGTCTGTACTTTAAGGAACCATTTAAAAAGAATTCCCAGAGAACAGAGGGAAATAGAAGAATCACAAAGTAAAGTTGGGGAAAATCCCTTAGAAAGTAGAAGAAGAAGAAAGGAAAACCCAAAGACAAGAGCAATGTGTAGCCCGTGCAGAGGCTCACCAAACAAACAAGCTCTAGGAAGTGGAGTGCAGAGAGAAAAGTAGCATCAATGGGCCCACTGAAGAGTCCAGCCCGGAAGTGAGGGATCCGAGCCTGCAATTCCAGCGCCCGGAGGGCTGGCGCAGGAGGGACGCAAGTTTAAGCCCAGCGTGAAGGCCCTGGGTTCAAACCTGTACCACAAGCGGGGGAAAAGTCTCCCCGGACTGTAGATTTTATTTGACTGTTTCCACAGCTAAAAGCCTAAGTGTTCAGTTTAATGTGAAAAGGGTCCACACCAAGGTCATCACTTGGAACTTTCAGAATATTGACAGAGGCCTGAAAGCTCTCAGAGGGGACCGATGATGCGGTTCTGTGGCAGAGAACTTGCTCTGCATACGCAAAGCCCTGGCTTTCATCTGCAGCCCCGTCACCAAAACCAAGTTTTCAGAAAAGCAAAGCATGAAAGTTCAGGCACCAGCTCTGTGGTGCTGTACTCCTGTAATTGCAGCTACTTGGAGTCTGAGGCAGAGGGATTGATTCCAAGTTTGAAGCCAGGCTGGGCAACTTATGGGGACCCTTTCTAAAAGTAAAAACAGGTCTGGGGATACAACTCAGTGCAAGGACCTGGGTTCAAATCCCAATGCCAAAAAACCGAAAACCTCTTAAAATACGAGGATGGAACAGACATTTTAAGCAAAAGTCTTGAGCCGAGCATGGTGGCACACACCTATAATCCCAGCACTCAGGAGGCTGAGGCACGACGATTACCCTAAATTCAAGGCCAGCCTGAACTACACAGGGAGACTGTTTTAAAAAAATAAAAAAGGAAAATAAAGCCGTAAGGTCTTCAAGGTCTTAAAAGCCCTCATCCCCCCCCATCCTGGAGGATGTACCACTAAATGGAGGGAAAATGTGGGGCTGGAAATGAGGCACCACACAGATAAGGCAGAGAACCCTGTGGGTGGCGCTGAAGGCCCAGGATGCTGTGCCCTCTGGAAACCAGTGTGCAGGTCCAGGCAATCAGGTGTTACCCTGGGCCGTGTCCTCTCCTGAACTTGAGTAGACCGCCTGCCTTCCGACGACCAGATTACCGTGTTGGTTGTGTTCAAATCCCCGCTTTTCCTCCTTGCTCGCTGTGTAGGAAACTCAGTTCAATCTCAAACAAGTGCTGTCACCTGGAAATGGAGCACCTTTCCCCTCCAGGGCTCCCGCGGGTCCCTGGTTACTTGCCTCACTCTTACCACCTGTACTGGTCATTCGCAGTCGTGAGATGCAGTGCCCAACACCTACAACTTGAGGTTTAACTCGGTTCGTGGCTCCCGGGGTTTCTGTCCAGTGGAGGGCTCCGAACATCATGGCAGAGGACCAGCAGGGGAGCAGCAACCTGCGAAGGCGTGGGACCGGACAGACGGGTCACCCCTCCTGCTTCCTGGGGCCCCGTCCCGACCCACTCAGAAGGGGCTCCTTGCTCTCTGGGGAGCTACAGGACAACCAGGTGCTCCTGTTTCTTCTTGCACCCTTCGCAGAGGAGGCAGCACTGCCCGCTTTATGGGTTTGTGCTTGCTACTCAACTTTTACATGGATCTGTTTAACCCACTACTGAGGGTAGAGTTGTTCGAAAAATGAAGCATCTTTTCTAAATGTAACCACTCATTCACTTAGTGGCTTCTTTTTTTGAGACATGGTCTCACTCTGTAGCCAAGTTTGGCCTTGAACTCACAGCAGTCCTACTGCCTCAGCCTCCTCAGTGCTGGGATGACAGGTATGCGCCATCACACCCTGAAATTTAGTGGCTTTTAAAAGCTAGGAGTGATTAGCTGGGCGTGGTGGTGCACACCTGTCATCCCAGCACTCGGGAGGCTGAGGCAGGAGGATCGCTGTGAGTTTCAGACCAGCCTGGGCTACATAGGGAGACGCTGTCTCAACAAGCAAAAAAAACAAAAAAAAAGTTCGGAGTGATATATATATCAGCTATTGAGAATAGAATTCTATTATTGTATATTTCCTGGAAGTTGTATATTACTTTTACAATAAAAAATATTAAGCACCTTAAATACAAAAAAAAAAAAAAGCTGACATGTTGGCATAACCAACTTGGTGTATGCAATCAGTTCAAGCACCCATTCTTTTTTTTTGGTACCGGGGATTGAACTCAGGTCCTTGCGCTTGCAAGGCAGGCCGCCGAACCGCGGAGCTACATCCCCAGCCCAAGCATCCATTCTTAATGGTTAACTAAAGGGAACTATAATCCATAAATGTTCTTTGTGTGTAAAAAAGGCATTAAAAAATTCATGTAAATGAAGTATATCCCTGGAATTCTGTATTTTATATTTAAGAAACGGCAGTGTGCCAAGGGTGTAGCTCAGCAGTGCCGCGACTGCCCGGCAAGTGCAAGGTCCTGAGTTTGACCCCAGGTACCAGAAAAGAAAAAGAAATGGCAAATGCATCTAGTGGCATTTTTACTTCGTTTTGTTGCAAAAGAATGAAACCCCAGAAGCTCGGCTTTTTAACGTTGTAGAGAACTATAAAATCAGGAAAGCTTCCTGAATTATCTTCCACTAAAAATTTTAATAATAGCATGTTAATGTTTTAAAATGTTTTTAACATCATCTCATTTGGAAAATTACAACTACAGTCCTTATATAATAAAGAACAAACTGATTTTTTTATTGTAAGTTGTTTATTGTAAGGTAATTTATAAACATCTTGTTGTCTTTAGTAATTCAAACAGTGGATCACTCTTCTGATGACAGCAGTAAGCTAAAAAGAATCAGCTTGAATATTCCTTTTTTACCTGAAAAGCAAAAAACAGAACAAGTAAAAATCACACTATATTTTTTGGGGGAGAAAATAATATTAAGAGGTAACAATTTTAATGGGGTATAAAGAACTAAATTTACATAATAAAATAAAATGCTCCAGGAGCTCTCGGATTTTGTCCTGTGGGGCTTTCATGGGTTCACTAGAATAATATTTGTCTGCTTATTCTCATTGTATTCACAGAGTATACAATTATTTTCCGAGGGTCTATGACATCACAAGAAAATGAGGTCATAAATAGATGAGAATCTTCTGTTAGACATTTAGGGGTTTTGAGACCATTCAGTTTGAGAACCGACTTCACTGACCTATATTTAATATCTCAAAATAATGCTAATTCTCTATCCTTGAAACTCATTTCCTACATCTATATTTTCTACAACCAATATATTTAATAGTGTACAAAAGTACTAGTATCGCCCATCTGCACCCACAAACTGGCTGCTGCTATAAACTGGCCTGCTGATCTAAAATCTCTGAGAAGCAGTTTCATTATTGCTAAATTAGCTTCAATTATTTGGCTAGGTTTCCTTTTTGAAAGAGAATGGGAAAAGGGACTGAACTTTACCTCTTGTCTGAGGACGGAACTCGATTTTCATTAATCCCTGGTTATTGTATTAGAAAAAGACAAGCACAAAACAAGCAGGTCAAGAAGCATCCCATGCTAGTTCACCACAGTCGTTGCTACAGATGCTACCTTGAGTATATCATATACTTAACCAAAACATTCCTTTAAAAGCAACTCAGTGACATAAGTTAATAGATTCCAGTCTGGTTAGAAGCAATAAAAATATGTTCGTGCAAATAGTTAAGACTGAAGATACAATTTAAAGCACTACTTTTTCAATAAGGAGCATATATTAAAAAATTTTAAACTGGTAGCATTTACTTGTTACCTCAAACATTATGATTAGTCATGCCTTTAATTTTATTACTAAATACTTGTATGTATCTGCATTAAATATTAAAGCTTCAAACCATAAAAACAAAGAGGTTACAAAGCACACAATCCACTCACATAAATAATCCGACCTTGGACTGCAAAACTTATTTATTTATTTATGTATTTTTGGTACCGGGATCGAACTTAGGACCTTGAGCTTGCAAGGCAGGCAGCAGAACCACGGAGATAAATCCCCGGTCCTAAAACTTAGCTTCTAAAATAAGGAGGTAGACTATCTTCTAGACAGCGGAAATTTCATAGGTAATTTTCCGTTGTTTGGATTCATTTTTCTAAATTCGTAGCTTGATGTTCCCATCCCCTTCTCATTTTCCTTCATCTGTGACTTTTAGTAAGGCTCCCGCATTCCTAATCATAAAAGAGGAGCCTGGTCCTGCATTTTACCGAAGTTGTGATCTATAGTTGAAACCTAACATTCCTTTGGCAAAAGCCAAAAAGAGCTTTGAATTCTCAGGATTCCACAGCCTCTGGGCCTTCAGAATGCAGCTCCTCCCCTGGGCCTTCTCAAACTTAGCATCCAAGAAGAAATCAGCCTAGCAGCAGCCAGGACTCACAGCAACGAGAATGAGTAATGGATCCTTGTATTGGTTCTCATTTATGGGTGACAAAGCTGAGTCACAGGGTGTCAACTGAGTTTATCATGCTGGGTATCACAAGACTATTCTATGATGCCAACAGAACGCTTGTGCCAGGGCCAAGAGATGGGAGTGTCACTAAGAAAACCATGCTGAGGAAGCAAAGTAAGAGAAGGGAGAATGAATGCTTAGGATCACAGAGCTGATACAGTCAAACAGCAACTTATACAGTAATCTCCAGTGGCTCAATTAGTTCTTTTTGGTACCGGGGATTGAACTTGGGTCCTTGCGCTTGCAAGGCAGGCAGTGGAACCACTGAGCTACATCCCCGGCCCTCCATTAGTTTTAGAACATGATCCTTCCTACTCTAGCCTCAAGCACATGGACAGATCAAAAGGCCCTTCCTGACCTAATGTCAGAAGTGTGAGGATAAGAAGCTGCTTGGGATAAAGGGTGCTGCACTCACGGAGTGTCTTCTAAAGACAGGGTTCCCCTTGCCAGTTAGGAAAGGTAAATAGAGACTCTCAGGTGAACAATCAAACCAACAGGAAGGACAAAATGGCATAAACTCGCTGTGGTGGCACACAGTTGAAATCGCAGCACTTTGGGAGGCTGAGGCCAGGAGGGTTCCAGTTTGAGTCCAGCCTGGGCAATTTAGTGACTTAGCAGGATCAAAAAAAAATAAAAAAAAAGACTGGAGATGTAGCCCATTTTGAAGTCCCGGGCCATCTCCTTGGAGATGAGAGAAGAAAAGAGCAAGATATATTTGAAGACCTCAAAATAGATGAAGTGGCTGAGGTTCAAGCAAGAAATGGTAAGGGATTAGACTGGAAAGAGCACTGATAGCCAGAAAATATATGATCACAGCTATCAAGCTAGGCTGTTCCTGCAGACTCATCGTATCCCACAGAATGAGTTCTATTTTCCTCACAATATGTTCTCAAAGAGCAAAATTGTTTTTTCTGTGAAAGGCCAGATAGTAAATATTTCAGACCCATGGGTCACATGCTGTCTGCCCCCTTCCCTACTTTAATAACCTTTTAAAATGTAGCTCTGCTCCAGTTTGCTAACCTCTGCTTTCTGCTGTAATTTCTTATTTAGTATCTTCTCTGTCTGCTCTGTTAAGCTCCCTGATGGCAAAGACTGTCAGCATTATAGCGTCAGTATCTAGTACATGGCCTTGCACTTAAGAGGCACTCAAAACTGAAAACAAAAAAAAACAAAAAACAAAAACAACCCAAACATCTTTTTGCTAGGTGTGGTGGCACATGGCTGTAGTCCCAGCTATGGGGGAGGCTGAAACAGGAGGATTGCTTGAGTATAGGAGTTTATTGTTTTTGTTTTTTGTTTTTTTGGTACTGGGGATTGAACTCGGGTCCTTGTGCTTGTGAGGCAGGCAGCAGAACCACTGAGCTAAATCCCCAGCCTAAAGTCTAGGAGTTTAGAAGCAATCTGGACCATGTGGCAAGAGTCTGTCTCAAAACAAAACAAAAACCCCCTCAAAACAACTCTTTTCTTCTAGAAGTTGGTGATCACTTTATAGGAGGTAACATGGAATGAATCAAAGATAAACTCACTATACATTTTATCTTTCATCACAATAATCATTTTCTCACCCTATTAAAAAAAAAATGTCCTGAGAGAACCAAATCCTAAACACTGCCTAGCATTGTATTTTGCACATATATTGTCACTTTAATAATTTTCTGAATAAAATTTGCATGATGTTACCCTTTGTTTCACAAACATCAACATGTCTTCACAATCATGACATTTTCTTGAGGAACACAGTGTGCTATGTATGGCTCTGATGTAGGAAAAATAATTTTAAAAATTTCCGGACCATTGAAACCAAATGCAAAACTAGTCCTGAAATTCAGACAGCTTGGCCGGCAACACTTTAAATTCCAAAGACAGAGCTTACAAATGGTACTGAATTATTCAATCTTTACTCCTAACAGTTTAGGAAAGTGAGAGCTAATAATATACTGATTTCTAAATTGAAGAAAGTAAGCCTGAGAAACAATCCAAATAAAACAGAGAGCCTAAAGAGTCAAAATTCAGCAATGAATCCTTTTCATTTTAATGGACAAAAAAAAAAAAAAAAAAGAGTAAACACTTTCACGCCAAGGTTAAGCAGATGAGGAGAGGAGAGAGCGCCCGAGGGAACAATCTGCAGTTACTTACAGAGCTGCTGCGCCAGAGATGATCTCAATCAGCTCTTTGGTGATGACAGCCTGTCGAGTGCGGTTGAATGTCAAAGTCAACTTATCAATCATCTCAGCTGCGAACAGGACAGAAAGACTGAATGACAAACCCCAAAGCAGAGAGGAGTAACCAATCAATCCCTAGTTGCTTTAACTGAAAACTAAGAGCTGGGAACAGCCATGCACATCTGTAATCCTGGCACTCCAGAAGGCTGAGACAGAAGGGTGGCAAGTTTGAGCCCACCCCGGGGAACTTCGTAAGATCTGTCTCAGAAGAAAAATCGTAGGCCAAGGGCTGGGGATGTAGCTCAGGGGCACCGCGCCTGCCCAGCAAGAGCAAGGTCCTGAGTTCGATCCCTAATAACAAAACACCGCCACCACAAATAAATAAATAAATGAATGAACCAACGGATGAGAGAGAGAACAAAAACGGGAGCGGGGGAAGGACTGGGAATCTAGGTGAGTGCAAAGGCCCTGGGTCCAGTCAATCCCCAGCACTCCAGAGACGGGAGAGGAGGGAAGGAAGCTGTTTATGGATTCCGACATTACACATCTTCCACTGGACTACTTCTACATTACCTACAAGCCTACTTAGCACCCGAGAAGTAAGATGTGCTTCCCTCCGAGGCAAGAAACACCTCGTGAGCGTGTCTGCAGCTACGCGGCAAGGGCTCCGGTAAGCAGAGCTGCCCCGTGAGCGTCTGCTCGTCCTGCCAGGCCTGGTGCAGCCCCCGGCACAGGCCCGGGCGCGTCCACGCGGCCGCCCCACGCGCTTACAAGCGTTCTTGCTGGCGTTGTCCATGGCCGTCATCCTGGCGCTCTGCTCGCTGGTGGTGGACTCCTTCAGGGAGTAGTAGAGGACGTTGGCCAGGCTGTACTCCTGGTAATTCCGCAGCACGTCCGCGTCCACGTCATCGTAGACGCTCATGCTCTCTGTGAAGACGAGCGGCGGCGGGGCTCAGCGGACCAGAGGCCGATTTCACCAAAACACCTACTGCCTAAGGATCCCTAGAAGCTCTTGGAGAGCAGAGGCCATCTGAGTCAAACAGATCTGCTTAGCAGCTCCGTACTCGGCAGACTAATGTGACACCAGAACATCTGATCTTCTGCTTGAGATTCAATTTAACTGTTAAGAAGCCGAATTTACAACAGCTACAATCTCACGGTCGAGACACCCTCTGGACAGAATCTAGCAGCATTTGGCACAAAACCAGCAAGCACTCAATAAAACGCTTTTTGAAAAAAAATGGTGGCCTTCCGTTGGGTAAGAGGGGCACTGCAACGAAGACGTTAAAATGTAAAATATATATACACAAAACAGATAACACCTAGTATATACAACTGGAAAGAAACACTTCAAAAAAAGTAAGTTCCAGAATATTATTTTTAGGATGCTTCACTGAACGAAGATGACTTTATTCCAACAACAAACAAAGACTTGAATGGACCAGTGTAGATCCGTGGGGAACACTGTTCAAATCTCTACTCCAGGGCTTCTGACAGCACTGTACTCAGAGTCCACACAGACTCTAAAGCCGTTTCTAGCGAGGCACCCCAACCCCGGAAAGCAGGAAATACCCCTAAGGAGGCTCTTGGGAATGTGTTTGTTCAGCTCCTGAAGACACAGGGTAGCAGTTGTCAAACACTAAGTGGAATAAGGCATGGAAGTCACTCAGGCACGGTGCTCCTGAAACAGCCCCAAAAGGCAACAGGGCATCCGGACAAACAGTATTTTCTTTGAAGTACAAAATTTCTCCTTTCCAAATCCAAAAACACTTGTCACATAAAAGACACTTACCAGCACTTGCAATGGTATTAAGAGAAAAGATGGGTTTTTCTTCTGTCTTATAGGAGATGACAGACCTAGAAATGACAAAAGCAAGTATAAATCTCAAAATAGATATTTAAAACACAAACATAAAAGCACTTTGAATTCTGTTCTTGCCTGAATCGATTAAAGATGATAGAGCCTTCATCAAATTCATATCCAGAATTTAATAATTCAAGAGCAATGACGGATGCATCTCCAAAAGTAGGGGGCTTTCTTCCCACGTCCTTGAATGTCACCAGAAACTGGTCGGAATGAGTCCTAGGGATCACATAAACTGTTTTGGAATATTTGTGTTGAAAGAATATATAGAACAAGGAAAAAAAAATCAGAATAGGCCAGGTTTTGTTGCTGCGCAGACAGTCTCGCTATTTAGTTCAGGCTGGCCTGGAACACACGGAGCTCTTCCTGCCTCTGCCTCCCAAGTGCTAGGACAACAGGTATGCGCCACCACACCTGACTAGATCAAAGTTTTTGGAGAGATGTGGGCAGTGATGGTGCTTGAGTTAAATTATTCCACACATTATCATTATTCCTTCCCTTGAGCCAAGAACTAAGAACTAAAACTTTCACCTTTCTTATTTTATATTCTCTATATTTCTTTCCTTTTAATACCAAGGAACCATTGTTCCTTTCTAACATTTACAGGCTATGACAGCTCCTCAGATCCCTTGTTTGGCTTAATGCCTACAGCCATGGTTATTTCCATTGTATTCAATTACGCTGTGGATGAAAAAAAGGTAAAAAAAAAAAGTGGAGGAAACTATATACACCTTTTTTTTTTTTTGGTACCAGGGATTGAACTCGGGTCCTTGCGCTTGCAAGGCAGGCCACCGAACCGCTGAGCTAAATCCCCAGCCCCAATATACATTTTAATATATCCTGAAAAATATGAAAACAAAACCTTCTGTGAAAACAAAAAAGGTATTTGCTTAATATCAAAAGATACCTCCATTTACTCATGCCTGTGACCTTCTGAGTGCAAACATCTGTTTAACTCACCTGTAAAGTATGCCCCTGAGTTTATCACCAATGCCAACAAGCATGACCTCCTTTCCAGCTGCTGTGAGTGTTGCCACCTCACTTTTCATCTGTTTAGCAACCGAGGAATGAATAGCACCGCAAAGCCCTCGATCTGAGGACACACCTATTAGGAGGTGTTTCTTCTTGTCTTCAGGTACCTTAATATCAGCTTTTTCATACAGAGCTTAGGAACGAACAAAAAAGGGCAACAGTTTTTAAAATACGAAACTCATATTAAATACAGTAATAATCCCTAATTTACAAAACAGTGAGCTGTTTTCAAATGTGCATTTAAGTCTAGGTGGCACTTGACTAATGTAATCTAATGTCAGTACACTTACTGCTTACAACCAGGCAGAAAAACAGAAAGGTTTAAATTTCTATAACAAAGTTTCCAAAGGGTCCATCAATGGCCAATTTAAAAAAATGGTGACTAAAAAAAAGAAAAAGAAATTCCAGCCAGGTGTGGCAGCACAGATCCAAAATCCCACAAACCGGGGAGGCCAAGGCCTGAACTATAGTGAGACTTTCTAAAAAAAAAACCAAAAACACCAAATAAAACCAAATTGAAAGAAAAAAATTCCTAGCACAATTAAAAACTTATAAAGAGGTAGAATTACAGAGGTACCTACTTATCTAGATATCCATATATTGGACATCTATAGAATGTAAATTTCCAGCATACAACTAAAACAGAAGGAAACAGTATTTACTGAGCTGCTCATATAAACTGTGCATCAATTTATTAAGAAAAAACAAAACTGGCTGGGCGTGGTACTGCATGCTTATAATCCCAGAACCCCAGGAGGCCGAGGCAGAAGAATTTCAAGTTTGGCTTAGCCTGAGTAACCTCGCAGCTTAGCGAGTCCCTGTCTCCAAAAAAAAAAGGGGGCCAGTATGTACTTTAAAAACAGAACAAAACAGGGGTGATACAGAATAACTGCCAATTTATTTTCGGCATTACTTCACCATCTTTGTTGGTCTAGTCTTCCAAGAAGCAGAGGCAACAGAGTAAATGGGATTAAAAATACACGATCTTACTGGGTGAGATGCCTCTGAGAGAAACTGAGAGGAAGCCGAAACGGCAGACCTACCTCACACCACAGCGCACGCCTGCCCTGGGACAGGGAGCAGAGGGACGAGGGTGGAGAGCAGCTTCCCGGTCCGCTGTGCATTTGAGAAGCTCAGGAAGGCAGCTGGGCAGGCCCCGAGTCTCCCGAGAAAGCCAGCCTTAGCACTGCCTTGTGCTCAGCCACTGGCTGGGAGCAGACCTTTCTGGCCAAATGCGCGATGGGTTTCAGCAGCTGGCTGTAGCCAGAAGCTGGGGCTCCTGGTAGCAGCAAGGACCATTATCACGGCCGCCTGGTTCACCCACTTCAAGCAAAGGGCGGTGAATCTCAAATTTTAATTCCTTACTACCCCTTTCACCAAAAAAGCACAGAGGAATATTCAACTCCAAAGCTCAGGAACTGGTAACTTCTGTAAGTCTATCTTTCTTTATTACTACGGCACTACAAATACTCTAAAGAGATATCAAAGTTAGTTTCTCCTGTTTTAGATGAGTACTTTTATGGTACAGTATTTTGAGGGGAATGAATTGGTTATATTTATTCATATTAGCAAGAAAGTGACATTTTTAGACAGGTTATTTGCCTAGTTTGGCCTTGAACTGGTGAAACTCCTGTCTCAGCCTTCCAAGCAGCTGGACTTCAGGTGTGTGCCACCACATCCACCTAAGAAAGCAACTTCTTTTTTTGGTACTGGGGATTGAACTCGGGTCCTTGTGAGAAAGCAACTTTTTTTTGAGGGGGGCGTATCAGGGATCAAACTCAGGTCCTTGAGCTTGCAAGGCAGGCAGTGGAACTACTGAGCTAAATCACCAGACCAGGAAGTAACTTTTTAAAGAATGTTTTTCTATCCCCTTGTAAACATATCCATAAGGAAATTCAATTTTCTTTTCTTTGTGGCACTGGGGATTGAACCCAGGGCCTTCACACAGAGCTATGTCTCCAGCTCTTTTTTATTCTTTGAGCCAAGGTCTCACTGAATTGCCCACGCTGGTCTTGAACTCGATTCTCCTGCCTCAGCCTCTCAGAGTGCTGGGATCACGGCATGCACCACCACTACATTAGAGGGTTGGTGGGGTAGCTCAGTGGTATAAGACTTATTTCACATGTGTGAAGTCCTAGGTTTAATCCCCAGCACCACAAAAACAACACAATTACATGGATACAATTACTGAGTGCCCAGCACACATTTTATATAAGTTAGGTATTGAAGTATACAAATGTAAGATACAGTCCCATAGAAACTGAAGATCAGTGCCCTATACTAAGCTAGAATGGCATGTGTTGACTGAGAAAGCAACTCATGGAAGCCAACGTGTGAGCTCTAATAAGGATGGCTAAATCCTAACCTATCAACTTTGTACCAGTTAGCTGATACTAAATATGGCATTTTTAATGTGCGAAGCTACTTCATCTGAGGAGTAGTGCTTGATCATTTTCTCACATAAAATCCCTTTAGCTAGTGGTATAAATGCATGCTTAAAAAAGATGTGGGAGAGGGCTGGGGATTTAGCTCAGTGGTTCCATAGCCTGCTTTGCAAGCACAAGGTCCTGAGTTCAATCCCCGGTACCAAGAAAAAAAGATGTGGCAGAGCACAAGGAAAATTACTGCGAAAGGCAATTCTGGATATGCTGTTTGTAATACACAGATATACATGGATGTGGGCCAGGGATTTAGCTCAGTGGCACTGTGTCTGCCTTGTAAGCACGAGGTCCTGAGTTCGATCCCTGGTACTGGGGGAAAAACAGAGATACACAGACATTCTCTTTAATTTAAAGCAACTTTTGCCTTCTAAGTTGATGTTTAAATATCCTGCTAGTGGGTTCTGTTGCTAAGAGGATCTTCCTTCAGCCTCAGGCACCTGTGTATTTGTTGAGTACCCAGCTGGAGTAAGTGCCGCAGACTCAGGAATGAAACTTCCGTGGGAGAGGTAGGTACTACCAGGGCTGGACACGGTCGGCAGTGATGTGCCAGACAGCAGTGAGGAGAGGAGGCACGGTCCCAACTCCGAGTGGGAGACACCACCGGGACGGTGATCAGAGGTCTCCGGGGGAGACAGTTAGGCAGAAACCCGAATGGAGCGAAGGAGGAGACCAACAGGCAGCATCGTGGGTGCCGGCTGCGTGGCAGGAAGACTGAGAGGCAGTGGTGGGGGACTGGTTACTCTATCTGCAGAGACTTGGGGTGGGACGCTTGAAATGATTCCTTCACATCGTAATCATTCTGGCAGCCGGATAGAGCAGACTGCAGGGGCAAGTGCGGAAGCCAAGACACCACTACTGTGCAGCTGCAACAGCAGGGACTGAGCAGCAGGGACCACCTCCTCACGGAGGATGTGCCTTTGGGAAGATACCAGCCCCAAACTCACGCTTTGGAGGCTTGAGCTGATAATGTCAGGCTAAACAGGAGATGAACGGGGATACACTATGTGATTCTCTTTACTTTCATATTTGCCTACTTTTTCATCATATTAAGTTAAAAGCCTTAATTCAGTATGAGGGAGCGTGATAAACCAAGAGTTTAGACACTATACCTACAGGTTAAGATGAGAACTTCCCAGCTTTCTGCAATTTTGCTTATTTTCAAGAAATACAAAAACACCTAAAACAAAGTACAAACTCTTTTCGAAACTACCCTATCAAGAAATGGGAATTTAGCTCAGGTGCAAGGTCCTGAGTTTGATCCCTGGTACCAAGGGGCGGGGGGAGAAACTGCCATATTAGTTTTCTCCACTAGAAAGATCAATGGTGAATGGATTACATAAAATCAGAAGGAAAGAATGGTTCATACCTTTGAAAGGTTAAGAGTACCGAGTATCTTACAAACGAAGGCCTGAAGCTGTCTTCCTGCTTCTGTCACTCACATCAACGTGACGAGTCACACCCACGACCGCCCTGCCAACTTCCCACTGCGGGGTGTCCACTCCCCACCCATCCCCACCCTGTGGTGCCCTCAAAGAGCCACCTCAAGACAGCATCATGAAATCAAGATCCACATCTAATGCACTGCTCCTAAGGGTTTTAGTCTTAGTTTTGTTCTTGTAGATGGGGGTCTCATTCTAGTTCAGGCTTGCCTTGAACTCACTACATAGTCCAGAATGGCCTCAAATTCACAGTGATCCTCCTGCCTCAGCCTCCTAAGTGCTGGAGTTACAAGCATGTGCACCACAGCTAGCCCCAAGTGTTTTGCATGGCATATTTAATAATCTAGGAAAAACTGCAGAATGTTTATAGTTAATATAGTCACATGCAATGGTTAACAAACAAGCTTTGATGACAACACACAGAGGTTCACACTTCTTGTCCATTTATCTGAGACCTTGGATGAGTTGCTTAATTTCAGTTACAAGGGCCCAAACAGTTCCCACCCTCACAGAACACCACACTGAGCACCACATGAGCTCCTCAGTGCTCTTCTCTGTAGTAAACAGTTCCCAGGAACTTGTAACTGACCGTGTTTTCTTACCCAAAGACCCCACTCCATATATCCGAGCCGGTTTCAGCTCCCTCTCAGCTCGGGCATATTTTGCTGCTGCTACCATTTTCATAGACTTGGTAATTTTCTGGATGTTTTTGATTGACTTTAGTCGTCTGGTAACTGGAAAATGGAAGAGGTTTGTTAAAGGAGTTACAGTAGCATTTGACTGGTAAATTTCATTGAAAGAGTTTTCAAAGTGCAGAATGGAATAGTTCACATGAGGCTATCTATAAACATCATTAAGCTAAACCAGTCGTAAACTAGTACTCATTAAAAAGGCGAAGTCCAGCTGCTATTTAGACAGGACGAGCAAACAGTAACATAGATAACAGTGCAGCACATACTTATATTTTTCATTACGTCTTTAAAACATTAAATGACATTAAAAGTCACCTTAACCACACATTCCATAACATTACTTTTATGTATATATAAATAGTATTAGTTTTATTTTGTTTTGTTTTTAGAGACAGGGTTTCATTTTGTAGCCCAGGCTGGCTCAAACTCAGTGATCCTCCTGCCTCAGCCTCCCCAGTGCTAGGATTACAGGTGTGCGCCACCACGCCCGGCTTATAAATAGGATAGATTTTCTAGTGATATCATTGTCATCCTATAGACCATAGAGTGGGAACAAAACTTTCTCATGTCACCACCTCATGCTTGTCTTTTCCAAAACAAGTCCAATTTCCCGCACATATAATGTAAATCCATTTCGTCAGTTGTGACCAATATACAGTGGTGTATTTTAAAAAGTCTTTTATTCGTCAAAATTTAGTTTTTCCTGATTCAAATATCAAGACAAATAGCATACTTACTATCTTTCAAAGTTGCCATATTTCGGACTTGGATCCTGAGAATAAAGGTTTTAAAAGTATTTCAGTTTTTCTCAAAAATAGCTTTACTAGATAAGGAAAAAATTCAGAATTACTTAAATGCCTTATAAAAATAATCCATCAAATACAAGATTCTGAATCTATAGTCTTATTTATATATTTAAATTCCCAATACTGATAAAGAAGGCCGGTATGTATCAAGGCCTCTAACGCCTTGACTCTAACACAAGCCTTTTGCTGAAGTCATGATGGCATCCACAAGGGCTCTATTTCTATTTTTTGTTTTATTTTGTTTTTTGAGACAGGGTCTCACTATGTAGTTGAGATTGACCTGGAACTCACTATGTAGCCCAGGCTGGCCTCAAACTCACAGCAATCCTCCTGCCTCAGCCTCCCTGAGTGCTGGGATTACAGGCATGTGCCACCATGCCCAGCAAGGGCTCTATTTCTACATCTATATCTTGGCTTAATTTCCAGGACAAAAAAGTTCTTCCCCTTGTTAGGCTATCAATTTATACTCAAAGTCATGGTGAGAACTGTCTAAAAAGCAACACTGACTTCCATAGCAACCTTCAACAATAAGACTCAGTTACAGCCTAGCTGACCACGTGTATGGGACTACACTTAGACAGAAAGTTTACTTTTTAAATTCAAATCAATCAATGTAATTAAGCAGCTTCTATGTTACAGGCACTGGTGAATAAGGCATCGTCTTAGACCATAAGAGACAAGTTATCATCTCATTGGCAAGGTCTGTGAAAATTCAGACCTATGTAAAATCTAATCAAACATTTGTCTATTAAAACTACATGCTAATGCACAAGAATAAACATGATCAGACTTAAATGTTAGTGAAAGATGAGAAGACCTTTGGTCTAGTGGGAAAGACAACTTCATAAAATCTTCAAGACCTTGAATCCATACATAGCACTTGTGCTGGCAGGCAGAGCATCATGGGAGATGTGAAGAGTCCATAATCTGTGCATATAGGAGGGCCGGAGGAGGGCCTTCTCAGAACTGGATGTGGTTTTGAAAGACAGTATCACGTTCAAGGAATTGTAAAAAACAGTACATAGTGCCACCTGCCTTGCCAGTACAAGGTCCCCAGTTCGATCCCTGGTACCCCCCTCCACAAAAAGGATAGGGAAGACAGACACAGGTTGTGCTTTATCATTATTATTATTATTATGTCCTAATAAAATTTTACAAATATTTACAAAGAACAGGCAATGGGACAGGCAACAGTTTGCTAATGCCCTCTTCTTGAGAACCTAACAACATCAATGTTGTTCTCTTTATCATAAATTTTATCAATTTAATGTAATACCCCCTAAGAATATTTGAATAGATTATCTTTGTTCTACCCACAATTAATTGGAAGAGAAAAATTTTTTTAAATTAATTTTTTTGGTACATTTAAGGTACACAATATGACATTCATCACTGGAAATTTGCACCTTTACATAATCCACCTTGGTTCTTAGTTTTTCCCCTGCCCTCCCTTCAACCCCTCCACCCCTCCCTATCTACAAAGACTGTTTCCATTTTTCCTTTTACTCATATTAATTCCATGCCCTTCTTTCTTTTCCCTACCCCTGCAACTTCCCCTTCCCCTTTGCACCTTTTCTTCCTATTTCACATCATCTATTATACATTTTAGTCCTTTTTTACACTTTCAGTTTTCAGGGACACTAGAGACATTTATAGCTAAATGGATGCATGTTGAGGCCATACTCTTAAGTGAAATGAATAAGACACACACGTGTAAATGCCAAATAGTTTCTCTAGTGTGACAAACTGAAAGTGTAAATCAGTGCTTACATATTATTTTAAATATTGAATATATTTAAATACTAAAAAGTAAATCAATTAAATACTATTTTGTAGGTTGTAGGCTTTGAAAAGAGTGTTTATAAGCCCACAATGCAATTTAGTTTTCAGATGGCAGTGACAAGATGAAACGAGGTTACAATGATGAAATTTTCACAGCATGGAGACGTGAGCTGCTGCTGCTTCCACACACAAGACAGCAAGAACCTGGGCCAAGCTGTGGGCAAAGGCATGAGAGCAGAGCTGAGAGAAAATTCTTAGGAAAGGAAAACAGCAAGACTGATCCAAGCTTTCCAATTCAATGACCCGAGTGGACGGTGCTGCCATAACCTACATAGAAAACTTGGGTGGGAAGGAACTCCCGGGAGATAATGAATTTTGAACAAAATATAGTTAAAAGATTAGAGGGTCAGTGGAAATGTAGGGGAAAACAAGCGGTTCTTAAGAGTTCAGATCCAGATTTGAGAACTATCAGTAACACTGTTGTTGGCGCTAAAAGCCCAAACCCAAACTACTTAACAACAGCGAGTAGAATTAGAAGAAGAAACAGAACGTTCCAGTTCTCTGAAGAAGCATTAGCCCAGTACTGAAATAAAGACACTGTAAGAAATGGAGACTAGGCTCCCATTGCTCATAAACAGATGCAAAAATACTGACCAACATATTAAAAGGAATTATAGCCAAGCCATAACCAAGTGGTATTCATGATAAAGTCTCTCAGAAAATTAGGAACAGTTTCCTCAGCCTGACAAAGAACTCTACACAAACCTATGACTTAATGTTGAGAAACTAGAAGCTTTCCTGCTAAGATAGGGAAGCAAGATTTTTCTCATAACAACCTTATTCAGTACCATCTTAGAGGTCCTAGCTAATGTAGTAAGTCAAGAAAAGAAAAAAGGTAAATAGACTGCTTTTTACATACAGATGCCTCTTGGTATCCAGTGTTTGGTTGTAGGACCCCTTGTAGATGTCAGAATCCTTGATGTTCAAGCCCTCATGTACAATGACATGCAGGCCACTGCGCTGGTACATACAGCTAGCTACACAGGAAGCCGAGGCAGGAACAAGGTCAAAGCCACCCTCGGTAGCTTACATCCTGCCATATACTTTAAATCACCTCTAGATTACTTATAATAATGTAAACAGTCATTATACTGTGTTCTTTAGGGAATAATGACAGAAAAAAAAAAGCATGCAGATATGTTCAGTACAGATGCCTGGGGGGTGCTTTCTGAGACAGTCTCATTATGTAGTAGTTTAGGCTGGCCTTGAATTCACCACGTAGCCTAGGCTGGACTTGACTCGTGGTGATCCTCCTCTCTCAGCTTCCTGAATGCTGGGATTACAGGGACATCCCCACATCAGGCTCACAGTGCAGATGCTTTTTAAAAAATGTTCTTGCCAGGGATTTAGCTCAGCGGTTCAGTGGCCTACCTTGCAAGCGCAAGGACCCAAGTTCAATCCCCGGTACCAAAAAAAAAAAAAAAAAAAAAAAATTCTTTATCTAATTGGCTGGATTTGCAGATATAGAACCTGCAAATAAGGGCCCAACAGTATAAGGTATGAACAGTTAAGAGTCTGAATTTAAGTGTACAGTTGACATTCGTGTAAATAATACCCTGTATATTTATTTTACAATTTAAAAAGCATTTAAGTTCGATCCCTGTATCAAAAAAAAAAGCACTTAAAAGGTGACATAAATACAAGATCTACACAAGGAAAAGTACAAAACACTGGTGAAAGAACGCAAAGATCTAAATAAAGAGGGGTCCCACGTTCATGGACAAGAAGCCTCAGCAACAAGAGAATAGTAACCAACACAAGATTCAATATGGTATTTGCACAACTGAGCTTAAAAACTTACGACTACATAAAAGCTACACCAAAGTCTTTACTGCAGCTTTATTTAGCCTGGCCCAAAACTGGCAATCACCAAAGTAACCAAGGTGCTCTTTGCTATGTGAATGAACAGAAAATCTGAGGCTCCCTGGTACATCCATACAACAGAATATTAGCAATAAGAATACATGTACTACCAACTCATAAAAAGACAAGAGAAATCTTAAATGCATACTGCTACATGAAAAGAAGCAGTCTCAGGCCTGGGGATGTAGTTCAGTGGTTCCACCGCCTGCCTCGCAAGCACAAGGCCCCAAGTTTGATCTCTGGTACAAAAAAAAAAGAAGCAGTCTGAAAAAAGCCATAATAGTTTTTATTCTAACTGTATGCCATGCCAGAAAAGATAAGCCTATAGCAACAGCAAAGACAGCAGTGGTTGCCAGGGACTTAGGGGAAGGGCAGACTTTTGAGGGTAGTGAAACTCTTTTGGATAATACTAGAATGGAGAATACATGTTCTTATGCCTTTGTCAAAACCCACAGAAATGTCAAAAAAGTGAACCTCAATGAAACTAGCAACTCTAGTTAGTAACAGTGTATCCCTACTGATCGGTTCCTTAGCCATACCACTATAAAGCAAGATATTAACATTAGGAGACTTCAGAATGGTAGATGGGAAGATGAACTCTATTAAATGCACAACTTGAAGTCTATGGAATCCAGTTTTTAAAATGTAGGTTCTGCAGCCAGGTGTGTGTGTAAGCCCAGCATCTGGGAGGCAGATTTTCAAGTTCAAGGTCAGCTCAGTATACAGATCAATTCAAGGCCAGGCTTGGTGATATCTCAAATAAACAAAAACTACAGCAAAAAAAATGCAGGTTATGAAATAATGTTGTACAATATCATTTTTGTGATCACATTTGTGTATAAAATAAGCCTGGAAGTTCATATCTAAAATAGTTTTTTTTCAATTGCTTCTGGGCCTTTTGGCTAAGATCAAGTGTAAAAGTTTTTTTTTTAAAAAAAAAAACCTCTTGGCTTAGTTTAATCCTATTATTAGGTCATAGAGAACAAAAATAAGGAAGCAGACTATATGCAAAATATTAGCTTTGGTTGTAAGAATAAAAAAAGCTGGGCCAGAAATTTAGCTCAGGGTGCTGTGCCTGCTTTGCAAGACCCAAGGTCCTGAGTTTGAGCCCTGGTACCAAAGGGGGGAAAAAAAGCTGGACGATACAGAAAACCGCTATTTCAGAGTACAGAGTACAGGACACAACTCTTCTACTAACATTCTTTTCTCATAATGGCACCTGAAAAGTAGCATCATTTTCAGGTGGCTTTTTCTGGCACAATGAATGACTTTTCCAATCCAAACACAAGTGTCTTGCTACAGATTATCAAAAGGAACAAATCTGAATTGTATACTGTGATTTGGATGAATGTAATGTTTTGGTTTCCATAAATATTCCAAGTGAGGAATACCAAATGGAAGCATCATCTGTGATTCTTTCTTTATTTTCTGAGACGAGGTTTCACTACGTAGTCCGACATGGCCTTGAGCTCACTCTGTACCGGTACCGGTGTGAGCCACCACGCCTGGCTTCACCTGTTATTCTTTACGCTGTGCACATGCTGTCATTGCATGTGTTTAGAAGAGCTCTTATTTAGCCTCCACTTAGCTCTAAAAATGACTGTTACTCCTTTATTTTTTATGTCTAATTTGACCAAGCAGGCCAGGCATGGTGGCGCATGCCTGTAATACCAGCAATTTAGGAGGCCGAGGCACAAGATCATCATGAGTTCAAGGCCAGCTTGAACTACACTGCGAGGCCTTGTTTCAAAAACAAACAAACCAATAAAAAAATCAAATAGCCATGAGCTGCCTGACCACTCTTTAGGGATAGCTCAATCTACTGAACTAGCCAGTGAGAGAGATTTTGCATTGAGAGGATAATGTTCTGAATCACTGCATCATGTCCTGGGAAACCCTTAGGTTATCTGACATAATGAGGGAGAATGAAATGAACTGCAGATGACCTGTGTCCACTATCTTCCTATAGCTGTCACCAGACATGAGAAAGGGCAGAGGGAGTCATGAATGATTCATCATTCAAAGACACTGGTTTGATTTTTGAGGAACATATAATGCTACAATACAGCATAAAAACGAATGAAGAAACAGTATTGGCAAATTCTTATGACGTACATTTTATTCGGATACTAAATCTCAGTCCGTCACCTGCCTTTACACCAGAAAGTGAGTGCCTCACACTTGTCCACGCCTTCCCAGGGTCCTGTCAGACAGAATACCCTGTATTTATGACCTTGTTTGCATTTGCTCACCAGACATATTGGATCCACATCTGCACTTCCCCCAGTATCCTGGGTTCTCCGCAGTTATTTACGTAACCCACACACTAACCCAACAAACCGTGTACTATTATTTATTATTAGGTCCATTTAAGAGGCGAGCAACCAGCAGCACAGACACTAAGTAACTTGCCCAAAGCCTCACGGGCAGGACAGTGGTAGCCTAAGTTTCTAAAAATACTAAATGATAGCAGTACTGCAGGTAGACGAAAAGGATAGAAAAAAGAGCTGATTTTTACTGAGCAGCAGTGCACGCATGACAGGGACTGTTTCCAGATCACTCTTTCCGAATCTATTCAGATTTCAGCACTTTCCTTAGAGCCCACTGGTGCAGGGCTGGCACTCAGCAATTGTCTGCTGAATGGTTAACTAACGGGGCAATGTACACAACCGAGAGTAACTACCAAGACTTAATTCCCATGAATATTCTTTCTCAGTACTGAGTGATTGAGGTACTAGGGACTGAACCCAGGACCCTCCACTAAGCTACATCCCCAGCCCTTTTCTTTTCTTTTGGTACTGGGAAGTGATCGCAGGGCCTCATGCTTGCCAGACAGGCACTGTGTGAGCTACATCCCCAGCCCCAGCAACCCTTTTAGAAGGAAAAAAAAAAAATCAGACTTCCAAAGTTTTATATAGATATCTCACGTTATATTTAATTTCATTACCCTGAAATTCTTAAAATATATTCTTCTTGAAATATACTTGCTGTAAATTCTTTGCATTAGGAAAGACCTATCTGAATTAACGCTTTAGAGCCCTTTTTGCAAATTAGGATACAAAACCTAGCATAGTGCTTAGGTGCTTAAAAAATCTTCTATATTGTAAAACCAGGGGATTTTGAGGACACGGCCTATATCTAATACTCCCCTTAGCACTGCATCTAAGTTCTTTCAGATTCTCTAGCATCGTAACATTTCATCCTGCTGTTCAGCACTACCCACAAACCAATTTTACCTGACTCTTCCTACGCTTCTAATACGCATTTTTGCCCAGAGAATTAATGTTTAAAATCATCAAAACTTACAGCACCCTTTAATGTCACTTTAGGAGTAATGCAGCTCTTCTTCCTGGGGATCTTGGGACAATTTCATGACCTTGCAGGGTAACTGCTCAGCATGTTTTGGAGATAGTGCTGGATGTCTTTCCCTTCCTCACCAACAGATCTTTAAATTTCCTTCTGCACCCGACCACCAGCCTATCAGGCACTTAATTTTTTTGGTTCACCTCCATTTCTCCAATACTCAGCAAATCGCCCGCTATAGAGTGCACACTGAAACGATCAGATCAGATAGTAAAGGATCACTCCGCCCTACCCTGGAGTGCTTCAGAGGGCATCGAGGACACACGGTACAACTCCTAGGCTTCTTCTGCTTCTCCTTCACCTTGCGGGCCTGCTAAGACTTCCCTGGCCTTGGTACCGAGTACGCAGAGCAAGCTGAGGAAGTATTTATGAGCAGGACGAATACAAGATTGGTCCAAGGGCTCAGTTTCGAGGTCCCAGGGGACCCTCCCAGCCCCAGCGGACTTGGCAAGACCTTGCTCAGTCCCTTGCGCGCGCCATTCCAGCTCCGGGGCCGCTTCCTGCGCCCAAGCGACCGGGGAATGCTCCGCCCTGCGACCCTGGGTCCGTCCTACACGCCCCAACCCTTTCTTCAGCCCATATGACTGAGCGTTTCCATCCCTCGCAATCTTCCCAACCCTCCTTCAAATTGCCATACCATTGCGGCTGCAAGGCCCAGGCCGACAGCCCAACGACGTTCGCCCGAGAGAACATGGTAGCAGCTCCCCTGAAGGTCGGGCAGACGGACCGCGTCGCGCATGCGCCCTTCCCAATCTCACTCGCGCCTTCAATCTCGTTTCCTCGAGCCCGAAGAAGGGAAGTTTCGCGAGAGTTGGTGACCGGCCTTTCCCGGTCCTGCCTTTTTCTGGCTGTCAGCTTTGTCCCGCCTACCTCCCCCGTCCACTTCCGCTTCCGGCCGGCGGAGTTCCCTTACCCCGAAAGTGGTCACCTCGGTAATTGAGATGGGGAAGTCAGATTTTCTTACCCCCAAGGCTATCGCGAATAGGATTAAATCCAAAGGGCTTCAGAAGCTGCGCTGGTATTGTCAGATGTGTCAGAAGCAGTGTCGGGACGAGGTAAGTGGGCCTGGGATGCCCCACGTCTCCGGGGGCCCTGCTGGAAGTCCAGGTTCGACTCCGGACTCCGAGGAGGCGCGCGTCTCGGGCTCCGGGTCGGAGGTTTCTGGGGTTTCTCCGCGAGTCACCTACTCTACTCGTCACAGCTGTCTTTTCGTGCCGTCTGCGGTCCTAGCGGGGCCCTTGCGGTCTGCGACACCTTTTTTCTTGATCGTTCTTTCCTCCAAAAGAATGAAATCAAAAGGTTTTGCATCTTTCCTGGAGGCGTGATTAGCGAGTACGGTGCAGAATGCCCGGGAATTAACAACAGCCATCGTCTCTGACTTTTGAGAGGAACAGGATGATTAGGAGTCACACCTCTTCGGAATCGAGTGAAAAAGGAAAACAAGACTCAACTAAAAAGTGTTTATTAAGCACTTACAACTCCTGGTCCAGAATAATACTATGCTTAAAATGGTGGACTGACCTAGAGTCAGAATCTGGTCCAAATAACGAAGCCAGGCGGCGCTGCTCAATAGCAATATGATCTCAGGCTAGTTGTGTTCTCTTTATTTACTTATCTGTAAAGTGGGAATGATATTTGTACCTACTGGTAAAATTGTTGAGTGTTACATGAATGCATTATATATAAAGTGGCGCAGAGTCAGATGAATCTCGAAAGGTTTTGTATATTGGGCTGTGGAGTTTGCACTTTGCCCAATAATGGGGTGGGTGGTGGAGCCCCGTTAAAGAATAGAGAGCAGGCCCCTTCACGGGGCATTTCTCTCTGGGGACTGCCCTGAGTGAGAGTGGAAGAACACTGAGGCGATAGGACAAATAATCCAGCGCTTCCTTTTTGATTTCTCTTTGTATTTAAGTCAAGGTGCTGTTCTCATACAGAAAAGTAGACACTGGTACAGTGAATGGGCACACGTCCATTACCTGTGTCTCAGCGTGCCCGGCCTGGTATAGCAGAATATAACAGAAACTTATTTTGGGGCTGGGGATGTAGCTCAGTGGTGCCACCGCCTGCCTGGCAATTTTGGAGGCTGGAAAGTCCTGGTTCAGGAGGCTGGCACGGTTGAATGTCCTAGTTCAGTCAGAGTCCTCTCCCTGTTCTGTAGACATAAGTTCCTCTGGAAACACTAAAATAAATCATGCTCTAGGGTCTTGTGAGGGCACTAACCCCATCACGGGGCTGTACCCTCAGGGCCTAATCTTAATGACTTACCCCGAAGGCCCTGCTTCCTAATGCCATCCCGTCCCAGTTAGAGTTTCCATATATGAATTTTGGGATTCAATAATGTCCTGATATAACACTTTTTTTTTTGCCATATGTCTTTGTTATTTTTCTCTCGTTGCTGAGACAAAATACCCGACACCCAAAGTTAAAGGGGGAAAAGTTTATTTAGCTCACCATTTATAAAGGTTTTAGTCTGTAATCAGCTGGTTCCAAAGCAGAGGGGCAACAGTTCTTGGTGGCTGGAAGACAGCAAAAACAACAAGAGACCTTAACAGCATCTTCCTGCCCCTTTTATCCAGACTACTTAGGGTGGGCAGCACTCACACCTTTAATCCTAGGGCCCTCTGGCCTAGCATTGCACCAGGAATCAGTCACACTCTCTAGATGTAGCTACCTCTGAAAAAACCTCACCTAAGAGCACACGAGGCTTTGGAGGGAAATCTAAAGGCAAGTCATAACACCATATTTCCTTTATTTCGGAAACATTTTGAACATCAAGATATTTTACCTCTTAATACTTAAATATGAACATAAAATCTCAATACTTTTGCTATGACTGCAGCATGGGTTAATATGTCATCAATATACAAAATTACTGAAAATCCCTCCATATTGTCTGATACAGATATATCGCTTCTATATGGCGAACCTTTTAGGGCTTTCAGTGATACAGTCAGCTGGCGGCAGCACACAGAGCACAGGTTGGCCACCACTGATCTGATACATACTTATTCACAGTTCCTTGCTTCCCCCAGTTGTTTTTTGTTTTTTGGTACTGGGGATTGAACTCGGGTCCTTGTGCTTGCAAGGCAGGCCACCGAACCACTGAGCTAAATCCCTGCCCACCCCAGTTGTATTTTAAAGCAATTTAAAAAAACCAAGATCTAATCAAAAGTCCTGAATTAGATTTAGTTGCTGGGGCTTTTTGTTCTTTTTTTTCCCCATTGAGTTTATTGGTACATTTTAGGTGTACAGTACAGTTACATTCATCATTGGGATCTTGTATCTTTACATGACAGGTCTTGGTTCTCATTTTTTCCCCATACCCCTGCCCTCCACCCACTCCATCCTCCCCTATTTACAAAGGCTTTCTTTCCATTTTTTCCTTTCCCCTACCCCTCCCACTTCCCCTACATTGTATGTGTGTGTATATATATATATAT
>NW_022900922.1:2162938-2165048 GCF_012274545.1 Fukomys damarensis | reverse complement strand
ATATATATATATAAAACATTTAAAGTTCCTGGAAAAATGAATTATTTGTAATTGGCATACAATCTAATAAAAAAAAATCCTAAATTGCTAGACATGAAGACTGAGTACAAGGAATGAACTTTAGTGGGCATCTTGCCATACTCAGTTTCTTCCCACATAAGACTATCACTTCAATACTTACATGTCCTTATAGCCTAATATCATTATGTCCTCTAAATGCCTTTCATCTTTTATTGTTTTACACACATTCATAAATTTCATATGCCAACAGAGGCTTCTTTTGTGCTGAGTTTTGGGAAAGTAGGTTCAATGCAATTAAATACTCTGAAGAGCTTCTGTTCCTAACCACTCTGTGGTTCTTCTCCCCCTAAACTGGCCTAATCTGTTGAAATATTTTTTTACTCTTACTCAGGGACACCAAGGGATGAAATTACTCAGATACCCACAGTTACATGCGCAAGGCTCCTTGTTCGGAACTACTCATTGGTAGAGGAACTGTACTCCCACCTAACCTTTTCTTCATCTCCTAACGTGGGAGAACAGCACCTACCTCAGAGGTGTAAGAGTTAAGGGAAAGAGGTCCCTGAAGCACCTGCCAAATGACCCTGTCGCCACCAGTCATGCCCTCCTGCTCTAACTCCTATGGCTGTGTACGCACACGTTTCACACTCACTCAGCACATGTTCAGACCTGTCGTTAAAATGCTTTGGACGGTACCTTTTGTGCAGATCCTCCAGAAATGTTCCTAATTGTCAGTCGTTCATTTCATCCAATCGTCTTGTTTACTCTCTCAGCATTCTCTTGGGTTTTTGATGTTGAAGGACCTCCCGATCTCTCCATCGTTAACAGATTCACAACACTTACAGAGTCACTCAGAGCACTTGTAAACCATTTTCTTGGTCACTGCAGATCACCATAAACTAATTTGAACATTTCATGTGATTCTTTTGCACAGTTTTTTAGTTTGAAACAAAATATCATGTTAATGTGTTGTTTGTGACCCATCATTTATGGCACTTTTCAAAAACACATCTTCTCTGCACCATAGATCAGACTGACTGTCCTAACAAGTTGAAACTTGTCACACACTGTTCCTAAGGTTCTTCTCTCATTGAAGGTCCATGCCTTTCTGTGGAGTGGCCAGATGTGTTCATTTTTACCACACCACATTTGTTTAAGACTATCACACCTCGTTAGAAGTACTTTCCTGTCGTAACTAGAGTGACAGCTGGTGTCAGCTGAAACACCAGCGTGACTGCACCAGCTCCAGCGGCTTGTACGTGAGATTTTCAGTCTGCACCTAGAACTCAGGCTGCTGACCTCTGAATATGTTGGAGACAGACTCCCAGAGCTCAAGGTCGGGCGCAAGGTCCACCTTGGACCTGCTAGAAAGGAGTGGTGCATCCTCCTGTTTGTTCCAGAACAAATCAACAAAAACCCCAAACAGAAGCATGTGCATAACACTCTATGAAGTAGGTGCTCAATAAGAATAGGTTAAATGAGTCCAAAATATAAAGTGATTCTTCCGTTACTGTGCCTAATAATGTTTGTTATTAACATCTGGTTTTATGCAGCACTATTTTTCAATCTCAGCGATTGTTCTTTGATTACCAGATTTGCAAAATGCAACTTCATAAAAAGTATAAATAAAAAACTAGAGGTTGGTGGTTGCTAGTGACTAGATTTTTAGTTTATCATTAAAGAGCAGATTTTTAAATTAAATACTTTTATTCAAAGTCCTATAAATCATAATTTAACTACTTTTATGTTTTCTGTAGAATGGCTTTAAGTGTCATTGTATGTCAGAATCTCATCAGAGACAACTATTGCTGGCTTCAGAAAATCCTCAGCAGTTTATGGATTATTTTTCAGAGTAAGTAACTCAAAGACGTCTTTATCTCATAAACTATTCAGTTAGACATTTAATGGGTATTTGATATTTCATATATTGGATGTCTGTTACTATTATTTTTATTTTTTTTTTTAATTTTTGGTACCAGGGATTGAACTCAGGTCCTTGTGCTTGCAAGGCAGGCTGCCGAACTGCTGAGCTAAATCCCCGGCCCTCTGTTGTTCTTTTTTTTTTTTTTTTTTTTTTTTTTGTTTTTTT
>NW_022900922.1:2153806-2162745 GCF_012274545.1 Fukomys damarensis | reverse complement strand
GGCCTGTTTTTTTTTTTTTTTTTTTTTTTTTTTTTTTATTGAGTTTATTGGTACATTTAGGGATACAGTACAGTTACATTCATTGTTGGGATCATGTACCTTTACATGGCAAGTCTTGATTCTCATTTTTTTTCCTCTGTTGTTCTTTACATGTTAACATGATAGCTGCTTTCTCTATGCTCAATTTTATCTTTTAGAAATTTATCTTAGTGTGAAATTATTACAAATATGTCTCTCATCTAATTGTCTTTTGTTCCTTCCCATTTCAAATCTATAAAGCTACCTTTTACCAAGGAGTAGCACAGGCTGTTCTGTCAGCTCTCTGACTTCAAATCCTGCCATACTCAGGAGCTGTTGAGGGTCCCTCTGGCTGGGTTTTCTGTCCTGTCTCCTTATCTGTGAGATGGCACTTCAGATGCACCTCTTCCAAGTATTATTCATCTTTTGAGGGTTTTTTGGAAAATCAAGTTAATATTTTAAAAATTCTTAGAAGAGTACTCAATACTCAATTAAGATTAGCTGTTAATTATTGTCATTACTATTAATATGCTTCTTTGAATCTTTTTGTTTCCAAACTTAAAGACCTTTTCGTCTGAGAACCCTTTCCACTTATTGATGATTGAAGACCTCAAAGAATTTTTTTTAATGTGGGTTACAGGTATCAATACTTAGAAATTAAAACTGAGAAATTTAATATTTTTTATGTACTAACTCAGGTTCAAATAAATAATGAAAAAATATTTTCTGAATAAAATGTATAACATTTGACAAGTCTCTTTAGCATTTTACAAATCTCTTTAGTGTGTTTCACTTAATAAAAGGCAGTTGGATTCTCACATTTACATTTAGTCTGTCGTGAAATGGGGTCTAAATTAGAGCACGTAAAGAAAATCTAGCGTTTACATAGATGCATTGTTAGAAGGGGTATTTTAATAATCTTTGCAAATATTTTCAGATATTCTTCTTTGATAACTACATCAAAACACAATGTGTGACAGCTTCTCAAAGATTAGTTGCAATGTAGAACCTGAAACCAGATCTGTGAACTTTTTGTACTGTTTCGTTAAAATCTGTTGGTCTGTCCTTTGAGCAGACTTTGTCCTCATGTCTGATACTGTAGCATCATGTTAGTCACTCAGAAAATATGGGATCACTGAGTCACCAGATCTTGCACGTGGTGACAGATTTTACCCTTACACATCAAGTCACATTCACTAATGTCAGCATCGATGTCATCAGAACAGCCGTAGGCATTGGGAGGTACGGCGAGCTTACACGGATGGATAGTGCTTTACCAAAATTCTACTTGTTGCCTGAGAGCTCAGATTATATCATTGGCAATAAACACAGTTCTTTTCCTTCATGTGACAAGCTTCCTTTATTTTTCAGAAAATGTATTCCAAATGTCCCATTTGGAACACTGGTAGTTGATGAATCAATTATGTTTTCAAGTAAAAAGTAGCATCCCATGAAAAATACTTCGGCTCGTGGCTCAGTCAGTGTACTTTTCTCAGGACAACTAATGTTCAGCAGCAGCAGCCATGGTGGTTCGTTCATAGTTCTCACTTCAGCACAGAATATTAGAAAGACATGTTCGTAAGAGCTGAGATTGGATAATTTATTTAAAATGGAATTTTACTTCTTCACCAAGGACATTCTAGGTGAAATTCGCTGTGACTTTTCTTCTGAGTGTATGGCACTGAGGATCCATTGTCAGTGCAGTTTGGCACTGGTCCACTTCCTTGGCTTCTGTGCTGAGCTGCTAGCATGTTCACCCTCCGCTGTCTGTCTGTCATCCGTGCAAGTAGAGCCATGACAAAGGAAAAATCACTTATCCATGACCCACTTAATCGAAGCACATCGAAGACCAGCAGGCTGCGCGCTGTATTTCTGACGAGGATGTCTACACTCATGCCTTTCTTCCCACTTCCACTCACTTTGTCCTCAGACTTCTGCCTCTTTAGTCTCCCTGTGCCTTTTTCTGTCTTCATCTTCCTTGATCTTTCTACAGTGGAGAATGCGTGTGACTTCGCTGGGACGCTTCTGTTTCATCTGTCATGGTTTTCCTGCTCGTACCTCCTTTGTACTTTCTGTGCTAACTTCTCTTCTATGCTCTCAGACCCTCAAACGTAGAACGTTCTTCACAGCGCCCCTTTGACTTCTTATCTGCCCATGCCACAGTGGTCCTTTAACCGCTACCTTTGTGCTTACATGGCTCCTAAATCCTGATGTTCACCCTGACATCTGTCTCGAGCTAAAGGTATTGTTTTCCTCAACCACTCTAATCTGTATTTCTGAAGGCTATTTCTGAAGGCTATTTCGGAGCCAGGTTTTCTAAACTTGAACTCAGTCTCTCCATCTGCCCTGGCCTATTTCTTACCCTGTGTTGTCTAATAACTATTTACCCAGACTCCTAAACCGGAAACCTTGAGTCCCCTTGGAAATCCCTTCTTGTGGATTCTCCTTCCCCTGTCCTTGACACCTGTGTGCTTCCGGTTCTCTCCGCCCTAGTAATTACTTTGCAGCATCTCTCTGAATGATGCAGTGACTTCCTCATAGTGTCCTAATGTCCACTCCTGGACCCTTCTCAGTGTGTTTTATACCAGTAGTTCACAAACCACTGTGAGTGACAATCAGTTGCAGTGCTCAGAATAGTGACACAGTGACAACTTCCAACTCAGCAGACCCGTGTAGTTCGAGTGACAGGGATGCAGCTAGTTTGGGGGCCGTAACTGGAGAATTGTTCTCTCCACTGTGATTTTCATTTTAATTTACGGATCTTAAAAAGAATTAATTTTCCCACTGAATTATTTAGTCACTTTCTCTTTCCTTCATAAAATGCAACCTATTTAGCATGACATTCAAGGTGTTGTAAAAATTACTACTTTCTAGTCACTTTCTGTCCTTTTAGTTTATTCCACTCTTACTCTCAACGTCATTTTTTCATTGCCCTAACCTTTTGTTAAGGTAGCTTAAATGTCATTTCTCAAATATGTGTTGCTCTCAGGTCCTGTGCTAGCTGGGAATAACCTTTCTTTCTACGTATAAAAATTTATATTTGTATACATAATAAATTATAAAAAAAAAAATATATATATATATATACACACACACACACACAATATATATATTAAATTATCTCTCGGCATGGCCTCTACTTTTTTAGTAAGAGATTGTTACATTGATTTTTTTAGTTTAACTTGTTATGATTGGTTTTGGTAGATTGTAATCTGCTGGACGATCAGGATTATATCTTGTTTACTTATGTACCTACTTCAGAGGGACATGTTAAGTGGCATTTTCACGTGGAATAAGGACAACTTTGTATCACAGGATTATGTCATGCTCAGTTGCACTGAGAGACTTTATGAAAAATTCTCTATAAAGTGAGGTGGTAACTTTTTTTTCTGGGGATTGAGCTCAGGACCTTGTACTTAGCAGGCAGTTGTGATGCCACTGAGCTAAATCCCTGGCCCCAAGGTAATAACTTTTTGTTTGTTTGTTTGTTTTGGGGTACTGGGGATCGAACTCGGGACCTTGTGCTTGCGAGGCAGGCAGCGGAACCACTGAGTTAACTCCCCAGCCCCAGGTGTTAACTTTTATTGTGGCTGCTTTACGAGGACAAAACATTTCAACTTCAAAATGACTTTCATCATTAATTCTTTTTTTTTTTTTTTTTTTTTTTTTTTCTGGGATTTGGTACCAGGGATTGAACTGGGATCATTGCAAGGCAGGCCACCAAACCACTGAGCTAAATCCCCGGCCCTCACCATTAATTCTTGAAAGCTCTAATCTTTTGGATTTTTTTCCTTGTTAAGATTTTTCAGGTTCCTAATAATCATGTAAAATTTTCATGTATCATTTGGACATTAGAAGTATATGACTGCTTAAATTTCAGGAAGATGATGCTATTTATTTGTAGAAAGTACCTTAATGCTTTCCTTTCTTTCTTCACTAGGGAATTCCGTAATGACTTTCTAGAACTTCTCAGGAGACGCTTTGGTAAACATCTTAACTATTGTATAAATAATAACTTCACAATTATAAAATCCTCTCAGGATTCACAGTATTGTGTTTCTTCTTAGGTACCAAGCGAGTCCATAACAACATCGTCTACAATGAGTACATTAGCCACCGAGAGCACATCCACATGAATGCTACTCAGTGGGAAACACTGACTGACTTTACTAAGTGGCTGGGCAGAGAAGGTAAGAAGAGATTATTCCAGTAGTTTTGTGGCTTTATTGAAAGGAGAGAAAAAATTGTCAGTTTCATTCTACATTCATAGAAAAAAAGAATGCATAGGGCAATATAAAAACTGGAGTAATCCCAAGATGAGAGGCTGAGGTAGGAGGATCACAAGTTTGAGTCCAGCTTGGGCAACTTAGCAACTTAGCAGACCCTGTCTCAAAATTAAAATAGGGTTGGGAACATAAGCCCCATGTGAATGCCCTTAGCTCAGTCCCAGTACTACAAGAAAAACTGGAGGAGGACATACTATCCTAGGGTTGATTTTGCGTATTATAGTTGATTATGAGTATTTGGAATAATTCCTTTGACCATTCAAAGATTTATCAGTGGAGCATTATTTAGGTGGAAAGTTACTAGCAGTCTCTTCCACCCGTCCCACCAGTTTCTTTTTCCTTTTTTCTTTTTTGATATTTGATATTGAACTCGGCACTTTGCACTTGCCGGGCAGGCACAGCACCTTGAGTTACATCCCAAGCCCCTTCCCTCCCATGTTTATCTAACTTTACGGAACTTCTCTTATCCCATCTTAAAGTGATTTTTTTAAAAAATATTTTCTTTTTCTGTTTCTAGTCTGCATAGGACAAGAAGTTAGGAGAAGAAAGGAGTTTTAAGCCAACGTCCTTTTTTTCAGTGTGTTACTTTGTTCCATTTCAAGTTACCAGAGAGTCTTGCTTTCATGGGATATTAGATGCATAGGTATGGCCGAAAAATTACTCTGCAAAATAATGCTTTTTCGTGTATTTCCCTTGTTTAAATATGTTGACTCAATGGAGCTATGTAAAAATCATTGATAGTTTTTCTGTTTGAAGAGATAAAAAGCTACTTGTATCTGAATTTCATTACATGTAAATATGAAAATTTCATGAAGTTTGTGCATTTGATCGTATTTGAATGAATGAGAAAATATGCAAAGATGGAACTTGTTTCTGTTTACATTTCGCTTTGATTGTGTAAAGACGTGTAGTGCCTGTTGTTTTCTTAAGGTTTGTGCAAAGTGGATGAGACACCAAAAGGCTGGTACATTCAATACATAGACAGGGACCCAGAAACTATTCGCCGGCAGCTGGAACTGGAGAAGAAGAAGAAGCAGGACCTCGATGATGAAGAAAAGACTGCCAAATTTATTGAAGAACAAGTGCGAAGAGGTCTGGAAGGGAAGGAGCAGGTGGGCCGCAGTGTCAGTAAGCAGGACAGTATCAGAAGGTCTAAAGACGCAGGACTGCTTGTGCTTTAAAACATTGAACGGAGACGTTAGGTGTTCCTTAGGGCGAGAACGAGGGCGGTGCAACGTAAAGCATACGATTTGGAGTTGAGGCAAACTTTACTGAAATTCTTCACTTACTGACTTTGCCTGCTTGCGTATTTATGTAAGCTTTCTGGACCTCAGTCTCCTTAGCTCTAAAACAGACAGTACGAGGGCTGGGGATTTGGCTCGGTGGTTCTGCCGCCTGCCTCACAAGCATAAGGTCCCGAGTTTAATCCCCAGTACCAAATAAAAAAGTAAATAAATAAAATAAGATAAAACAAACAGTACCTAATGGGAAAACATAAATACATCATTTCGGCTGATCGTAATTACTGCAATGCTAGAGGTAAACAGAGCATGTGGGTGAACATTATTTCATCCCAAAGACAAAAAATGTTTGAAGGTGAGGGCCAGGTAAATGGGCAAAGGAGGGTGTGGTAGAGGCGTTCAGTGTTGGAACGATGAGATCAAGGCATTTATTTCTGCAGACATTCGTGGTGCTTCCTGTGTGCCAGGACTCTTCTAGGTGCTGGGGATACACAGTGAACAAAAGATTCAAAAACCCTGCCCTCAGGCTTGCATTGGGGCAGTTGTGAGCAGGAAAATACAGCCTGGTGTATAAGTGAAATTATTAGTAATTTGGTGTTTAAAAGCTTTATTGAGTAAAGTATAAGACATTCATTAATCTTGCATGTATAATTTACTGAACTTCTGCATATATGTGGTGGAAAGAGAAAAAATGAGCAAGCAAGCAAATGGGGGAGAGCCCGTCTAGTCACACCTAGATAGATACTGAGCATTTCTAGTGGAAGTTTCCCTCATGCCTACTCCCAATCAACACCCCATCACCTAGAAGTAAGAACTTTCTGATGTACCACTTTTGGTTATTGGTTCGTTTAGTCCATTCTTTTTTTTTTTTTTTTTTTTTTTTTTTTAGTCAGGGTCTCACTATGTAGTTGACACTGACCTAGAACTTACTTTGTAGCCCACGCTGGTCTCGAATTCACAGCGATCCTCCTGCCTCAGCCTCTCAAGTGCTGGGATTACGGGCATGCACCACCACACCCAGCAGGAGGTTTAATCTATTCTTAAACCTCCTATAAATCGAGTCATAGAATCTGTTCTCTTTTTTGTCTTGACTTTTAAAGCTCAAACATGTCGTGTATTTCATCCATTTCTTTCCTGTGTTTCATTCTTTTTTAAAATTTTGTAAACATATATAAAAGCATAAAAATTATGCATATTATTTGGTATCATTTACAGTGTTAATACATGCATACAGTTGTGTAATCAGGATAAACATACTTATTTCCTCGCACGTCTCATCCTTTATTTTTTAAATTGATATATGATAACCCATTTTATGATTCCAACATAATTAATCCATTTTTCTTCTGAGGAGCATTTGGCTGGATTTCAGTGTTTCACTAGTGTTAAGACCGTTGCTCTGACCATTGTTGCGCAAGTCTTGTTGAAGCCATTTAGCATAGAATGGGGCAGGAGGTAAGAGGAAGTAAGACTTAAGATACTGGTAAGGACCAGCTTATCAGTCACCTTTTATATCATGTTCATTGAGCTTCTTCGTAAGTGAAAGTGTGCATTAGGGTATTATTTACATTAATATACACATTCACATAAACCTTAGGAGTTTTCAACACTAACCTGAAACAAGAATCATTTAAAAACTGCGGAATTAAAAAATTTAAACATCTCCTTAAGGTGAAAGCTCTTTATTCTTGAATTTCCCCTACCTTTTTGAAATTTAAACTTGTGATTTTAATAGATCAGAGAAAATTTAATTTCATATTGTGGAAATTAAGAGTCATATCTTGCATAGAGGAAATTGGAGAAAATAGTTTACTTTTCCGAATAACATTATTGTTTGGTAACATTGTAGTTACTACTGCTAAAGCTTTCAAGTTATTTTGTACGTTACAGCTACAAATAGTATCTTTATAGAAGGGCAGGGGAAACTACTGATAATGCATCCTCATTCAACATTTAAGTGTATCACTTACAAGGGAGATTATTTTCATTTCCCTTGCTATGTGGAAGTTTATATGGACATTACCTAAGAAAAGAATATTTTAGTTAGACCTCAAGAATATCTTTTTTTAAAATTAGTAGAGACAATATTTATAGACCACATACTATGGAAAACACTGCTAAGTGTTTCCTACATCCTTTATTCTATTTAACCTTTCATAGTGGTCACCCTTGCACTTGCTGGGACAAAATAACTGACACATGCGACATCAAGAAAGAAAGGGTTGTGTGGGCTCAGTTTCAGAAGGCTGCAGTCCGTGGTTGGCCGGCTCTGAGACGGAACCATCACGGCAGAGGAAAGCTGCTCAGGTCAGGGCATCTGGGGAGCAGCAGGCGAGACCACCAGAGAGGACACGGCCTGTGAGCAGATACAGTCCCCATGGTCACACCCGCCGACCCGCGGCGCATCTGATGGCAGAACCCAGTGACGGGGTAGCACCCTCAGTGTACGAGTGTTTGCACGACTCTCCGTGTGTATAACACCTCTCCGTGTGTCAGCACCTTGAGCCTCCTTCTAAATAGGGGTGATAGCATTTAAGGTCTGCTCGAATGGGGAAATTTCTTTACCTCAAAGTCTGTAACTAAGTCTGTTTTTAGAAACCCTTTTTTCCAAATAGGGTAGCATTTAGGGACCCCAGGGGTGAGGATCTGATATCTGTGAGAGTCTACTTAGCCTTCTGTACTCTCACATCGCCTTGATATTATTGTTAGTAAAATACTAGTTTTATTTGACCAAGCTTCGTGAATTCTCTGAGTTATTTATATTACTGTGTGAATAATATCACAGGTAACAGAATTGAAAGACTCATCTAAATTTTTTTCTCGGAGATGATGGTGTATATTTATAGGGTTGGAGATCTGTTCTGCTGACTCGTCTGTCGGATACGTAAAAATTTTGAATGAACAAAATGATGTAGATATTAAAATGGACATTTTAGGTGATGTGGAGGCATAAAAGTACTCTCATGATCCAGGCACCACCCAGGAGTTTCTTCAAGTTGTTATCCCATTTGAAAGATTGAATAACTGAGACTTAAGGAAGATGATGAAACTGAGAGCGATTATAACGCTAATAAGTTGGACAGGTAGGTTTAATAATGCAGTTTTGTTTTAGTCTTAGGCTCTCAGTCATTCTACTAAATTATCCTACATCCAGAAGTTTTGCTTTTTAACGTAGTTCTGCAGTTACGATTCCTAAAGTTCATTGCCTTATCTTTTTGTTGTTGTTTTACTGTTTAAACTGTAATCAAAGCAAAAAATGTTAGCAAACCTCTACAGTTTGGTGTAAAAATCACTTTTTTTCGCTTTAGAATAATTGTCAATTGGAGAATATCTGCCATTTTGTAATTTCTTTTCTTTTTTTTTTTTTTTTTTTTTTTTTTTTTTTTTTTTTTTT
>NW_022900922.1:2122571-2153681 GCF_012274545.1 Fukomys damarensis | reverse complement strand
TTTTTTTTTTTTTTTTTTTTTTTTTTTTTTTTTTTTTTTTTGATACCAGGGATCAAACTCAGGACCTTCTGCTTGCAAGGCAGGTGGCGGAACTACTGAGCTAAATCCTGAGCCCTACCATTTTGTAATTTCTTAGGATCATAGTCATCTTAGCATTTTCCTCATAGCAGAGGTAGCGAGTCGTAATGTAAGCTATTGGATGTGGATATGGTAGTGAATGTCCTGTAAACCCAATCTTGAGACGCTCTTGCTCTCTCTCTTTCAGGAGGCCCCTGTCTTTACGGAATTAAGCAGAGAAAATGATGAAGAGAAAGGTAGTTTAAATTTTTCTTCCCTTTTTGGAAGCTTAGATGCTTTTGCATCAGCTTTGCTGAAAGCTGGCAGCATGTCTGGGAACAAGACACTCTGTTAAAGTTACAGTGTTTTTATCTTTAAAATGAAAAAGTAATATATGCATTAAAGGAATACTTTCAGACATAAGTAACAACATTGACTGAACTTAGCCTAAATGGTAAGGAAGTGTCTTGCCGTAATAGGAATCCCAGAAGTGAAGTGATGCACAGGGTAGCTGCTGGCACTCCAGCCGTCACATCTAGACTCAGCATTTCCCAAAGGATGGCAAAGAACATCTCTTCTCCCATAAGAGCAAGGAAGCTTTTCCTGGAACACACTCCTCTTCCCAGTGGAATTCTTTCAAATGTCATTGGCCAGAACAGCATCAGATGTCTACCTTGAAAGCAGTTACAGGGATTGTACTGATTGCTTTAGTCAGCGAGAATTTACACCAGAGGTGAAGATGATGTTCAGTCCCCTGAACCACTGGCCAGAGGTGTGTTCTCCTAAGCAAGCAGGAGTTAGCAAGGGCAAGTGGGGGTGGACCAGTGAGGCAGCCAGTGTGGTCTGCTAGTGGGCATAATGTGTAAAGCCTTTGCCGACTCACAGGCATCAGGTGGGGACCTTTTACAGAAATCTGTGGTCTCTGAGGAGCATTTTAGCCTCGTTCATTAAAATTGTCTGTGAATTCCTATGTGAATACCTAAGGAATGTGATTTGAGAAGTTTTATTATAATCCCTCCAACAGAAATAATATATATGCAGTAACCATTTTTTCTTCTAGTTGCATTTAATCTGAATAAAGGAGCATGTAGTTCAGCAAGCGCGGCATCTTCCAAATCAAGGTGAGCTGCAGTAACAGTTACGGTAAAAACTAGGAAACTTTGTGCGATATTGGTTACTACTATTGTTTTTGTTTCAGTTTGCTTGTTGATTAGGACTTTTTTTTTGCTTTTATGAAATGATTTTGTTTTGAGGAAATGATTCATTTTATGTTTAACTTTTTGAAATCAGAATCTCACCCATGTGTGCCCTGGCTCCTGGGCACAAGCAGTCCTCCTGCCTCGGCTGTCTGAGTAGCTGGGACTACAGGCAGAGGCCACTGTACCCAACTTGATGAAATGCTTCACACTGATAAATGTGTAGTTCTCTGTGAATTATCCTCCAGTTAATGGTTCTATCTGTGTTACTGTAATACTATGCATTTTCCTATTGGCCTACTTCCCACAATTTAAATATTAATTACCTGTACAATTGTGATTTCCTGAGAATAGAGAGTAAGTTGTCAACCTATCTCCTTATTACACAGCGCAGTGTTTTTGTTGTTTGTTTTTGGTGCCAGAGATCAAACTCGGGACCTTAAATTTGCAAGGCAGGCAGTGGAACCACTGAGCTACATCCCCTGCCCCATAGTGCAGCATAAGTTCCTGTAGGATAATGGTATTTATTTAAAATAGAATAACATTGTAATGGGACTGTGCATACCATAGTAAATTATGAGAGTATTCTAGGAGGTTGAGGCATGGGGGCATTATTAAAGGCACAAATGAAGAAGATGGCATAAAATATTTTGAAACAATACTCCTCAGTCACATAGATTAATAACAAGAGTGGTACCTTTTACTCAGGGTTGGAGGCACCTGTGTAGAAGTTTTTGTGGTACCAGGGATTGGACTCAGGACCTTGTACTTATGAGGCAGGCAGGGTGCCATTGAGCTAAATCCCCTGCCCAGAAGTACTTTTTGTATATAAGGTTGCAGTAGCCCTTGCAGAAGGTTGTGACTCTGGCAGAATCTTTTATGATAATTACCACGAGGCAATCATGAATAAAGACACTTCCAGACTTCATAACCTCTTGGCTTTATTTGTTTATTTTTGTAGGGTAGATATAAATGACTCCATTTTTATTCTGATAACTTGCACACTTTCCATTCTTTCTATTCTTTGTTATTTCTCAGCATAGATGAATATGTATTAAGATTGATTCTACTCGGCTCTAAGATTGATCACTCTTATATTAGTTGTATGTGGCTACTACTGTGTAACAAATTACCACGAACACGTTGGCTTAAAATAACAGAAATGTGTCTCTGTAGATGCCAGAATTCTGACATCAGAACCACTGGGTAGACATGGAAGCATTTGGAGTGTTGTGCTCCTTCCAGTTGCTCTAGGGAAGGGTCTTTTTCTCTTCTGGTCCAGTGGCTGCTGGCATCCCTTGGCTTGTGATTGCACTCTTCTGGTCTTCAAGACCAATATCTTCAAACTTCTTTTCTCTGTTTTTACATAACCTTTTGTATTAGTCAGCTTTCTATTGCTCTGACAAAATACCCAATATGAACATCTTAAAGGAAAAAAGTTTATTTCAACTAATGATTTTAGAGGTTTCAGTCCACGTTGGCTGGCTCCAAGGCTGATTCTACTTTTTGTTTATAAATTTGACTGCTCTAGGAGCCTCATATAGTTAAAACCATGTGATATTTGTCCTTTTGCATGTGGCTTGTTTCACTTAGCATGACATCTTCAGAGTTTACCCGTGTTGTAACCTGTGGTAGAATTTCCTTCCTGTTTAAGGGTATCAGTTGGATATTCCACATTTTGTCACCCATTGGTGGACATTTGCGTTGTCTCTGTCTTTTGGCTGTTGTAAATACTACTACTGTAAACTCTGGTGTACACAGATCTGTTCTGATTTCCTGTTCTTAGTTTTGAGGGTTTTTTTTTGGCATAGATGCACATAAATGAAACTGTGGATGTTGTAGTCATTCTGTGTATACTTTTTTGAGGAACTGCTGTATCATTTTCCTGTAGCACCTGCAGAATTTTACATTCCTACTGGCTAATTCCCAAACATTCTGATTTTTTCATATCCTCACCAGTATTTCTTATTTTATGGTTTTTCTCATAACAGTGTAAAGTGGTATTTTGTTGTAGTTTTGTTTTTGTTTTAGGGTTTTTGCTTGTTTGTTTTGTTTTGTTTTTTTTTTTTTTTTTGGTACCAGGGATCGAACTCGGGTCCTTGTGTTTGCGAGGCAGGCGGTGGAACCGCTGAGCTGAATCCCCGGTCGTTTTGTCGTTTTGATTTGCATGTCCTTTGTGAACATGTAAGGAGACAGTATAATCACTAAAATGAAACATAATCTCTCCTAACTTGCCTTTTGCTCGATGTACTATTACTATGTAGACATACTGATGGTTAGAATTATCCCTAAATTGGGAAAGTTCCTGGCTCCCGGTACATTTAAACCTAAAGAACATTTAAGTAACATGTTCAGAAGTTTCTCTGTGTGTGCATGTAATCCGTTCACAACCAGAGCACATCATGTACGATTGTACCTGGGAATCAGAACTTAAAAATATGTTCTCTAGGTTGAACTATGAGGCAGATCCTGTAAATGAAGCTTAAAACGTACAGTTAGATAAAGAGACAGCAAAGACAAGGTGGGGAGTCTTGAACTTTAATCTACTGTATAGAAAAGATGTAAGAATTTTAGTTGAATTTAAAGTGAATGTGAGTCCTGAAAGTATCCTGGCCTCTAATAAATTTAATGCTGCCGTTAAATTCACTAAAAATAAACCTCAAATAAATGAAAGTAATAATTGTATTGTGTTCTCTACCAGTCACACTTTTTAAACTTATCATTTCCATGGGAGCTTGGTATAAATATGGCACATTAAGTAGACTGATAAGACTTACTTAGCAAGCGTTAATAAGTAGCTATTTTATGCAAGGCACATAGCAGTTACTGCCACTTCCACTTCCTAGGAGCAAAGGGTGTGCAGCTCTCCCGTCCTGAGAGAGGAGTCAGACACAAGTGCGTCTAACTGGACGTGGAGTGTGAGTCACGCCACACAGTGCTAGGGCAGGACGGAGAGATGGGAGAGCCAGGACCCACGTGAATAACGGATCCTAAGGAATTTAGACAGGTGGAGACTTGTAAAATGATTACACGTATAAACAAAGTATTTCAGAGGCCTGAAGCCCGTGGCGTGGCCCCGGCAGCAGCAAACTGCTCGGAGTGACCATAGCAGTATTCTGGTGATCACTGTATGTTGGCACCAAAGAAGTTTCAGTTTACTCTTATCAACACTAGCTCATCAGGAATAATCGGGAACTTTTGGTACATTGAAGTCTTTGCTTTAAAAAAAAAAAAACTGATCATAATGTGTTAAATTTCCACCAGTCATTTAAAAGCATCTCATTCAATGTATGCATTCAAGCTAGGAGTTGGATCATTTTATTACCCCTATGTATCCATGAGGGTCTGAGGCTTTCAAAAGAAAATTGCTGAGGGTCCTAACACAAGGAGCCCCAAATCCTGCTGTTTCCCAAAATGAAGTCGTTTCTACCACCATTTAACTATACTGATTATAGAAATAGTAGCCAAAGGGTAAAGAGGAAGAAAATGCAGTTAGTGATGGGCAGCGTAAAGGTTCTTTTGTGCTGACTACCCTGAGAGATGCAAACAGATCGTTTTTCTTTCTCCTCCTCCTCTTCCTTCTCTTCCTGATCTGCCCTAAATGAACCATGTAACGTCTATTGTATAGTATTCATTTCGCCCATTATAAAAGCTGTGTCTGCATAGTTCTTATGAACATGCACGGTTCTGTTCATCAGTTCTCTGGGGCCGAGTGCACTGAAGACGCTCGGGAGCACACCATCAGTGAAACGAAAAGAATCTCAGAGCTCAGCTCAGTCTAAAGAAAAGAAGAAAAAGAAATCTGCACTCGATGAAATCATGGAGGTATGGTTTATGAGCTACTTACAGGCATCGGGCAATTAGAGGAATGATATAAGTCAGTCCTAAGGAATTGTTGACGTCATTTTGCCATTTAGATTAATCGAAAGTTATAGAGATGTTTGTATAGGAAGTCAGGGAGAAGAAGCGTGGCTGCTGTTTCATCTGGTCAGAGCCGCCCCTCTCGATGTGCTTATCTCTCAGCTCTAAGTGCTGTCTTTAAAACTCCCTGTGCGATTAGATCAGTAGTGTGCAGCTAGAAGGGCTTAGTGTAACTGAGATGGGGTCTTCTGTGGATGGTCTGCTTCCTCCAGCTCATACTCTTCTGTTGTCTCTGATTTCCATGTGTTGCGTCCAAGCTAGCAAGAGAAAGCCCCGATGTGGTTTTAATTTGATTTAACCTGGTGACTAAGAGGATCCAATCAACCATTGAAAATATGTGATTATGTGGAGTTAGGGCCAAACTTTGGCTTTAAATCTACCCCAAACTGTAAGGAAACTGCAGAAAGCTCATAATGTATTCTAAATATTCTTTCTGTCTTCTGAATCAGAAGCTTACCTTATCAATGCATTTATAAAATAAGTCGAAGAAAAGAGAAAGGCCAGCAAAAGAGAAAGAATGGATTTAAGAAGCTAATTTTTTCCCCTTTAGTTTTGTTGCTGAAGTCTTTCCATCTCTTCATTTATAAAGGAATTGTCTTCTCTCTTACTGGCCCTCACACTATGCAGGGCAGCCTAAATGCTTAAAATAAAATATATTTATATATATATATTGCCAGGTGTGGTGGTACACGCTTATAATCCCTGCACTCGGGAAGCAGAGACAGGAGGACTGCCATGAGTTTGAGGCTAGCCTGGGCTACATGGTGAGTTTAGGGCCAAGCTGAACACAAAGGGAGACCTTGTCTGAAAACAAAATGTGTACACTGTGTAACAATATTATTCTGTCACACACTGGCTGTTACAGCGTGGGAAATGTGCAGAGGCGTCTGTGTTACACATAAACAGCCTTGCTGTGGAGCTTCCATTCTCCTGTGGTACTCATTCTGAAAAGAAGTCAACCGAAAATAAGAAATTGTGGAAGAGCTAAGCGCTGAGGAGGAATTGGGGGAAAAGGCAGGAAAGATCACAAGTCAAGTGGCAGGAGCCTACTAAGCTCATGGTGGTAGCATTTAATATAAGAGAGAAGCAGGGGCGACACTACAGAGGTCTCACATGCCTTAGGGGATTTTAAAACTTAGTTTAATTGGAAGAAAACAGAAAGGCGGATCGGCCTACTTTCTGTACAATACATGCTAAATTTGGAATATTCTTTGTTAGTTGAAGAATTTAAATGAGCTTAGGAATGCACTAAAGAATAATGTCATTGGATCCCACTGAAGTTGGTTGTAGATTAAGCGTAAGCGGTGGAGAGACAGAAAGTTAGGTACACAGCCCTCGGAGCCGGGCAGCATTTTGTTCTGGTACCACTCGATTTTCTGCTTCTTCCTTCTCGTTCACGAGCTGGGCCGTCACTGTCAGATAGGGAGCCTGTCAGACCTTCCTGATGTGCTGTGCTCAGTGGTCTGTGCGTTGTCGTCACTACCTGTCCAGCTCATGACACTCACATGGGAGGACAGGAGGGTGTGCGACAGCCCCAGAAGGTGGCCTTTAGCACTGACTAAACAGGGTCTTTGTTTTGTTTTGACATATATTTTAATAGTTAAGGTTTCTTTTCCAGTCAAAAACTAATTACAGTTAATGTTTATTTGTATTTATCAGAGCTTGCGAATTATTCATTAGTCTTTGGTGGAATATGGGTTTTATGGTGTTACTTTGTTAAACAGAGGCCATTTTGAGATAAATTATGGATTTTAAAGAGATAATCTTATGAATATCTCATGTGTTTTACAGATTGAAGAGGAAAAGAAAAGAACCTCTCGAACAGACTATTGGCTACAGCCTGTGAGTATTCAGTTGGAAATTCTTAAGTAACACGTTCACATATAGTAAATGACTTAGACTGATTAATGTCTCAAATACGTGTAAGTGATAGGGTTAGTTCTAATTTGCAGTGACTTTCTTCTCTGTTGCACCTTTAGCTTTAATGCAGTGTGTGGAGGGTTACTTCATGTTTATGGCCCAGTAATGCAGCTTGAGTTTAGTGCTGAATTTATTCATGGACATCTTGAATTTGAACCTGAAATTTCAGGCGATTTTGCAATAAGGCAAAAGAATGCGTTTTTAGAAATGAGATTAATAGAATTTAGACACTGAAGTATTTTTAATTTATGGCTTATTAAAATATCTGCTTAGAATGCCGGGCATGGTGGCGCACACCTGTAATCCCAGCACTTGGGAGGCTGAGGCAGGAGGATCGCTGTGAGTTGGAGACCAGCCTGGGCTACAAAGTGAGTTCCAAGTCAGTCTCAAGTACATAGTGAGAGCCTGTCTCAAAAAAACAAAAACAAAAACAAAAACAAAAAATACATATATATATATCTGCTTAGAGACATTGTAGAAAAAAATCAGGTCTTAATTTACAAACTCAAGGAAGGTTTATGTTTAATTGCTTTTTGATTGTTGTTAATTTTAAAATTTACGGTAATTTTCAAATATTTACTATAGTTTCTTAAGTTACTGTTTACTAGTGCCCTGCTTTGGACTGAGATGCAAAGTATTCCTAAATCTTTGAGTCCTTTAGTTAGTTCTTCAAGCACTGATTTCATAAATAATAGGGAAATGAAAAGTAATACATTATTTAGATGATTTCTGATTTGGGAAGTTAGATTACAAAGCTCTGTCTTAACGAAAACACTGAAAGGGACAGTCAGCGGCCCCACTTACGTCTGCGGTAAGAGCGTTCGTGTGTGAGCAGATGAACTGACCACTAACAGGTGAGGACCTCAGGCAGCCTGCCCTCCTCCACGGGCACCCACGACGTGGTGCTGGGCATCAAACCCATATGGGCCTTGCACACACTAAGCAGGCACTCTACTGCTGAGTGACGTGCACAGCCCCACTTACTTAAAAAAAGTTTTTAAAAATAGGACCAAGGATGTAACTCATGGTGGAGGCTTCCATAGTACACGTGAGGCCCTGAGCTCAGTCCCAGCGCTGAAAGCAGCCACTCAGTGATGCCCTTCCTGCTTACTCCCCCACCCCTTTTTATTTTGATACGGGGATCCGACTCAGGCCCTTGCTCTTGCAAAGCAAGCGGCGAAACCACTGAGCTAAATGCCCAGCCCAAAACGTATTCCCGTTTTAAAGAAAGGATAGCGTGATTTAAAGAGAAGGATTTTCTTTTATTTATTTATGAGCATAATACTGCGGTTTAAAGACCTTCAGTAGTTTTCTAGTACTCATATTCACGTTATGAAACTTTCTTCTGTGACCAGTAGTCACAGAAAAGCTTCCCCTTTGGCATCATTTCTTTCAACTTCTCTGGAAAATACACACCAATGAGTAACTTACTTCTGCCTTCCAGAAGCAGTGTAGGGCTCCACGTGTCACTGCTAGGTATCCAGTGGTCTCGGGTCTGTTCCCTGCATGCTTGCCTTGCCTACTCAGAAGGCCGTGGCCCTGCAGACAGGGACAGGCACGAGTCATCCTCAGCTTCTGTCCGCTGCTCTGGGCTGGTGACTCAGCACCCTGCTCAGCTCTGACAAGCCTGGCCCGGGGAGAGCTACCACTGTCAGGGTTGTCTGCCACAGAGCAGGGGAATTCAGGGCCTGATGTTCTTACCACCCTCCTTGGGTCTGAGGCTCTGGTGTCGGAAGGCTCCCAGCGCTAGCCCAACCCTGGTACTCACCTGAGTAGGAAATTAGGGTGAGGCAAACTGTGCCACTGGGAAAAGCCTGCTTTCCTGTGTAGTTCCCAGACTGACGTCACTTCCATTGCAGGAGCTGGTGGAACTGAACTTGTCTGATAAGCTTGAGATCAATAGGGAGGAATGGAGGCCACTAAAATTTACAGTGAAGAGCTGAGAGTTTTTAAAATTCGCTACTCAAGGGCCTGGATGTAGGTCAGTGACACCACCCCTGCCTGGCAAGAGCAAGATCCTGAGTTCAATCCCCATTACCAGGAAAATTAATTAATTAAATTAATTCGCAGGCCAGGGATTTAGCTCAGTGGTACAGCCACCTGCCTCTCAACCACAGATCCTGAGTTTGATCCTTGGTACCAAAAAAAAATCGCTACTCTGGAAATCTTGGGGACTGAGGGAAATGCGAAATCATTCATGTTTGTGTTTTCCCTGTAAAAGGCAGTCTTTACAGAGAATTTGTTAAAAGGCAGGTACTGATAAAACCAAAGAGTTTTATGTAGAACATGTTTATTTTGGTCCCCCTTTATAGACATTTTTATTTCTATCTTAAAATGAGTCATCTGTTTTCATGAAAAGAAAATAATGTTAAAATGCTGTTTGGTATATAAAATAATGATATTCCTACAAAACCAGATCATAACTAATGATACGTTTATGATAATGGTGATTGTTAGAGTTTATGAGAAATGAGTAGCTGGAGCTATGTAGCAACACTTAGTTAAATTTTGGACCTCAGACACTGTGGCTCTCTAATGCAGTCCTTTAAAAATTCTCTGCATTGTCAGTGACTGTAGAGTACTTATTGTACAGTACTCGGGATTTTTTTTTTTAAGTTTATGAAGTTATATTTATCAAATAAAAATTTTCCTACATTAAAAAAATCTTGAAAAACCATGAAGTTGTAATTTAATTCTTTATAGTCCTTCTCCCTCCAGTGTGAAAATACTTAATTTATGTTTGTTATAAATATCATGGTGGGAAGCACTGTGATCAAGTGAAAGATCATGAAATAAGTTATCTAAGGTGAAAATACTTGCTGTGTTAAATGCAAAATAAACATTTCATATAAATTATTTTAGTTAATTCTCATAACAGGTCTCTAAAATCATGGCACTGCCAGGCGTGGTGGGCACACATCTGTAATCCCAGCACTGGGGAGGCTGAGGCAGGAGGGTCGCGGCGAGTTCGAGCCCAGCCTGGACTACATAGTGAGTTCCAGGTCAGTCTCAACTATGCAGTGAGACCCTGTCTCAGAAAGCCCAAAATAAATAAATAAATATACTCATTGCACTTACCATTCCTACTGTACAGGTACAGAAACTGAGGTATAAAATACTTTTTCGAAGGTCACCTGTTAAGTGAGGAGTCAGGATTTCTCTGGTGTTCTCCTTGACCTTGTAGTTCTGCCCACTGATGCCTTGATCTTGAGTAAAAGTTTAGGTCATTGGGAACTTGGGAATATCGCATGGGGTAGAAGAATCTAATTTTCTTACTTCAAAGATTGGTAATGGAAGGACCGGTAGGGAAGAAACAATCTATGAATTATTTAGATTTGTTTTCCTTGTTAGAGCAGCTGGCATTGAACATTAATAGTTCCATAGAGAATTTTGCTTAAATCAGTAGTTTAACCAGAGAATAATTCAAAACTTAAGAGAGTTTTTTTTTTTTTTCAAAATCCATGTGCTCCAAAATACTGCATCCAGTCTCCTGGGTGAAGCACAGCTTTTTATCTACCTCCCAAGTGATTCTGCCTTGGCTAAGAACTGTTGGTTTAAAGGAAAAAGGAAAACCAATCAAGAGAGGGTAAAAAGGCACAACACTCCCAGGTTTTAGCCCCCACATTTTCTTTGTCTTGGCAATACTTGGCAATTAAATTTTACTTTCTATTGGATAATTTTACCGCAAGTGCGTATCTTTCATAGTTCTTGTTACATTAAAAGTTTTGCTCTGCCAGCAGTGCAGTAATGACTCAGTTTGTCTCTTGCTTTGAAGTGGATAACAAGTACCCCCAAATGCAAAGACCCAATTAAAAATGGGCTTCTGAAATGAACAGACGGTTCTTAGACAAAGAGTAAAAAGCGGCAAATAAACATATGAAATAAATGTTCAGCATCACTGGTCATTGGAGAGATGCAGATGAAAACAGCACTGAGATTCCTCCTCACTCCAGAAAGAATGGCTGCTATCAAGTAATCAAACAATAACAAATGTTGGCAGGTTGTGGGGAGAAAGGAACCCTTCTCCATTGTTGGTGGGAGTGCAGACTGGTGCAGCCACTATGGAATCAATATGCAGATACCTCAAAGAACTAGGAGTAGAAGTTCCACTTGATCCAGCTATTCATTCCTCTTCTGCGTATCTTCCCAAAAGAATTGAATCATACCACAGTGATATATGCTCACCCATATTTATAGCGGCATAGTTTGTAATAGCTAAAACTTGGAAACAGCCCAGGTGCCCATCAACTGGAGACTGGATAAAGATGTGGGTGTTTTTTAATAAAGTGGAGCACTACTCAGCTATAAAGCACTTGAAACTAGAGACATTTATAGCTAAGTGGATGTGCATTGAGGCCATACTCTTAAGTGAAACGAATAGGACACACGAGTAAATACTGAATAGTTTCTCTGGTGTGAAAAACTAAAAGTGTAAATAAGGATCAAAATGTATAATTGATATTGTGAAATAGGAAGAAAAGGTCTAAAGGAGTAGGGGAAGTGGGAGGGGTAGGGGAAAGGAAAGTAGGGAAAAGAAAAATATGAGAAATGGAAAAATCTGAAAACAAAGTCTTTGTAAATAGGGAAGGATGGAGGGAGGGCAGGGGAATGGGAAAAATAAGAACCAAGACCTGTCCTGTAAACGTACAAGATCCTGATGATGAATGTAACTGTATACCTAGTATGTACCAATAAACTTAATGGGGGATAAAAAAGAAATGGATAACAAGTTTATTAAAATAATAACCAGCATTTCACAGAGACAGAGTTGGAGGGCTTTATTTCTTAAACTCAGGAAAAACATAGTTTGAACAGATCTGCTGTAAGAAAGTGATGTGGTAAATTATCGTCGGATAGGTAGAGTATGATCCCATGAGAGTCTGAGAAATGTAACCTAGGAATATTTTGGTTGAATCAGAGATGTTTTGGTATTAATTGGCCTCAGTTAGAAAGTCTCAGCAGAGTAGAGCCATAAGAATAAGACCATTGATGTTTTCCCTTAACCATGTCTTTCTACTATGAAATAGCCTTCCCCTGAAGTGAATATAGGCAATTTCATTTCATTATTAGCCTTTAGAGAGTCCAAATCACAAAGCAACAATAAAACAGCAAATTTAGGATTCATAGGACATAAGCCCAAATTCCGCTCTCATTCGTGATGAGATTCTCAGAAGAATAATTTTAGCTAAAACTGATCTGGAGGGGTCCTATTTATATGAAAAATTCAAAGCAACCTATTAAGAAAAGAACATTGTGAAAAGTATCGTGCATAACCTCACAGCCTGTTTGCAATCCTCAGTAAAACTTATAATCAGTTTCTAGTAGCAGCAAGCACCAGAAATGTGATGTCCTTGGTACCTTTCACTGTCTTGAATGAACAGAGAGAAAGAAGCTGTCTGTGGCAGGCGTGAATTGAAGGGGTGGAGATTCACAGACAAGAGTCCTAGATCTTGACTGAGCACGGCAGCACACGCCTGTAATCCCAGGACTCTGGGAAGCTGAGGCAGGAGGATTACAAGTTTGAACCCATCAGGGGCAATTGAGTGACTTAATAAGACTCTCCCAAAATTAAAAATAAGATGGTGATGTAGCTCAGGGAAAAGGCCCTAGGATCAAGTCCCTGGTAACACACCCAAACACCCAAAAAAGTCCTAAATTTTATTTCATTGTAGAAATCAGTGATTTTATGTCACCTCACTCCCTTGGTAACTATGTGAAGAAGAAAAAAAAAAAAGATTACTAACTAAAGGTTGGTTACACCATTAGGAAAGACTAGAACTCCCTACTTTCTTATTTAGCAGACCAATTATATTTTAGTATGGATTTTGGCAAATGTGGTTTAGAAAGAAGTAAAATATAAAAGATAAATTTATATCTTTTCCTTCATTTAAAAATTTTTAAATTTGTTTTTGTTGCTGTTATTTTCTAGGAAATCATTGTGAAAATTATAACCAAAAAACTTGGAGAGAAATACCATAAGAAAAAGGGTATCGTTCAGGTGAGGATATGAAGTTATGTACTGAATTTCTGAAAAAAGCTGGCAGGTAACCAAGTGAAACTATTTTGAAATTCCTTGCAAGTCAAATCCTCGTGTCCCAAGTTTTGTGTCTAAGGTTCTGCTTATTCTATAAAATGAAGTCTGAACACATAATTGTTAGAGAAATGCTTCTTGTCCAACCGTGCTTAACCTTGGTCTGTTTTCTTGTTGGGCATAGTTTACATGAAATCCCATAGGTGCCATGTAAAAAACTCAGCATGAGGGCCAGGGATTTAGCTCAGAGGTGCCGCCGCCTGCTTCGCAAGCACAAGGACCCGAGTTCAATCCCTGATAGGAAAAACAAAAACACTCAACATGCCCATGTTGCTAATTCATCAGTAAAACCTGTTCTGGTCATTGCTGGGCAATATTCCCGTACCACTTGAACAAGGGTTTTCTGTGTAATGTTGTGGGAACTGTCTTGGCTGCTCCAGATTTTGAAATTCCAGCCCTTTCTGCTTTTTGCCTTTCCTAAATACAATTCATTCTAACACCCAGCCTGCTGCATATAGAAACTGCCCTTCTTTGGGCAAAATCGCCCCAGCTAGGTTTCTTAAATTAAAATTTCTTAAATTATTATTCTAAGGTTACTATTTTCATTTTCTTTTCAACTGAAAACTTTAAGCTTCTTTTTTTTTTTTTTTTTTTTTTTTTGTGGTACTGGGGATCGAACCTAGGACGTTGTGCTTGCCAGACAGGTGCTGTGCCACTGAGCTACATCCCTGGCTCGAAATCTTTACGCTTTGAATTGAGTTCTTTACTGAGAACTGTAAGAGTTAACTCTTATCTTCTAATTAGAATTTTGTTTGCTTTTATTTATTTTGTCCTTTTAATTTAGCATTCACATATTTCTTCTGTTACAAAAATATTCATTTTGCACAACAGGAAGTAATTGACAAATACACAGCTGTTGTGAAGATGATTGGTTCTGGAGACAAACTGAAACTTGACCAGACTCATTTAGAGACAGTGATTCCAGCACCAGGTAAATCTGTGGACCGTTTACTGCATGTGCCATCAAAATGAGCGATTTCATTCTTAAAACCATAGCTTTTGATATTACTTGATGGTTAGAGACGTGTTTCCCTTTCAGAAATATTAATTGCTGAGGTAACAAATCCCCGTATGACTTCAGGGAGCATGATAGTCATCTAATCAAGAGATTTTGTGTCCTAAATGAATTTTCCCTTTCCAGAAAACATCCACCACCCCTGAGTCCAAACAGATATATATGGATAAAATCAGTCATATTACACTGATGAGTATGTTTGGTTATCTACTTGAGATAGTAGGAAGTCTGTCCTACTTACTTTTTCTAACTAACTACCCCTGTTATTTGAGTGTTCGTACAAATGTAAGCCCTGCTTGGTTAGGTAGTTTGCCTCTGACTCAGTCTTGTCGGCAGTATCATTCTGGTACATTGATAACGTCAGTCTTGGAATTTCCACTTACATTTTTTTTTTTTTTGGTACTGAGGATTTAACCTAGGGCCCTCACACCATTCCACATCCCCTGCCCCTTTTTTTATTTTTTATTTTTGAGACAGAGACTTGCTACTTTGCCCAGACTAGGCTGGAATTCATGACCCTCCTGCCTGAGCCTCCCAGAGTGTTGGGGTTACAGGTGTGTGCTGCCACTCCCCGCTCCACTCATCATATTCTTTTTCTCTTTTCTTTCTTTCTTTCTTTTTTTTTTTGGTACCAATCAGGGATCGAACTCGGGCCTTTCGCTTGCGAGGCAGGCAGTGACACCACTGAGCCGATTCCCTGGCCCTATCATATTTCTTTTCTTCTGGAATAACTCTTCTTACAAGTTAGAAATGTGTTTTACCGAACTGACCCACATATGTACTAAGAGATGGTGAACCTTCTAGAGCTCTCAGTGCGGCAGCCCACTGCGCACGTGTGCCACAGGTTCGGCACCACTGATACCTCCAATGTACAGTAAATCACACTCGTGTCAGAAGTGCTCTGATCGGGGCCGGGGATGTAGCTCAGTGGTTCTGCCACCTGCCTTGCAAGTGCAAGGACCCGAGTTCGATCCCCGGTATAATAAAAAATGCACTGATGAGTTTTCAGATACGAATACTGTTTTAACCATCTGTATAATCAAGATGATCAATATCCGCCTTTACTTCCCTTTCTGATAACCTCTATCCCACCCTCTACTCTGCTCTCTTTCCTTCCCAGGCAGCCAGAGATTTGCTTTCTGTCACTCCAGATTAGTTCCTATTTTTCTAGAATTTTATGTGAGTAAGATCATATTGTGTGTCTTGTTTTTTCTTCTTTTCTTTTGGTCTGGCTTCTTTCACGTCACACAGTGGTTCTAGTTGGCCTGTGTTGTTGTGTCTCTCTCATTGTTTGCCTTCATTTTATTGCTGAATCGTTTGTATCGGACAGGCACACCGCAGTTTGTCCAGTGACCTGTTGGTAGACCTTAAATTATTGATACTTTTGATAGATATGGATAAAACTGCTATGAGCGGTCCTCTATAAATCTTTGTGTGGATACTGTAATTTGCTTTCTCTTGGGAAAACACTTCAAATTGTTGAGTCATACAGCTTAAATCTTTATAAAACTGCCAAGCTATCGTAAGAATTTTGAAAAGAGATAAAATAAAGTAGCTGAATTTCCTGGAATTTTGTTTGCTTTTCTAGGCTCTGAACATTTTCTCCAAGTACCTTGAACTCTTTACAATCTAAAAACCTATTCCTTTAACAAATCAGAAAAATGAGGAGTCATATGTTAGTGTTTACAAATGGCACAGTAGAATTCTACCCATTTCTTATGTGATGAAAAACTTCTAAGAGCAGTTTCAGTTTTCGTATGTTCATTCAGTGTGAGGAATTTTGGTTTAATAAAGTGCACATTTCTTTGCATTAAGTTTTATATTCTTATCTACTCTAGGAAAAAGAATTCTAGTTTTAAATGGAGGTTACAGAGGAAATGAAGGAACCCTAGAATCCATCAATGAAAAGACTTTTTCAGCTACTATCGTCATTGAAACTGTAAGTTTGCTTAACAAAGACAAAAACCTAAAAATGCCTTTAAGTTTTTCTCTGTTCCTTTTCAATTTGATCACTGTTTATTTTAGAGTGTGGGTTGTTTGTTTGCCATTTAGATTTGTTGTTGTTGTAGTCGTTATTGTTTTGAGACAGGATCTTGCTCTGTAGTTTAGATTGTCCTTGAACTTACTTTACTGTGTAGCCCACGTAGGCCTCAAACTCATGGTGACCCTTCTGCCTCAGCCGCTCACATACTGGGATTGCAGGTGGGCACTGCTACACCTGGCTTTCTATCCCATTTAGAAGAAATCTGTAACCTTATTTTCTCTAGCAGTTCTGCCGTTGATGAAGCCTTTTGTTTTCTCATTACAAAAGGAGTCTGTATTCATTGTATAAAACTTGAAAATTACTATTGCGTATAAATAATTCTAAAAATCACCCATGACCTCCGAGCCCAGGGAACAGCCCTGTTAATATGTGGTCTGTTCCTGTCCAGTCTTTGTATGTTTTTTTTTTTGGTTTTTTTGAGACAGGGTCTCACTATGTAGTTGCGACCGACCTGGAACTCACTGTGTAGCCCAGGCTGGTCTTGAACTCACAGCGATCCTCCTGCCTCAGCCTCCCGAGTGCTGGGATTACAGGCCTGTGCCACCACACCCGGCTCAGTCTTTGTGTTTTTATCAAGAGCCAGTTTCTTCTGTCACTAATGTACTCACAGCTTCATCTTGTTTTTCTGATGCTTTAGTTGCTCAGAGGGATGTGTTGAGATAGAACCTATGAACAAAACCACATGAAAACCTTTCCACCTAGTTGCCAAGCAACATGTACTTCTGGAAAAGAAAATCTTATTTTTTTAAAAAAATTTTTTTGGTTGTTTTGAGACGGGGGTCTCACTATGTAATTCAGGCTGGCCTTAAACTCATAGTGATCTTCCTGCCTCAGCCTCCCAAGTGCTAGGATTACAGGTGTGTGCCACCGCATTAGGATATTTTCCAGTTTTTTGGTTCTTTATCTTCCTCTTTTTCCCCCCTGCCTGCCCCCATTTTCAAAAACATGTCTGTTTATATGTGCATGTGTTTCCTCTTTTTTGAGTCCCTAAAACTTTTCTAGTGGTTTCTTCTGCTATTTTTATCATTTCTGCAGCAGATTTAAAAAAATTATTAAACTTTCATTTTTTTTTAATATAGCGAAACCTTTGTTGGTACATTTCAGGCCTACGTAATGGTAGCACTCCGCAGGGAGCTCGCACCTGTCCATGGTACATCCTGCCCCTCCTCCCATGTCCCCTCCTCCCCTCCGGCCCCCTCCCCTCCCTTTGTACGAAAGCTTTGTTTCCATTTTTGTCCATTTTCACTTTTTTCCTGTCCCTTTCCTTTCTCTCTTCCTCCTTCCTTGTTTCTCTTCCCATTTCCCAACATCTCTTACACCTTTCAGTCCTTATTTCCACTTTGGGTTCTCACACCACAGAAACCGTGCAGTGTTTAAACGTGTGTCCGGTTTATCTCACTTAAGAGTGAGGCTCACAGTCCCTCCACTTAGCTGTAAGTGTCTGAAGCTCGGCCTTCCTTATGGCAGAGTACTGACAGCAGATTTTTAATAGTTGATAAATTTTTTTTTTTTTTTTTTTTGGTACCGGGGATTGAACTCCAGTCCTTGCGCTTGTGAGGCCTGTGGCAGAACCACTGAGCTAAATCCCTGGCCTGATAAATTATTCTTAAACAGCCTCAGATTTTCATCTTTTTGTCTAACGATCCCCAGTGTCTGGCTTCCTTCTGCCCCAGAGCTGAGTTATCAGAAGCATGTAATTGACCATACAGCTTTAAACACAGTAATGAAAAATTCAGCCTAGCCTGTGCTTTATCTAGGAACTCATTTCCTTTCGATATAATCATTATTTTAAAAGACTGAAACTTTAAAAAGCATTTTCAAAGAAGTTAAGATTCTTAGTTACACATATTAAAATATTAAAACCTCAGCCCAGGATTAGAGTGTTTTGTATTCTGCTAAAGAGACGATCACTTTCCTAATTGTAACGAAAAGATTTAATAGTAACAGTTGAACTCTGTTGACCTTTCCTCATTCCAAGTATCGTTCTAAGCATTAAATATGTATACATTTGTTTGTTTTTCCAACACCTCAGTTACACAGGCACTGCTGTCACCCCCACCGGGGACACAGAAATGTACAGGCACTTTCCGGGGGTGGGAGTTGAACCTGGGCAGGGCGGGCCAAGAGCCTGTGCTCTGAGGCTCTGTGTGCCCAGGCCGTCTCTGCTTTGGAAGCGTTTCCTGTTCCTTTTCTGTGGATATGAAGGGAAGAAGAAAGTTGGACCCATTTTCTGTAGTGTAGACCGACCTTATTAACTAGATAAGCAAGTTTGAATATCTGTATTTCTTATAAAAATATTAGCCATAAGAATACCCCCTGCCCCAGTGGATAAAGGAGCAAACATGTAGACATATTACAAGTCAAAAATAGGTACTTTTCTTTCTGTCTTTTAGGGTGGTTCTAGAATTGAACCCCAGGGCTTTCGCACTGATCAACATCCCCAGCCCTTTTATTTTTATTTTCTGACATGGTCTCATTAACTTACGAAGTTGTCCATGCTCAGCTTGAACTTGTGATCCCCGTCTTGCCTCAAAAGTGAATGTTTTAATCGGAATATAGCCCTTTTCTAAGTGGTGACTTGTGTCTGCAGGATCCTTTCCGTGAGTGGCCCTGTCATATCCAACATGTGACATCTACAGTTGCTGGTCAGGGAGGCCACAGAGGAGCACAGGGACTTCAAGGGAAGCCTAGTTGGGGTTCACTGCCTGGGCTGGAGCGCCCTCTCTGGCCACACCCACTGACCAGGGGACATGCCAAGTGGCCAGCTGGTCTCTAGCGCGACATCTGTTGGTACCACATGTCAAATAGCTTTGGAGAAAATAGCTTTTGTAAAAATGGAGATGCCATAGATTATTTTTAAAATCCATAGGTGTATAGAAACGTTAGATACCTTCATGATATTTTAAGGATATGGAAAAGATAAATTTGTATCCATAAATGTGATGTCATTTTAAAAACTTTTAAAATTCATGTTTTTAATCTTTTCTTAAATTATTTTAATTTTAGGGCCCTTTAAAAGGACGCAGAGTTGAAGGAATTCAATATGAAGACATTTCTAAACTTGCCTGAGTTGGAAAATTTATTAACAATGCATTAAAATCCTAAAGCATCAAATTGGTGTTTGCCAAAATATTGTGAGACTCTACTGTGTTAGGGTATTTCTTTGTATAAAACAAATGGACTTATTTAAATATTATTGTATAGTTGTTTAGCTAAATTTATAGAAAATTCTAATTATTTCTCCTAAAAGTATCAAAAGTATAATTTTAACCTTGTTTTTTTTCTTTTCTTTGTAACATTTCTTTGATGATTTTTTGATCTTCATTAAAAATATTATAAAGTGTTTTGTATAAGACAATTTAGAATCCTATAATTGGAAGAAATCCTTCAAATACTCTTAATTTATATTTTCAGTAGAATAGTAATTGAACAGTAATGTAAATATAATTAAAATTTAAAAAGGCAAGCTATGATAATACCTTTATTGTGATATAATTCACACACCATACATAGAATTCACCCATTAGAGTGTATAATCCACTGGTATATGTACAGAGATGTGTAACCATCTCTACTAAGTTTTGAGGATTTTTTCTATTACCCCAAGAAGAAACCCTGTCCACAGTTCTGGCAATGATTAATGTTCTTTCTATCTCTTTAGATTTGCCTATTCTGGACATTTTAAATAAATGGAGTAATATGTGGGTGGTTTTTGTACAGTGGGCATCTGCCTTACATTTAGCATAGTGTTGACAAGACGCGTCCATGTTGTAGCACGTGAGAAGTCTTCATTTCTTTTATTGCCATACATTCTGTCATGTGGATGTGCCACATTGTGCTCATCCACTCGTCAGTGATGGGCTTCTTGGCTGTTCGGAATACTGCTGTGACATTAGTGTATGAGACTTTCTGTGGGTTATGCTTTGGGTTCCTAGTGGTAGAACTGCACAGTCATATTATAAGTTATATCACATTTAATATTTTGAGGAACTGCCACGCTGTTTTACCTAGTACCTGCATCATATTAGCAGTGTCTGAACTATACATTTTCAAGTAAATAAGGAATGTATTTTGGGATGCCGAAGTTTGGAGACCTACCTCATACTTGTGTATACCTCCCGTTCCACACGCATGCACGCGCACACACACACACACACACACACAAGAAATTTACAATTTGCATAACAAATCCAGTGCAGCAGGATCTAAATGTGACAGGGCTTGGTTTTTGTGCCTGTGATTTCTCTGTTAGCACCATTCTCAGGCACTCTTAAAAGAGCAAGATGGCTCACAAAATCTCTAGGTTTATATCTTAACCTTTCAGCAGCACCCGTAAAAAGCAACTGTCTTCTGTGGTGATTCAAACAGAAGGCCTAGAGTTGGGCAGATCACTCCAAAGGAAAGGATGGGATACGCTGCCTGACCAAGCGGGGATTGTGTGTCACCCCTGGGCCATCTGGCTTGGACTGAGTAGAAGGGTAATAATTTCTGTCATCCCTCCAAGACAGCTTCACAGCGTGGTGTGATGCAAAGCAGCTGGGTCTGTAGTTGGGCTGACTTCAGACCACATGTTGGACGCTGTGCTCACTAGATCTCTAACCTTAAAGGGCTGATGTTCAGTGGTAAAACTAACGAGTCCTGTTTGGCTGATGTGAGAACTGCGGGAAATATATAAAGTTAAAAGAAAAGAAAATACATAAAAAGTCTCAGACATAAAGCTTGGTATGTACAAAGGACCCTTGACTTGCAAACTCAATTTGTTCATGAAGGCTGATTGTAACTCAAGTCGGTTGTAAGTCAAGACTTTTTCCTATAAGAAATAATGGAAATACCTATAGTGCATTCCAAACCTCCCAAAGCACGATTAAGTAACCTTTTCACAATAAAAAACGTTGTATAATGTGTGCAATTTACCAGAAACACCCAATAGTTTTCCCAATATAGTCACCAAATATTTATAAAATGTGCCTCTTTTACCATAAACAGGGATATCACTGTGTTCACCACTCAGGCTGACATCTTGGCTTACAGGGATTGAGGATGAAATAGAAGTGGGTTACTGTTTGGAAGGAGAAGTCCCCTTTCAGGAATTGGCTCCTTTCTCTCCTTGGGAGCGTCTGCAGCCCACTAGGATCTGCTTCTGGCAGATCTGCTAGGCCTCAACCGGCATTTAGGGTCGAAATTCAAGACTTTGGTCATAAGTTAAAACTACAATTCCGGTCATAGCCCAAGTTGTTTGTATATGAAGCTGGTCGTAACTCAAGGGTCCGCTGTAGTGGGTGTTCAGTTAACATCGATGGTGGTGCTGTTCATAAATGGAGCCAAATACAAAGCCTGTGTGAGTACTGATGCAGAATTTCAATAAGGAAGGGAGCTGTCCTTGATAACAGTGTGATGCATAAAATGTGACAAATTACATAAACCTCTGCCCAACGTTTGGAATATAGTCAGTGGCTTTCTTTGTAGGAAAATGATTCTTTTCCTGCTTCTCACATGTAATTCTTTTCTCCAGCATCTACTTGAAATTCTCTTGGAATGAAATAAAATAGTGTACATCTGGTTAGATTTATTGAAAAAGATCTGAAGCACAAAAATGTGGTCCTAGACCACAAACCAGTCTTTCTCCTAAGTTCTTAGAGGACAGTAGAGGTGTTGAGATGTATCAAATCCTGATGCCTTTTCCTCACGAAGCATCAGAAACTATCCCTTTTCTGTTGTAAAAACGAGGCTATTTTTGGAGTAGTTTCCGTGGACTTTGCAAATGTACAGCACGTGTCCGACGTTGCAGCTTTGAACACGGGGCAGCACTGGTTGGCCCTGGAACCCACGCTCCGCTCGTTCCTCCCGCCCCGCCCCCGGCCCTGTTCTTTTTACCATCTCCTAGTTTTGTCTTTCCCGGAACACCATATGGTTAGCATCGTTCAGTGTGCAGCCTTTTTAGATTAATGTGCATTTAAAATTTCCCGCGTCTTCTCATGGGTTGATAGCTCATTTCTATTTAATGCTGAATAGTATTCCATTGAGCATTTCATACTTTATCCATTTGGCTTCTGAAGGACCCTGGTTTCTTCCAAATTTTTGGTAATTAAGAGTGAAGCTGCTACAAACAGCCTATGTACACTTCTGTGCAGATGCAAATTTCAACTCATTTGAGTATATTTCAAGGATCATCGTTGCTAGATTACATATGAGTTATGTTTCCTTTTGCGGGAGACCACCAAACTGTCTTCAGAAGTCGTTGTACTAATTTGCTTTTCCACCAAGAATAAACGGAGAGTTCTTGCCTCTCACGCTTGCCGGTGTGTGGTGTTGTGTTCCGAACGTTGACTGTGCCGTTCTGTGTGTGGTGGCATCTCATTGTTTTCGTTTGCAATTTCCCAACTACATTTGGCCCTGGGCGTCTTTTCGTGTGCTGCTCGTTTGCCATCTGTCTGGTGCAGCATCTCGTCAGCTCTTTTGCTCATTTTTTAATTGAGTCAGTTGTCTCCCTGTTGCGTTTTGAAAGGCTTTTACAGCAGCCTGTTATCAGATATGTCTTGCATTAATTTCTTTCTCCAGTAAGGCTTGTCCTTGCATATTTAGAAAAGCTATTATTTTTATCACCCTGCTTAGCTCTTACCAAATTATTAGCATTGCTGTTCTAGAAGACCACATCCCCTGAGTTTTCACTACTGGAATGGCAGTAAATCCTGTTGTCTTCTTTGCTGATTTTCCCTTTTGTCTTCTGGCATCGACTTGCAAGCGCCTATCTGCTTTTTTTGACACAGTTCATATTCATTCAGTAAACACTTCCGTGAGCGTCTGCAGTAGGTGAGCCCTGCACTGGACAGGAGAGACAAGAGTGGAGGGCAGGCATAGACCCACGGCGCATCCTGTACGGGGCATGGAAGCACAGAATGAGAGCACGAGCCAGCCTTGACTGTAAGTCGGTTATTAAGTTGACTGAAAAACCCTAGAAATATTATTTGTATGATTGAGTCATTATACCATTAAAGGGAAATGTTTTTTTTCTAACTAGATGTTTCAGAAAAAGTCATGAAATAGATTTGTGAAGTGTGAAAAGTTGAAAAAAATCATTCTGAGTTCTTATAGCATAAAAAGCACTGTGTGTTTTTAGACAGCCATGTGACTTTTACTTTGGCTTTATTGGATCTTTAGGTCATTTTTATCTCCTTCCATTTGGAGAAGGCTGGAGAAAAGATGCCACTTGAGGGCTCTTAAGGGTTCCTTTAGAACATGAGTGACTTGCATTAAACTAACACCTCCGACCAGTCCTTACTGAAATAATTCCCGATCCTTAGTTCATTTGCCCGATATTGAGCAAGATACTTCTTAAGACAAGACATTATTTAATAATATTTAGTTCTATCTTTAGATGGACAGCTTTCCACCCCCCCCAACTTATCTAATTTTCAGCAGTTTAAAAGCATAGTAATTTAAAGGTAATTTAAAAGCAAATAAACTGTGACCAAGGTATTATCTGAGCCAAGAGTCTATTTTCCTTGAACATAAGGCTGACACTTTCCTGAGAGTAAAACATGTACGTCTAATTGGTTTAGCCATGACTGAGAGGCTGATGCTTGAGGAACGCTTTGAACATAGGCTTATAAAAGCCCGAAAGGTGGTTAGTAAGTCTCACAAATAGTAGCCCCGTAGTAGATCAGCCAAGATTTAAATGATGTGTAAGTTCCCAGTAAGCAAAACAAATGGCATGTGTCTAAAGAAATCAGGATACATTAAAACAAAAACTTTCTAGATAAGTCTTCATTTTGAAATTTAAAAAGATCCGGTATTACTGATTTTAGTTTCTATGTAATTGAGATTCATTTGAATTACCAAGACATGAATCGCCTATAGCACGTTTCACAACTTGGAGATTTTATTTATTTTATATTTTGGTGCTCTGGATCTGGATTAAACCTAGGACCTAATGCAGGCTAAGTACACACTGCCACTGAGCTATATACCTCAAGCCAAACATGTAGAGGTTAAAATGTCCTAATGAACAAATATATAGTTAATTTTAAAAGTAGCTTTATTAAGTGATGATTAAAATTAAATATTAGAGCTGCTGGGTGTGGTGGGGCATGCATGAAATTCCTGCACTCAGGAGGCTGAGGCAGGAGGATCACTGTGAGTTCGAGACCAGCCTGGGCTACATAGTGTGTTCCAGGTCAGTCTCAACTACATAGTGAGACCCTGTCTCAAAAAACAAAAAAAATGAAATACTAGTATCGTGTGTAAAACTATTGATCCAGTGTCAATTGTTAAGGGCTACAAAGAATAAATAAGTGTTAGATCATTCTCACGTTAGTTTTACTTCATTGATGAGCATCCTGTTGTTTCAGGAGCTAATAAGGAGGCAGCCAGAGGAAGTTGTTCTTTTCTTCTGTTCATTTGGTTTCTTCACTTGAAATCTAAGACTGATTATTCATTTAAACTTCAAAATTAATTATATAGACAAAGCCTATTTCTCCTATCAACAGAGATCCATATGAACAATTATAGAATCATTTTTCCAAGAAATGACTTTCAAGATGCCAACTATGAAGGTTTGATAATTTGAATTATTTCTACAGATGATTTTAAATCTAATTTCTTTTTCTAGAACTCCATTACTCAATGTCCTGCATAGATTTTCATTATTATTTTTATAGCTACTGAGCAACATATAAAATACTAGGAATCCAACTATACTTAAATATCTAATGGTAGCTATTTTAAAGTCAAGGTTTTTACCAAGGAATAGAATTAATTATAAGGACCCACTTTTGAAGTGTGTATTGAATATTAGCATTTTATGATTAGTATTTTGAAATAGGAAATAGAAAAGATATATTGGATTTTGAAAAATGTGTCATGGTTGGCTATTTTTATAGAAGAATATAATGAAAAAGTTGTGCTACTTACCTCTTTAGCACTGCAGTTATTTTTAGATTATAGAAATAATCACCTTCTTTAATATTTTATAATTCATCTAAAGAGATTCACTTGCTTGTTTAAATGTGAGTTGGATATGTCCAAAAGAGTTTTGACTACTCTCTAGAAGGAAAAATGAGTTTTACTAAATTTTGGAAAGGAAGTTTCATGTAAGTGTTCCTTTAATTTTTTTTAAAGGGCAATTTCACCAGTGTGGCCTTTGAAAGTGTACTTTTTTGAGGAAGTTTTAAAGGCAAATTGTAAACAAAGGAAAGAATTATAATAGATCAAACTTGCACCTTACCACCCAGTGTCTACACTAATACAGACACAATAGTTAGGATTTTACTTCAAACTTATAGTTCATTTATTTATTTATTTTTAATTTATTTTTTGCCTGATAAGCTCCATTAGCTTTTTGTTAGAACTAATTTTTTTCTTTATTATTATTATTTTTTTTTGGTACTGGGGATCGAACCCAGGACCTTGAGCTTGCAGGCGGGCATGGTTCCACTGAGCTAAATCCCCAGCCCCCCACTACTTAGTTTTTGAAGTGAAGTCTAATACAAGGTTTAGAATGTAAATGGTATTTGTTATGGCTTGGATCTGAAAGTCCCCCCAAAGGCTGATGGGTTCAGAGGTAGAGTTCTGGAAGATGATTGGATTAGGAGGCCTCTCGTTTCCTCCGTGGAATAGTTGAAATTAGGTCCGGATCCATAACGTGAAGGCATTGTTGGGAGAAGATGGAAACATAAATGATGAGGTCTGACTGAAGGGAGCGTCGGGCTGGTCTTGAGGACCGTTTCCTGTCCAGTCCCTCTCGGCTCTTTAGCTTTGCATCCCGACTGTTAGGAAGTGAGCAGCTTTTCCTCTTACACCCTCCACCCTGCTGTTTCTGCCTCCCTACAGCCCTGAACGTCGTGGGAGCCGTGGACCACAGACTGACACCTCTGAAACCAGGAGCCAAACGAAATAGGCCTCTCTTCCTCCTCGGGTCTGGTGTGTTGTCACAGTGAGGGACAATTACTCTTAGAAACCATTTAAATACAGACAAAAGTTCTACATAGAATGCTAAGAAGACCGCGTCCACACTGTGTTACTGCCACACGCACAGATGGAGGGACTTCTAGAGAATCTGACACTACGAATCTCTGGCGTTTAGTGCTGGCAATATTATACAATTAGCCACCTGAGGTAGCATCCTGAGCCATTTTAAATGCGTAAAGAATTCGAGGAGCGACAGAAACTCCAGGGAGGTCTTCAAATCATCTCAGAGCAGCAAGACTGTTCGGTGATTGCCATTTTAGAAGCAGACACCTCCCCGTTGTGTTGCATCTTACATGGACAATGTGTGAACAGAGAGGGGTTGTTCTCATGATTAATTTCATGTCACCATGACTGGGCCATGGACGCCCAGATAGTTCATCAAACGTTATTATAAAAGTTTCTCAGAGGGCATCTTGTGAGATTAACATTTAAATCGGTGAACTTGAGTAAAACAGATTCTCCTCCTTCACGTGAGGCCTTAACCAAAGCCGAATAGAATAGTTTGATAGCTTGAATAGTTTGAATAGTTTGGTTCTAATCAGATTCTCTCCCAAGAAAGAGTGGGTCCTCAGCAGCCTGCCCTCAGGCTTCATCTGCAACATTGCCTTCACCCTCTGGGATTCTTAGCCAGGTGTGTGGGCATCTCAGGTACATTAGCAAGGTTATCTCTACGGAGAGTGACAGGATGACAGTGTAAGTCTCCACAGCGCAGCTAAGATTGATAACCTCCGTATTCATCTTCATGTTCCGCTTTCTCCTAACTGAACTTCCCTGTGTAACTGAAAAATATACTCGGTCTGCAAGGTTAGGACCCAGTTCAACAATAGTGAAATCATTATGACAAATGCCTGTGCCTGGACTTGAATTGCCAAAGTCGCTGTCCCTTAAGGCACCTTGACTAACACACCTTAGCCTCTGAAAAATGCAATAAAATCTTAAAGCTTCTTTGTAAAATATTTATTTTCTTCAGATGTGTTAGCGGACTCAATTAGCATTGGTTGGGTTCTTTAAAAGTTACTCATACCAAGGAAGGACTACAAAAGTGACAGAGGAAAAAGGTGTGTATTTACACAGAGAATTTCCCAAACTGTAAACCTTTAAGGCCATTTGAGGGAGCTGTAGAGCTCAGGCACGAAGTAGTCCTTGTAACATCCGTCGATGAAACCTTTTCCACTGTTGTGCACAAACCAACAGGGAACGTCTGTTCCAAGCACAATGTCTGTTCTGTAGTCTTTCTGTAAGCCTCTGCAAGGAAAACGGTGTGTGTGGTCAGGGAGTAGAGCGTGGCTATCCTAGGACAGCTAGACACCGGGTACCCTCTGCTCGCTGGCTTTTGTGCCCCTTCTGATCACCACCTCTGCCCGACCCCCTCACCCAGCTTGTACGTACTGTCAGAGCCTGGGGCTCCGTGTTGGAAGGCCAGCAAATAAGAAACATGTCTCGTGATATAATTCAAATAACCCACGCAGAGGTTGAACCTCATGGACCCTTCCAGCAAGGTAAAAAGCAGTGAACTAACGGGCGGGATGAAGGCAGGACTCAAACTCCAAAGTGTTGTAGGCTAACCTCATCCTTCGCCCTGAGATACCTCTTACTCTCACTGTAGGGATGAGTGTTTTATTTAAGGGTGATGCAAGCTGTTTGTGAGAAAATTCAGGTCCTCCACTTGCAGGGCAAAGAAGCAAATGATTTGCAGAAGTAGCACGCATGGTCATCAGTAAGCCACGAAAATACCCCACTGCTGAGCCCACAGCTCTGCTTCAGGTTTGCGTCCTAAGGCTCTTGCAGTGGGTTTCAGCGAGGCCCAGCAGGTACATTTTGTCATATAATAGATGTTCTTTCACTAGGCTTTGCTTAACTCACTAACAACAGGAGCTCACCGTTTCCTCATCATGCTCCCTGATGCCCACTGGGAACTCACTGTTCACTTATCTTGTAAACCACTACCAGCTGAGTGGTGTACTCACTAGGAATCCATTGTTTTAGTTCACAAATCTATTTTTTTGTAGTGGCACTTATAATTGTATGGTTTGTGATTGTCATATGATTTCATTAAGCATATGGAAGCCACCAACATTTGCAGTAAGTCAGAAAGTTGTTTCTAAGAAAGCAGTTGCACTGGCTTCTTTATTAAGATTGTTCAGATCCCAGCACTTGGGAGGCTGAGGCAGGAGGATCGCTGTGAGTTCAAGACCAACCTGGGCTACATAGTGAGTTCCAGGTCAGTCTCAACTACATAGTGAGCCCCTGTCTCAAAAAATAAAAAAACAAAATGAAACAAAAAAAGATTCTTAAAAGACAAAAATTGCTTTAAAAGAATATCAAATTAGGCATGGTTGAGACAACTAAAAGACTGAGAAAGACTATGACGATGTATAAGAAGTTTGCACTCAGAATGTTATGCAAGTGTAAAAGTTCTCACTTCGGGATGAAGCATGTGGATAAGATTTGTGCAAGAGAACTACACAAAAATGCATTTGGTAAATCTATACTCAAAAAGAATGCTTTACAAAGCCGGGTGTGGTGGCGCACGCCTGTAATCCCAGCACTCTGGAGGCTGAGGCAGGAGGATCACTGTGAGTTCGAGACCAGCCTACATAGTGAGACCCTGTCTCAAAAAACCAAAAAAAAAAAAAAAAAAAAAAGAGTGTTTTACATACAAACAAACATATGTAAACATACAACCACACACGTCCATGACTCATTGTATTTTCATGATTTCTTCCTTTGGATGAGTGCTATGGTCTCATATGTTCACAGCTGGGGCTGTGGGAAGGTGATTAGACCATGGAGGCACTTTACGAGGTGGGGCCTGGCAGAAGAGGCATGTCACAGGGGCCAGCCTTCGGAGAGTCAGTCTCCACCCCACCTCCTCCCTCTCTCTGCTTCCTGGCTGCCATGAGGTGAGCAGCCTCACCCCACCATTGCCTTTCCGCCTTGGAGGCAGCCAACTGCGGACCGGAGCCTCCAAGCCATGAGTCAGATGTAGCCTCTCCTCCCTCAAGTTGTGCGTGTCAACTGTTTTGTCCCGGTGACAGTGAGACAGCCAGGACAGCAACTTTTTCAGTTATTCAGCTTGTGACCATATATAGGGCTTCCAATGCATGGAGAGGAGAATAATAAATAGATCAGTTAGTCTTGGAATTTCACGATGTGCACTTACATATACAGACGTTATTGGCTTTTAAGGTGGGCTGTCTGAAGTGTGCGCATGCAAACGTTGACATTTGCGTCTATCCTTGGTGCACTGTTGCATTTGACAGAGGTAAAGCTCAAAATGCCTTTTTATACTCTTGTATTTTACCAAAAGAGTCCAGGCCTACAGGAACCCACTTCGTTACCGCCTTCTGCATCCCAGGCCTACCTGGTGACAATCAGCTTGTGTCCTTTCACGTCCATGCTTGCCTCGGGCTTCTTGGGGTCCTTTCCTGGCCTCTCATTGGAGATGTATATCTTTGGTTCGTGCATGAACTGGCCTAGTGAAGCAAGATATGTGGAAAGGTAAAAAAGCAGCAATCTCTCAGCGTCTTTTTTTTTGTTTGTTTGTTTGTTTTTTGAGACAGGGTCTCACTATGTAGTTGAGACTGAGCTGGAACTCACTATGTAGCCCAGGCTGGTCTCGGATTCACAGCGATCCTCCTGCCTCAGCCTCCCGGGTGCTGGGATTACAGGCGTGCGCCACCACGCCCGGCTTCTCAGTGTCTTTATACATAAAGTCCTCATCTCACGGCAGTGGGGTGAGGTCAGCTCTGGTGTACATAGCTCAAATCACAGGCACAGGTCTGTTTGTGGTGTCGAATGCTTACATTTCAACCCTTCTTAAAATGCTGTTGGCCCGCAAGCTCTGCTTGTTAGCACAGACTTCCTAAACCAGTCCATCCCCCTGCAGGTAAAAGAAAATCTTTAAATGGTTCTACCCCTCTTTTAGCTGCCCCATTAGTGATGCTGAGACCCTGTCCCTGAACACCTTTGTCTGGAAGGTGAAACGGACCCAGCCGATGCATTCCGGAGTCTCCACGCTGCCACGTGTGCTGCAGAGTGTCGCCTGCCATCTCCCCAGATCCCGACCACCGCCCTTCAAGACACCGAAGGCCTCGAGTGGCACTGCGCGTGCCAGGCGGCTGGGAGACACCTCACCTATCAGTCCATGAGCCTTCAGCGAGAACTTGTTTGAGGGGGGGATGTAGATCCCCAGAAAGTCCACGTTGACCGGGTGCTTCTTCCAAACACGGTGCAGCAGAATGGAAAAGGACACTTCTTTACCCAAGGTGAGAGTCACAGATTTTTCTTTATTCACGGAGACAACCACCCTAATGTGAGAGGCAACAGGGAGCTAAGGATTGCAGAGCAGATGTTGCAGCAAGTCGTCCTTCTCGCTCGTACTTAGCATGCCCCCGTCTCCCGGTACAACTCTACTACTTCTCTGAGAGCCTGACGATGTCCTCACTATGGATGTAGTTTTATCTCCTGGCTCTAAAATTCTGTCATCGGCGTGTTGTGGATCAGCAGTGAGTTAACAGACACTAACTGGGGACATACCCTGCTTACGATACAAATCGTAGTATTTAGAGCACACTTTCTGATGCAGAGCCCGCTACAGATTTCAGCAGTGCTTACTGCCTGTCATGCGTGAGGCAGTGGTGATCAAACACCACGCTTTGTGTGGCTACAAAGAGTGTACTGAGTAAGAAGGATTTTCCTGAACATTGGGCCTTGTCACCGAGCTACATCCTAAGTCACTAAATCACTCAGGCAGGGCTCGAACTTTTGATCTTCCAGCCTGGGAATACAGGTGTTCTGCCATCGCGCCAGACTTGCTTGACTCTCTCTCTCTCCCTCTCCCTCCCTCTCCCTCTCCCTCTCTCACTCTCTCTGTCTCTCTCTCTCCCCCCTCCCCTCC
>NW_022900922.1:2118377-2122457 GCF_012274545.1 Fukomys damarensis | reverse complement strand
TTTGATACTGGGGATTGAACTCGGGACCTTGCGAGGCAGGCAGCAACACCACTGAGCTACATCCCCAGCCCTAAACCGATTACTTAAAGTTTGATGTCAATGCTGTTGTTGGCTGGATTAACTATGCAGCCCTGTGTGAAGGCCAGGCCCCGACCCCGATGGTCTGGTACTTGCCTCGAGTTCATAACACGAGCCGTATCAGACCAGGACAAGATGGATGTATGAGAACCATGGCTTATGGTGATGTTCTCAACGCTGACTTCTATTTTCATGTCTTCACTTTGGAAATAAAATCCCAGTTTTCCAAAATAGGTGCTTAGTTTTCCATCTTGGGGCTTCTTGGCACCAGTAAGCTGACCGTTGACCACAATTCCTATAAAAGGAGAAATATTTCTCTCTTTTGTACTCTAGCCATTTGCTTTTTGCATGTGTGGCACCAGAATTTGGATTTATAAAACTTGGCAATTGGAGAAAAATTATCTTGTTCTAGAATTTACGTAAATGTTTTCGTTATAAATCTCATTTTACAACTGATACATTTTATTACAGTGCTTATGTTTAAATAGGATTAGCTGGTGCAGACTTAGATTATACATTTTGAACTATAAGACTATAATATAATTATGACTTAATTTCTTACAAATTACCAGAATTTGAAAAATACAGAATTCCTAATAAGGTGAAAAAGAAATAAATCCAGGTAGTGACAGGGAGGTACACGATGACCTCAGTGTATAATTCAGATACAGTTTCCCTTTTATTTTTACCTGATTCTGGATCAGAAACCAGGTTGAGGATTTTTCCGGGTTCTGAGTCAATATTGAAACAGATATTCTTCTGGCTTTTTGGTAGGTAAATGATGAAGTGCGGGTCATTTTCCACTGGAAAATATACAACAGAAATAAAGTAAAATCACCCAAAGGAAGACTTTGGTCAGTGTTTTATCCCTGGACGCCTTTCACTTAACCAGAACAAGTATCTCTAGTGCCTGTGCCGTATTCACACTCAGTAATTATGGTAGAGATACAGGCCCAGTGATCGGGAACTGTTTTAGGGGTTACAGCTCTCTCTGATTCATACTCTGCACCACTGCCCCTTCATGGACCACCTACGAGGGCTTTAAGTCACCTATAAATGTAGTAGGTATTTATTTTGTAGCTGTCACGTACGTCTAAGATAGATAGTATAAAAGTGAATAAGAAAGACACAAGGAATAAGAAACACATTTAAGAAACAGACCCATTAGAGGTGTCATTTTATGTTGTCAAATATAGGAAAGGACACACTTTATCGCTGATGTAGAGACTAACGTTCATCAATCCTAAGAACACTGAAGAAGCCAGCTACTGTTAGGAAAGGGCTTCTTTGTTTCTGGATATGATTACAGAGGATCCTTCTAGTCCTCCTTCCTCCCCTTTTAATTCTTCAACAACTACTCGGTGAGGGGAGCCAGATATGTGCCAAACACTGGGTCAGACGGCGTTCGGTGCAGCTACGAAATATCAAGGTCTGTATCTCAGGCACGCAGTAGTTTAGTGAAGCCGCAGATGCAATGACCGATGTTAGAGGAGCGACGGGAACGCCGTGAGAACGAGGACAGAAGGGGACTTTGTCCTGAGCAGAGCTGTCGGGAGCTAAGTCTGGAAAGTAGGAGGGGCAGAAACGAGAGAGTGGGTGGAGTGGGACGGGCCTGGAGCTGGAGCTCCGATTCGTGTAGAAAGGAACTCGGTGTGGCCCCAGGACAGGTCCTTAAAGAATGGGGAAGAAAAGACAGATGGAAAGTGTAATTCCTGGAGTCCATGAAACACTCGAAAATGAGCCTTCCTTCTGTTGGGAAGGTAGTTGCTGCAGGTGTAGAGGGTAAGGAGACACGATCTCACTCAGTTCAGGACAGCTGCTAGAGTAACTAGAGCACTGCAAAGTGGAGAAGATCATTCAGAGACGAAAGCGGTGACCCATTCGAGCTCCAGGGAACAGTGGAACCAGCGAGGGAAATCCAAGCCATGTTTCTGTAGGGGGAGAGGAGCGGCTCGCTGCCCGGTGTCTGATCCCAGTGACCGAAGGGCTGAAGAGGGTGAGCTGCAGACCGCTGCAGGGTGGTTTCCAGAACAAGCCTGGAAGAGCCGGTCCCTGGTTCTAGGGCTCCCCACAGAGCCCCTTGCGAACTTTACCCAACTCATTTTCACCGCATCCTTGAGGAGAGGACAGCTCCCGTCATGGACCCAGTAAGACGCAGCCCCAAGGCGTCTGACAAGTGCCACTGCCCAGCCATTCCGATCTGTTGCCTTGAACTCACGCATTTTCAAGAGTGCATTTTGATTTTTTTTTGAGACAGGGTCTCACTATGTAGTTGCAACTGATCTGGAACTCACTGTGTAACCCAGGCTGGTCTCGAACTCAGCGATCCTCCTGCCTCAGCCTCCCGAGTGCTAGGATTACAGGTGTGCGCTACCACGCCCGGCTAAGTGCGTGTTTTGAAATGTGAAAACCAGGACAAACTAATTCAGGGCACAAATTATATCTTACTCTCCTCCATGTGTGTGTGTGTCGGGGCACTAGTGACAAAACCCAGGGCCTTCACACTGAGCTACATTCCCAGCCTTTTTTTATTTTTATTTTATTTATTTATTTTTTCAGCTTTAATTGAGTTTATTGGTACATTTTAGGGATACAGTACAGTTACATTCATTGTTGGGATCTTGTACCTCTACATGACAAGTCTTGATTCTCATTTTTTCCCCTTACCTCTGCCCCCCCTTCACCCCCTCCTTTTTTATTTTTTATTTTGAGACAGCCCTGTGTTAAGTCGCTAAATTGCCCAGCCTGGATTAAACTTGTGATCTTCCTGTCTCAGCCTCCTGCTTTCATCCCTCAGACCTCAGGCAAGCTCACGACATGAGTCAACGGTTGGTTAACTGATTTTTGCTAGCGCCATGCACTGGAAGGCTTGATTAGAGCTTGGAACAAGGGCTCATAACTCTTATATTATGATATTCTCTTCACACAAATACAGGTTCTGAGTGTTTTGCTTGAAGAAAATGGCTTCTATTGAAGATAATAATCAGCTTTGCTGTCTTATTTAACCCCACTGGTGAGATCCTCTGACAAGCAATGGTCAAACAGGGCTGCCATATTGGGCTGAAACAGTTCTAGGCGACAGAAATGAAGCCCAGGTCTAAGTGAGTTGGATTTGAGACTCGGCTTCCCCTTCTGCCCATGCTTTTCCCCCCAATGAACAAACTCCCTGTTTGCAAAACTTACAATTTCGGCGATTGGCACACTGTGTCTTGGGCCTGGGTTTCTACTTGACCCGAGAGGCTGACCACTGCTTCAGGAAGCTGCAGGTGTCCACGCCAAGGAGTGCATTTTCCTGGCCTTCAGACAACCGCACCTGCTACCTACGGCTTCCACTGCAGTGGTCAGTAGAAGGTTGTGGACCACCCCGAAAGAGGCCTCAGGGAAGCCCGCTCGCTGGCAGCTTGAGCTCGTCCATCTGCCACCAGAACCGAGGTCAGCGGAGGTCACTGAGGGCTCCTCTCCCCGGCCCCTCAGTTCTCTTACCTCTTATCACATGGGGAGGTGGCGTGGCCTCCAGCGGCGGCCCAGCTACCAGAGACAGCGCGGTCGGCGTCGGGGAGGGGCTGGCCCAAGACGGGATGGAACCCGGGGCAACTTTGCTGCCGTAGTAGAGGGCACCTGTGCGGCAAAATCGCCTCGGTCAGTTCCTAGGGTCACTTTTCCGCAGAGGTTGTTTCGTGCCCCGCTCCGGGTTCGGGGCAAGGTCTTTCCCCTCTCCCTCCTTGCAGCCCTGGAGGGTGAACCCAGGGCTTTGCACACGCTAGGCAAGTGCTCTGCCACTGAGCTAAAGCCCAGTGCCCCTGCTTTTATCCCAGAGCCCTCTCTCCTACACCACCCTCACACTGTGAGGGATTGTGTTCTAATTATGTGATTTTCAATAATTAAAATAGAATTATTATTATTATTATTTATAGGACTGCTGATTGAACTCAAGGCCTTCACACTGAGATATACCCACAGGCTCTTTTTAGTTTTTAGTTTAGTTTTTTTTTTTTTTTTTTT
>NW_022900922.1:2099369-2118331 GCF_012274545.1 Fukomys damarensis | reverse complement strand
AGATAGTGTCTCACTGTGTAGTCCAGGCTGACCTCACAGATCCTCCTGCCTCAGCCTCCCAAGTGCTAGAATTACAGGCGTGCACTGCCACGCTCGGCTTAACAGTGACTTCATTTTATTTCCCAAGATCAATAGCCGCCACAAGCCAGAAGTAGATTAGCGGCAACTGTTTAAAAGAGGTGAAAAAAAAATTCTAAACGTTGATTTAAAAAGTGGCTGTGGGGTATTCACAGGTTTTGAAACTCTTTTGGAAGGTGTGTGAGCAGAAGGGCTTGAAGACCACCCCGCAAGGGAGTTGAGGGACGCAGCCTGGGGCCGGGCGAGGCAGCCGGGCGTGGGCTCGCAGACCTGAGCAGCAGGAGACGTCCTGCGGAGGGGAGTCGGCCAGCATGCGTTCGTCCCCAGCGGCGCTCTCGACGACCATCGCAGTGAGTGGGGTCACGATGTGATGTTCCAGAGACATCTGCAGGATCGTTTTTGTAATCTTCCTCTTGGTGGTAGCAGTGGGGGCCAGGCTTCTGCGGTGGAGAAGTAGAGGCGTCATAGGGCCGCATTTGCCGGGGGAGCTCGGCCACATCCCCACCCAGGTCCCATGTCCGGCCCGGCCCAGCCCGACCCGTGGTGGAATGGGTGAGGAACCGACCGGCTTCATGAAACTTACTCTTCTGTGTAGCGATTTGTTTTTGAGTTTTAGGTACCGGAGATCGAACTCGGGTGCTTACGCTTGTGAGGCAGGCGGCGAACCACTGAGCTAACCCGGCCTGGCCCAAGGGATGTTTAAAAAGCCCATTTTCAGAGAGCAGTTTTAGGTTAACAGAGGTTCGTTGAGCAGAAGGCCCCGAGACTTTTCCCATGCCCTCTGCACACCTGCAATATCCTCCCCTCCGACTGACATCATGGTTCACGGCAGCCCGGACTCCAGGTACGGTCCATTCTGTGCTTTATTCTACAGGTACCTGCGCGGCACATACCCACCGCGTAAGATCACACCGGTAAAGTCGGTCTGTGCTCCACATACCCAGTGCCCCTTCCCTGAGCCCCTGGTGACCACTGCTCTTTTTACAGGGATTAAAAAAAAAATCAATATGTAATTTCTGCAGCAATTTTGTTCCACGACTTTAAGTATATCCAGTGTGCTTCTGTCCAAAGGACCGGGATATTTCTTGCTTACCTCAAATCACAGCTTACAACCTTATGGGTTTGTTTTTTTTTGAAATAATCTTACTGACATCAGGGACTTTCTAAGTCCTGTTGTACCATAGTGTTTTATTTTTCCAGCCTACTTTGATAACCTTCTTCTACCCTTCCCAGATTTGATCAAACATGGGGAGTGAGACTCGGGAACGGTCATTTCTATCAAACACCCCACGTAACCCCGAGGCAGGTTACTCTAGCGATCCAGTCTGTGTCTGGGAGTTGAGAAGCAGCTCGACTGAAAAGCCAGAGGTGACGTGGATGAGCATTAGGGTCCCCTCCGTAAGGGACATCATAACTGCACGATCACAGTGTTTCTCTCTGGACATAAACCTGTCTTCAAGAGTAAATGCAGATGGGTTACGGATCTACACAGCAGCAGGACGAATCTCTCAGACATTGCCTTGAGTGGAAGAAGCCAGAAACAGACCGCATGGCTATGTGAACTTTAGCAACAGGCAAAAATAGTGAACGCGACAGTGTCAGAACGACTCCCAGTGAGGGCGCAGGACGGGGAGTAAGGATCGCTCCGCAGCTCTACATCTGGACCCAGGCGTGAGGATATGAGTGGTAGATATTCCAGTACCTTCCTGTACCTAGGTCATGACATGAATTGGTCGCTAAATGAGGAACTGCATATAGAACGTGCACTAGAATACTCAGAACACAGAAGTGGTCAGAGGAAACTCCAGCTCGATGACTTTGCCTTTATTTTCATAACTCTTACATGCAACACTGTGATGTATAATAGCATAAAACTACAGTACTGTACCGCACAGTACAATCAGCAAAAAGTGCAGTGTTGCATAAATAAGGTTTACTGTACAAAGACATTGAGTCTCTATAAACAAGATGTACAGAACTGTACAAAGAAAGCTGGGTCATAAGTCTGAGCAGTGAGTTGTAAATCTGACAGTGAGCCTTGGTTGTAAGTCTGACAGTCGCTAAGTGAATATGTCATTTAACAAGGCATAATAATTTATAATTAAATAAATAGTGTAGAAATTGTCAATAATTAGCAGCCAGGCGTGCTGGTGCACGCCTGTTATCCCAGCCCTCGGGAGGCTGAGGCAGGAGGATTGCTGTGAGTTCGAGACCAGCCTGGACTACATAGTGAGTTCCAGGTCAGTCTCAACTACATAGTAAGACCCTGCCTCAAAAAATAAAAAAAAATTATCAATAATGAATATTAATATTTAAGAAATTAGAACAAAGATCTGTCACGTAAGATTCCAAAGATGAAAGTAATTGTACTGTATACTTAAAAAGCACCAATAAACTCAATAAGATTTTAGAAATAATTAATAACAATATAATATAATAATGTATAATATAAGACAATGATACATTAATATATTAATGGCACTAAATGATAATATTAATGATAAACTAATAATTTATAATTTTTTCGAGACAGGGTCTCATGATGTAGTTCAAGCTGGCCTTGAACTAACGATGCAGCCAGACTGACCTCGAACTCATGGCAATCCTCTGGCTTTAGCCTCTCAAGTACGAGGTTATAGGCACGTATTACCATGCCCAGCATAGTTCTTTAAAATTAACGCAATTTACACATATTAAGAATGTTATACCTTCATTCAAAAAGAAAAAAAGGAGTTAATCTAGCTTTAGTTGGAGTTTTGGGAACCAGCAGAAGTAAATAATCCAAATGTTACCCCCCCAGTACTAGGGATTGAGCCTTTGCACTGAGCTGCATACCCAGCACTTTTTCACTTCTTATTTTGAGGCAGGATCTCATGTTGCTCAGTTGCCCAGACTGGGCTTGAACTTGCCATCCTCTAGCATCCGCCTCCCAAAGTGCTGGGATTACAGGTGTGCACCATCATCTGTGACTAATTTGCTTCCTTTCTTGCTTTCAAACTCTTTCTGTGCATGACCTCAAATATCCTAGGTGAACGTTTTACTTTTGCAAGTCTCTGTGGTACTCTTCTGTCCTTACCGCTCAGCCAGCAGTTGGTTGATTGTTAGATAGGCCCACAGTTTCCTGGTGAAATTGGGATCCGCATGCTTGTCTTTTGATAGAAAATCCTCCAAGTCATCCATCTGGGCCAGGGTTTCCAGGACCAATTCTGTGTTGGCCTAGACGTGAAAGGTTCGAAGAAGGATGCTGATGGGGCAGAGCTGTTTAATCGATTTACCTTTCAGTATCTACTGCGAGTGAATGAGGGCACTGCATATCTTCGGAGAATATAAAAGAAATGGGAGTTTTTATTACGGCTTCAGTTATATTGTCTATTAGAAATCTGTTTTAAAGAGTAAAAAAGGGAGAGATGGAAGGAAACAGACTTCTTCGAAATAGGGAAGGGAAGAGAAGAGAGGGTAAGGAAAGGGAGCAGGGCTGGGGATTCGGCTCAGCGGTTCCGCCGCCTGCCTGGCAAGCGCAAGGTCCCGAGTTCGATCCCCGGTACCAAAAACCAACCAACCAAATGCATAAATAATAATAATACTAATAATAAAGGGAGGAAAAGGCACCCAAAACAATCAAAATACTATGTATACATGCATATATATGTGCATATGCCAATTTTCCAAATGTAATTAGTATGTATTTCCAACATACATGCAATTAATACAATTAAATAAAAAGTCTATTAGACTGAAAAAAAGAGAAAGAAGTGGAAGAAAAAGTGAATCCTCTGAAGGCTGGGCTTGGGCAGAGTGAAAAAGAGGGGTTACAGGGCAGCTGGGAGGATGGCAGAGGGTCTCCCTTCTCTTCCACCTGCTGCTCCCGTTCTCCACGCGACTCTGGGGATGCGGACCCTCCTCCTGCGAACACGCAGGGTGCACTGTGTTTCAGGGGACCGGTTAATGGTGCCTCAGCTCACGAGCGCTTTTGTTTGCAAACAACTGGGTCCGCAAACAGAAGCATTGGGCAAGGGCAAAATTTTGTTTTTGTCGGCCAGCTCCGCATCAGGGATGGACACGACCGTGGCCGCTTTTTCCAGGATCGTGGGGGGAGGAGGCCCAGGAACCAAGGCACCGCTGTGATTTGGAACAAAGCAGGAATCCGGAGTTACCGAAGTTGCCGTGATAACAGCCCGCAGTTGCTGTAGTTTGGCTGGGTCATATTTTCCTGCCACCACAATCTCCGAGCCCCCGAAATAGTTGGGGAAACTGTTTTGAGTGACGTCTGTTACTGAGGTGTCAGGATAGCTGAATTGAATATTCCGGAGCAGGGGAGTAGATACTTGGTTATAGAATTTCTGCAGTTCAAAAAAAGAAAGGGAAAGAAAAAAAACACAGAAATAATTATTTTCATATCACTTTGTAGACCTAAGACATTTTCTTCTCAGAGTTTTCACATGCTTACCAGATACTTCTTGTTATTCTTATGAATCGAACAGGAAACAATACTTGCAATTATTTAGTAAGCAAAGCTAAGACACAGAAATGGTTACGACCTGTTAAGACACCGCCCTCGATTTAAGAGCCCAGCGTTACTGCCCATTTCTCTTATGATCACCTTAAAAATACCATGGACACTCCTCATACTAAAAATCAGTTGGGTTAATCCTCCCCAAATTAGAATCATCACTTGCCGATCTCCAGTTTTAAATATGCGCCTGGCATTGGCATCGTTTTCTGGTTCGTTTGAGTAAAATAAACAAATGCTTCGTATCATTATTTATTTACGGAACCTTTTCCATTTAAAGGAAAACAGGTGCCCGTGACAACAGGAGGAGCAGTCTCCGGATCCCGGCTGTTTGGGAGCTCCAGGCTTTGCCCTTCCCGTCTCACCCTTTTGGTTCGTTTGTCTTGTGCTTTGGTACCGGGGATCAAACTCAGGTCCTTGTGCTCGTAAGGCAGGCGTTGGAACCACTGAGCTAAATCCCCGGCCCTTCCCAGATGCGGGGTGGAAGGGAATGTGTGGGAAAGGAATCGAACACCTCTCAGGTTCTTACAACTGGCTGTGGCTAAAAGGATGGCAATTTGAATTAAATTCATCTTGCGGGCACCGGATACGGATAGTTCTGGTAAGGTGCGAGAGGAGGAGAGCTTGTTACCTTGAGCTGGGAGGATGTATCCTGGTTTCCATAAATTCTTTGAGCAATTCCACGGTTATCGTTGGATAGTCTCTTCAGAAAATCATAGTCAACATCAAATCCTATCCCCAAGCTGAACAAGGAGATATTGTCTTGCACATTCTGCTTCACATTTTTCTGAATTTTTGATAATTTTAATTCACCTGCAGTCGGTGATGACAGAAGGGAAAGGAGTTAGGAACTACTGTTTAAAAGATTTTGGAAAGCCCAGAGAGGATTATTTAGCAAAAACGATCCAAATTAGGGCCGGGGATTTAGTTCAGTGGTGTCACCGCCTGCCTCACAAGTGCAAGGTCCTGAGTTCAACCCCTGTACCCCCCCACAAAAATATATATATATAAATTAAAAATCTACTTGCTCTTTGACCTAGTAATTCAATTTAACTCAACTTCTAGGAAATTTTTTTGGAAAGCACTCATACATATGGAAATGAACCCAGCAGCTCTTTATGTGTTTATATCACATAACTTCACTTTTTTTCTTTTTTTTAAAGTAGGTAGGATCTCATTATGTTGCTCAGGCTGGTCTCCATCAAAAAACACTTTTAAAAAATGATACATTGTTATGCTGCCCAGGCGAGCCTTGAACTTGTGATCCACCTCTCTGAGCCTCTTGAATATCTGAAATTATTAGTGAAAGACACATTTTTTTAATGGCAAAAAAAAAAAAATTCAAAAGAATGGGTGTATAAGGAGGTATGTGCATATATGTACATATGAATGTGTTACAGACACTGATATGACAAATAAAAACAGATGTAGATAATGGTTAGAAATTAGAAGCTGTTTTTGTGAATAAGAAAAATGGTTAACTTAAGGATGTGTCAGAGAGTGGTGATTTCTCCATTTGAAAGTGGGAGAAAAGTCGACCAAAGAGAACATTTTACTGTGGCCTCTGCAGGCGCTGTGGAGAGAGCTGGGGTAGGTACTCAGTCCTTCACAGCTCCCATCTCTCCATACCTAAAGTCGAGGGAATAAATGCATTTTGCTAGCAGGCATCACCAATCCTAACAATTATAAATCAAGCTCAACTTCCCCCCCTCACCGTGGAGAGGAAAGCGAGGCATTGAAAGCACCACAGAAGGTGTCTGGGGACTGACTTGGGGTCTGTTATGGTTTAGATTTAAACTGTCCCCAAAGTCTCATGGGGAGCTTTTGGAAGGAGACTGCATCACGAGGGCTCTACCTTCATCAATTCATTGATAAGTTCATACTTTTTTCACTAATCTTCAGTCATTTTCAAATTTCACTCATTTTCCCATTAATGTGTTTTATCTGGCCCATGGTCCATCCATAGGACCCTAATTTGATGGCATTATTGGGAGGTGATGTAAACTTAGGAGACAGGACCTAGGGGAAGAGGGTAGATTGTGGCGTTGTGGCCTTGGGACGGTGTCTGTTTTCTGGTCTCATCTCTGGCTTTTTCCTTTTCTCTCTGCTTCCTGGCTGCCATTTGGTAAGGTGCACGTCTCCACACTCTCTCCCGGCCATTTCTGACTTGGAGCCAGCCTGCTGTGGACTGAAACCTCTGAAACCACAGTCAAAATAAAACTTCCCAAGCCAGGCGTGGTGGTGCACGCCTGTAATCCCAGCACTTGGGAGGCTGAGGCAGGAGGATTGCTGTGAGTTTGAGACCAGCCTGAACTACATAGTGAGTTCCGGGTCAGTCTCAACTACATAGTGAGACCCTGTCTCAAAAAAACAAAAACAAAAAACAAAAAAAAACCCACAAAACTTCCCTCTCAAGTTGTAAATGTTGGGTGTTTTTCTGAGCCATGGAAAGCTGAGTAATGTAGGGGATAAGTCCTCTCAGGCCAAAAGACTCCTTTGAGGAAGCACAGGCTTAAATATTTTATTTATTTATCTTTCTTTTTATTGAGTTTATTGGTACATTCTAGGCAGGCTTAAATATTTTAGAAACTAAGGCAAATGTCACCAGAGTGCTCATTTTAAGCAAATCACATAGCTAAGAAACAACAGTGAAGATATTTGTGATGGGGAAAATTGAAGCGATACTTGCCTACTGTTGGATCTCCATCAGAAACCAAAATGATCAGAGAGACTGAGCTGGGGTCCAACAGCCCTAAGTTATTGGCTTCATTCAGAATGAAGATGGCGCGCAGGAGTGCTTCGTTGATATTTGTGCCTGCGAAGTAATACAGCGTGTCATTGCAAATGCTTTCTTTTCACACACACACAATCGATTCTTGGACTCACGTCGGTCCGTCTGGTGATTACCGATGCATAATTTACTCAACATTAAAGTCATTTGATTGCTTTCCAAGCAAATTTTTCTCTGCCTGGTCAAGATTCCCGCAGTCATTTAAATTATCCCCCCGGAAGCCCTTCTGAGACTCGTCATTTTGTGAAGCACCCACTTTAAGATAGCTAAAGCAGCTTGGCTGACACACTCTGACCACAGTTGCATTCCATGCCATGAAAGTGAAAAATAAAAAGACAGATGTGTCACTTACTTCTCTATCAAAGATGGGGAAGGTTAAAAGAGTGTGCAGGTGGGACTCTGTATTTGTCTTTGACCACAAACAGTACTCGTCATTTACCAAGAAATGTGCTACTTAAGGTAGACCATCGCAAACTGGCCAACCATCACTGTGGTGGGGAACAGAGATCCTTCACTTGCTCTCAGCCAAAAGGCCGAGAAGCAGTTGGGAGCAGTGATTCTTAAGTGAGCCAGCATTTGGGCTACGAGGCTTTAGGCCAAACCCACTCACCTCCACTGGGCTGGATTTTCTCTATGTATTTCTTGGCATCTGCAATCTGCGTTTTAGTAGCAGAAACTAAATCATTTCTCCAGGTTCGAACATTGTGGTTGAAGTCAACCACAGAGAATTGGTCTTCAGCTCTTAGATCATCCAGTATGGTCTTCATAGCTTCTACAGTCTATTACAACAGGGATGTTAAAAGGTCTCATTACACAAACTGAGCCTAGGAAGAAACTAGGAGCCCAAGCTCGATCCTACTCATCCTCCAATCACAGACTCAAGCTAAACTTCTTCCAAAAAAACCCTCGAGAACCCCCTTTGGTTGATGCAGCCCTATCCCTGGTATATTCTGAACACATATTGTTGACTTTTTTTCTTTTTACTTAAATTTTTACTCTCTTTAAAAATGCACAACCAACTTGACTAGTCCAACTCTAAAGAGCACAAACTTCAGCTGTGTTGAGTGCTTGAAAATCAAACACTTGAAAATGTTAAACTGCTATTTCACATCTTCTCTAACAATTCACTTCTCCTTCCTCTCTCCCAGCTGATGATCTCAATTCCTGTGCCCCCACCCGAAGCAATGAGAAGGAAATTTCCATAACCTTCCCCACCACGAAACATCAGCTGGAAGCATTTATATCACGCACATTTCCCTCCCCAGTGCAGCACGGCACAAGCAGCAGTAGTTCTACCTATTGCAAATTCATTTGATACAAACAAAATTTCATTCTTTCTCATCTGTTAAAATCACGACTCTAGTAATTGTCCTTTGCTTCTTAATCCTCTTCCCCTTTTGATGTATTTCCATAAACATAAAAATATGCCACACTTTCTCATTCTTTTATTTTTTCTCATTTTAAAAAAAATCTTACTTGCGCCCACTTTCTCAGCATCTCTTTCAATAAATTCCTAGAATGAATTGCCTGAGAACACGGTTTTCAAATCTATTAAACCCACTCCGTTTCAGCTGCTCGTCCTCATCAAACCCCTGAAACTGCCCCCGGCAAGGTCATCGAAGACCTGGGTGTTGCTAAATCCAGCGGACTTTCCCAGTTCCTCCTCAGACTCATGCTGTCACCAGCATCTGGAATGGCTGCCCACTCCCTCCTTAGTATGACTTCCTCATTTTGTCTTCAAGATTTTTGCTATACCTACAGTTTTGTTTTGTTTTTTTTTTAAATTTTGAGACAGGGTCTCACTAAACTGCCAAGTTGTCCATCCTGGGCTCAAACTTGTAATCCTGCAATTTTGTTAATTGCCATTGCTGGCTCCTCTCTTCTCTTCCAGTTCTTGATACTGGATACTGAGCTGTCTGAATATGGATCAATGGGAATTTTTCCTATTTATTCTTTTCTGTTTTGTCTTTATTTAATTGACAGGTTGTCTTACCATGTAGCTCGAGCTGGCCTTGAATTCTCCATCCTCCTGCCTCGGCCTCTTGTGTGTTGGGATTACAGGTGTGTGCCACCCTGCCTGGCTATTTTTCTTATTCATTCTTTAGACTTGCTTCTGTGCTCCTGTTCCCTGAAAATACCTACACTGAACTCTGAACTGGAAGACGTGGAAGCCCGAACTTCAAGGAATTGTGATGTAATTGAAAGGACGAGCATACGGTTATTTGAAAGTTACTTGTGAGTAACGAGATGGTAGTAAACTAAAATGCTATGCAGAAGAACCAAAGAGAACAGAAGAGCGATCAGAGGGAGAAAAGGTTATACAGAGATGAGACTCAAAGAGGCAAGGTGGGAAGCGACTTTCCTGGGAAGCGCTACACACAGAACAGAAACAGGATGGAGAAGGAGAGAAGGAACCAGGAAACAGGGAGATGAGAAGGAAAGAAAGTTTTCAAGGAAGGGAGGATCGGGGCACATGTCCAGAGAGCCAAGGAAGATCTCAAAGCTTTGGAAGAGTTCGCACCCTCAAGAAGCAACCAGAGTTGCTGAGTTTTATCCCAAAGGGCAACAGCGATGGACTATTGCATTGTTAAGAGAGGATCAAACAGGAAGAAAGGTCCCACCTCCTGCTTCCCAAAAGGTAGTACTTACTTGTTTCATCTTAATTCCCCACATGGAGCCACTAACGTCAATGACAAAAAGGATGTTTTTGGGAATGGGGTCCAGGTTCTCAGGCGCAAAGAAGTGGACAAAATATCCATTGAATACCTGAACATAGAACATAGAACATCTATGTGAGTTAGAGCAATGATCAGTAGCTAGCAGGTAGGGGAGTGGGGACCTGAGCAAAACGAGAGCAGACGTGGGTGATGGACAAAGGAGGCAGGACACCTGTAGATGAGAAGAGAGGTGGAAACTAAGCGCAGGTCTGTCTGCCCCTTCTGCTGCTTCTCTTTATTCCTGCGCTGTGAGGTTCTAAGCCTTGTCAGCAGAGTTTCCACTGCACTCCGTGCCATTCGGCTGCATGCAGACTTTATCTCAAATCTCCGTTTCTACCCTTGTCAATAGTTGGAAAGCAGGCTGAGTCCCTGCTCTTCCGGGACTCGTGACAAGTGGAGGACACAGACAAGCCAAGGTACCTGAAGTACAGGGTGTCAAGTTCTGTGATCAGGGAGCTAAAGGGCTCTGAGAGACTCCAGAGGAGGAGCATCTAACGCGGGAGAGGACGTCTTCCCCAGAGACAGCTTCCACACTGTGACCCGAGGACGTGCCCGATGTTAGTTTGGCACTGGGGGAGCTGGGCTGGCTCGGGCGGTAGGAGTGGGAAGCAGAATTCCAGACAGTGATGAAAGAATATGGCACCCTTGGGGCTCTCTAAGTGGTCCAGCACGATGGGGTCACAGAATTCAGGAAACCAAGACATTCAGTGAGCACGACAGCCCACAGAGGACCTTCTTGTGCGACTTTAGGGAATTTGGATTTTTCTCAAAGTTGGTGGGGTGCCGTCCAGCTGGGTTCCTGCTCACCCTCTTTGTCTTGCAGTGACTGGCTGCCTACTTTTCTTTCCCTGGCCCTGTGGCTCATTCTTTCCTGGATACCATGTTTCTCAGATGCAGGGTGTGTGGCTGTGGATATTTCTCTACATGCTGCCCCTGGAGAGCCTCACAGGTTTTTTATTTTATATACTCTAGGGGTTTCCTCCTTAGCACAAGGGAGATGGGGACACGTCTTAGACGTGGCAAAGGCAGAAAGGAAAATCTGGACGGAATCTCACACTAAACCTGGACCCTGGATTTCCCCACTAGCTCTGATCTTCCTCTGGCTTTGGTCATGCCTTCTTCCTCACCCCATCATCTTTGTGCTTTTCTTTGATCATCTAGTTGCAAAGGGCCTTAGAAAGTGGTCCAGGAAATCCAACTTGTAATGTCTGTGGTTCTTCATGGGAGGTCTGGAAGTGCCCTTTTGGAACAAGAGCACAAGATCTGCTAAGGTTTGAACTTTGGTAGTGTCCCCCGAAGACCCATATGTTAAACCTTGTTCCTTAGCATACTGTTGAGAAGCTCTGTGGATCTTCAGAAGGTGGGGCCTTATGGACAATCCTTAGGTCACCAGGAGTGCACTCTTGATGGGATAGTGAGTCCCTAACTGCTCCCTTTTCCTCTCCTTTGCTTCCTGCCCATAAGGTAATCCGTTTGATCTCTTATGTGCTTCCTGTTGGTGTGAGTGAGCCCTTTAACCAGAGGCCTGAAAGCAAAGGGCTTACCTGGTCATGAATCTCTAAAACTATGAGCCCAAATAAACCTTCTTTATAAGTTAATTATCTCAGATATTTTGTTATAGTGAAGGAAAGCTGACTAACACAAGACTGAATGAACCTTTCTTTAGTTTTTATGACACAAAAGATAATGCTTAGTGGCATATTAAAGAAATAGGATTTTAGTCCCTGCTCTGTAGCTTTGACACTTGCCTTGGCAGCTATAAACTACCATAGAGCAGAGAGTTTGTTCAACAAGGTGTTTCCTTGGGTTTGGCTTGGCAGTTCTGCCAGAGACCACTGACACTTACCTCCAGCTCACCAACCTTCTCTTCTCTGTGCACATCGTACATCACGACCAGCTCTCCGTCCACTGCAGTCTCGGAACAGTTAGGACATTTTCTTTGCTGTGCTACCGTGGGCCTGAAGGACACATGTGCCTGGAGGGAACGGGAACATCAGCATCTGTGCTCTGTTCTCAGCCCCTGCCAGGGGAGGGCTTGGTGGTCGCCCCTGCTTATGCACAGAGGCAAGCGCACTGCCCAGTGGCCTCTGTGCCTCCCCCAGCATCACTAAGGTCATTACTGGTGGACAGGACAGAGCCAGGGCACTGACGTGGGGTGACCGTAGCACTTTAGGCCTTTAAAAAAGTGGTTCAAAGAGTCTCCCCTGTGCCTCAAGGAAGGGGTGGCTACCAGATCTGGAGAAAGTTTGTGAAGGGTCCTCAGAGGAGTTTGACTTACTTACAGTTTCTTATCATTGACCATTAAGGCAAAGGGAATTCAGCTGAATAGTTCTTACCGCGATGCATGAAAACGCACTACAGATTATGTGAAAGTTGTCATTAACTACTGAGGTTTCAAAAGAGGTGGTCACTGGCCCAAATGGAATGAAACAATTGGGTGCATTGTTTTATATCTTTGGCAAAAGATCCTATTGTTTTCCTAGGGATCGCTGGTCTTTATATTGCCCTCAGCCCAGAACCGGACCAGGGCACAGGAGCTTGTGGCTGCTGGGATGGCTGGAAACATGCAGTATTTATGATACCTTCTGGGGTCCTTTAGATATCACTGGAACACCATCAAAATGGCCTTCAAATGTGTCAGGAACATGAAGAAATCTCATTCCCTGAGGTTCAACTATCCACACATCCACCTAGAGATGGGAAAGAAAATTACAGCATTAAAAGTCTGTTTAAAGGGCTGCGTCGCTGCACCTGCCTGGCAAGCACAAGGTCCTGAGTTCAATTCCCAGTACCAAAAAAAAAAAAAAAGTCTGTTTAAGCAAGAAATAAAATTAGTAATAAATCATCCAAGGCTTTTTTTCACCTCCAAGCCTTCCCCAATTCCTTCTTAAGTCCCCTGGGATGTGATGGAAACCTGATCTCTTTCTGGAAACTCAGTGTAGTCCGTTTCTCTATTTCACCAGGATTCAATGCCCATTTGCTATAGTTTGGATATGGTTTCAAATGTGTCCCCCAAAGTCTCATGGACCCCTGGTTCCGTGTGGGGCAGTGATGATGTGGTGGGACCCTCAGAGGTGGGCTCTGAGGCAAGGCCATCTGGTCACGGGCCACCACCTGGGAGGGGTTGATGCCGGTCAACAGGACCCAGTCGGTCATGAGAGAGTGGACTGCTATTTCTTAAATGCTTTTTATATTGTAAGTACTGTGCTTAGTACTTACTAATGCATTTCACTCTGACCAATGTATTAGGTATTATTTCTTGTTTTCCAGATGAAGAAGCAGAGAATCAGAATAACCCAGCTAGTAAATGGCAGAGACAGGACTCAAACTCAGGGCCAAAGCTCTTGGTATATCAGACACCAGTTTTTTACTTTGAACAGCCCCAAGCCCATATTTTTGGTTAACATTGCCGCACTACTCTTTAGGCCTCATGCTACAATATTCTGTTTGTTTTTCATGCCAGGCCCCCCACACTTTGCCTACGTTCATTTAGCTGTGAGGCCATGACAGTGTATGGTACTCACATTAGTACATGAAGTGGTTCTCTTACTACCTCTCCCTCACTTAGGAACTGATGGCCACTGATCATCACTGACCACCGATGCAGCACCGATGACCAATTCCCCTTTGAATTCCTGCTTCGGAATCGTGCCCGTTTTTCTATCTCAAAAATAATGCTTTGGTATTAAAAAGTACGCTTTCCTAAAGTCATGGGAACTTGCCTGAGCAGATGCAACCTTTCCTTTCTTGGTCTTTACAAATCCCAGTATAATATGTGAACGTAGCCTATCTTACAGATTTATGTTATCTCCGAAAGATCAACGGGTCCTCCATGTTGGCAAGAGCTGTCCAGTAGAATCGGGGAACCGGAAACCTGGGAGAGTCTGACCCGGGTATCACAGCAGATCAGGGAGAGCGGTGGGAACGAGCCCGGGGAAGTTTCAGAGATCTGAGGCCCCTGCTTTACTGTGCCACAATAGCCTCCCCGTCAGCGGTGTGGGGTTCTCACGGCAAGATTTGTTGTCTCCGTGAGAAGATGAAGATGGGAGGGATTTCTCCCAGCCTTGCAGAAGCTCTTAGCTGTCCCGAGTTTCCTTGGACACAGACCCAGCCTTAAAATCTCACGGGACCCAATGGGACACTGAACCTTTGGGATGTGTGTCTGAGGCCCTGAGGCCAGGACCAGCCTTGACTCGAGGATGGCCTCGACTCACTCAACATATTTTTGGCCTTTCTCCAAGGGAGGCAACTGTTGGAACAAAAGCATTCCTCAGATTTGATATGTCAAGGCAGTCCCCCAGACAGTCCTTACTCTCCTTGATTTCTGTGAGGAAAATGTATTTGCAATTCTGTGCCTCTTTCGATGGTGACTGGAAACCTTCTGTGAAATAAAGACAAGGGGGAGGTCTATATGCTTGTACTTTAATTTATTAGTGAATTTTGAGCAAATGTCTTTGGAATGAGGAAATGCTGTGGAAAGTTAAAGCTGGAAGATAACTTACAGATCTTCCAGTCGAACCTCCCTGTTTCATAGACAAGGACGCTGAGGCCAGAGAGTTTTAAAGTCAATTACTGTCCAGATCTCAGCCCGCATGTGGCTGGATCAGTAACTGCTCATTCCAAGCAGAACTCAAGAAACTTGCCTCTGTGTCTGTGCCTTTCTCATGTACCAAATTTTGTTTCACTGCTTACAAAGGAGAACTTCCTTAGAGCTTAGGAGATTTAAGTGTGAATAAAAACATTACAAACGTACCATTCATTTGCGCTACCTGATGTGTGCAAGAAGGGTCCTTACCTGCACTGACTCACAGGCTAGAATGCAGTTTTAGATGCAGTCAGGCCCAGGCTAACACCTTATGGTTTAGCTTTGTGGCCTTAGGCAAGTTATTTGACTGCTCCTCACTTTCTAAATGTGTAAGCTAATGGTAATGGTAAGTACTCTGTGGCGAGGGTTCAGTGACTTCGGGTATAAATACTTCCCCCAGACATCATAGAAGGTCTATATTTTTCTATCTTCCATTCAGCTTTTTGTTAACATTACTTGTTATCAACAGACTCAGTAGCAGCCTTATTGCAGCGTAGGTGCTAGGCTCTTGAAGCTGCTCCCCAATAATCCTTACCAGACGGCTCACAATACTGAGCGAGAGAACATGGCCACCGTTGTCACCCTGGAAAGTGAACCAGGAGCACATATCCAGTGGCCGGGGGCACCCAAGTCTCCCTCTCACCAAGTCGTGTATCCTGGCATGGGGCAGAAATAGCCAGGAGGAAAGTTCTCTTCTTCCAGTTCACACAAAGGAAGACACGGTCCCCGAAAGCACTCAGCAGCACACACCCTGTTAGTAAACTGAGCCCCGGTAGGGGGATTACTTATGGGATATGCAGATGTTCGGGTTGGAGTTAAGATTTCACCACGATTAGCTCACCCCCTCTCATTTTCTCAGTCTGTGGGCACTTGGCAACATGCCTGCTTCACTTTCTCACTGGTCAGGGGAGAGGGCTGCTGTCCACTGCCCTAGGCTTTGTCCAGCTCTGCCTCTTACACTGAAGGCTCATGGGATGTCACGAAGAGTCGAGCCAAGAAGAGAGCATTTTTGGCCTTTTTGCTTGTTTTTGGTGTATTGGTGACCGAACCCACGGCCTACACACACCCACGGCCTACACACTGAGCTACGTCCTCAATGCTTTTTTTTTCTTTTGGACATGTTGAGTTAACTTTCTTTGGATTTACAGCTAGAAGTGGGTTTGCTGAGTCACGTGCCTTTTGAGGGACCTCCATACTGGTTGTCATAATGGCCGCTCTCATCATCTTCCCACATCCACCTACAGAGGGTCCTCCCAGAAGGCAATGCCCGATCAGCACAATTAGTATGCACTGGTAATTTAAATTTTAAAAGTGAAGGATCTTGAGATGTGATCATCCTGTGCTCCCGGGTGGGCACTAAATCCAACCACAAGGGTTCTCACGAGAGAAAGGGAGCGGGAGAGCTGAGGTTGTCGGAGAAGGAAGCACAGTGGCTCTAGGGGAACAGACCGGACTGGGAGGCCAAAAGGAGCCCCAAGTCCAGGAATGCCGACAGCTGGGGGCCCAGAAAAAGCAAGGAACGGAGCCTCCCCCGCAGCCTCCCGAGGGAGCATAGCTCGACTGACACCTTGATTTCAGACTTCTGTCCTTCAGGATTGTGAGATCATAAGACAGCGTGTGGCTGTTACAGCAGCTCCTGAAAACTCATACAGCTACTAAGCTGAGCTGGTGCTGAGGTCAGAAAGCGGTGGGATGGTTGACTCTGAACGCGAACGTCCTCAGGGCACCGTCTTATTCTGCAGGCTTGGGTGCATTGAGCCCCACAGGGGTGACAGACAGAAAGAGTGAATGGAGGGCAGGAGCCAGAAGGGCCTGGCATCGCTGCACACCATGCACAGCCACGCTCACCTCCAGGTGTTTGGCCAGCCGTCCCGGCTGCAGGTGGAGCCTGTGCTCGTAGGACCCCAGCTTCCTCCACTTCACTTCCTGGTACTGAAGTTCAAACTGCACCTTTGCTCCAGGACGGATGTTTACCTCGGTTCTGAAGTTCTCCATGTCAAGGGCTCTGCTCCTAAATATGGGCGCCCCCAAACGTAAGTCATCACACGTGAAGAGCTGTAAGACCGAGTGTCTAGGGAGAGGGCATCTGGCCTTTGTGCTGGGTGATCGGACCTGCCCAGTTTTTCAGGAAATAGGTACAAAAGACATAAATACCTAGAGGTGCAATTTCTAGATAAATTTAATCCTAAGAATTTCAATCTTTTGTCCTCTCTTATCTGTGGATTCCAGAGCTTCCTGCTGATCTGAGAGTCATCTACAAAAAGCTGTCACTGACCGATCCCTGGTCTGTGCCAGCAGCAAGACAAATATCATGTCTGCTACAGTGGTTCTGCAGGACAGAGATCATTACCTTCACTCTCCGGGAGGAGGCTCAGAGAAGATCAGTAACCTGCTCACGACCTCACACGAGTCAAATTCAAGTCTAGAGGACTCTGAAGATGGCCCTTCCTTCCTACATCGCATTTTGAGACTTGAGGGATTCTTGGTACTTTTGGACGTCTTTAGAGAGAAGTCTATTATTCCCTCAAGCTGGATATATATTTCCAGTGTAAGGCCTTATTTTGTCACGATAAACAGGGTGTGAACGTTGATCTTGAGGTGTGTATGACTTTGCTGAGAAAACAGCAGGATGATCCAGTGAAGGCGAGTACAGGGTTATGATTGGCAATGCATGATTTTTAGAAATGAGGTGGGCAAACGTGCACCATCAGCCTCTGGGGGAAGGGAAGCGCTGTACTGTAGGAAGTCAGCTTGGGATCCTGGGCAGCCGAAGAAGAAGCCGAATGTGGCCTGGTGCTAAATCTGGAGGAGCGGGCCGTGCTAACCCGAGAAGCAGGTTGGGAAGTGCGCTATGCTCTTTGCTAAACCGTCAGTGCTCAGAAGAGTCTGTGTCACAAAGGAATGTCTGTGGGATGGATAAACGAGGGGATGGACTCTTCCAGATGACCGGCAACGCGACAATGCGGAAAGGATTCCCTCGGGAATGTCTTCCTTCCTTTCTCCACCTAGCTGAATCCCACGGGTCTACTTGAGCCGAGCTGAACACTGGTTCCTCTGGGGGCTTTCCAGACGCTGCTACGGAGCTGCACACTTGGCACTCACAGCGTGTGCATCCACTGTCCTCTCCCCAGCACATTCCCGCTCTCCATAGAGTGGTCACCATTTTCTCGCCTGTCTTCTCCCCAAGTCTGAGAATTTAATTGTGTGTGTGTGCTGCTTCTAAGAGGACTGGGCACGGAGTTAGCATGTGGTGCACTTCTGCTGAGTGAATGACAGGCGTGGTGAAATGAAAACAACGTCAGCTAGAGGTACGTTTGGGATGTAGAAGGAAAACGCGGCAGAACTGGGCAGAAACAATGTGTGTAGTGTAAGGAGTGCTACGTTGAAGGTTTCTTTGAAGTTTCTTGCTTTAAATCCTGCTTTTTGAGGTGGTTTGGCATTTTCAGTGTCTTATGCAGGATTATAAAGGAAAAAAAATTCCTACAATCTAAGCTTAGTAACTGATGCCTTCCAAGGAATTCTCCCATAGAAATGAGGAAGAAGAAACCATTAAAACAAATCCCAATCACTTTCTTCTGTATACGTCATAAGTTTTGCAGCAAGATTACTAATGTAGCATCTCTGTAGTTCTTTGTGTTTTTATAAAAAAAAATCAGTATCTACTTACAGAACATCCATCTACCTGTAAGACAAGTACTATAAGCACAACCCATGTGAAATCTCCCAAACTCACTGGTGGAAGAAAGACCTTTAGGGACACCGGAACTATGATGCCTAATTCTACAATCTGACTATGAGAACTGGACACTGGTTTAGGTCCAGTGCCTTTCTGGAGGTGGGTTTGCATTGGGGGAATGGGGACAGGAGAGGAAGACACAATACAGATGAGACGGCAAGCCCTGCTTGTCCCTCGCTTACCTCACCAATCCAGCCGTCTTGCCTTTTGCTCTTGCCTGCGCGTAGAGAGCTCGGCCCACGGTTTTCTCCTTAATGGTACTAGTAAATGTTGTGCCATCTACCGTCCTAGAGAATGACAGGACACAGGCAGTTGATCAGAATAGCAGCCTTAGCAAAACTAATAAACAATAAGCAATCAATGCAACATGCTTGATTTATTGAATGGGGCGAGTTTGCCTCTGCAAGAAGCAAGAAGAAGGGGCCAGGGATTTAGCTCAGTGGTTCCACTGCCTGCCTCGCAAGCACAAAGATCCAAGTTCAATCCCTGGTTAAAAAAAAAAAAAAAAAAAAAAAAAAAAAAAAAAAAAAAAAAAAAAAAAATAT
>NW_022900922.1:2096649-2099192 GCF_012274545.1 Fukomys damarensis | reverse complement strand
AAAAAAAAAAAAAAAAAAAAAAAAAAAAGAAAGAAACAAGAAGAAAGATAGTTGAATAGTTCATAGATGGGATTCCCTTTATCTGATGGTGTGATTTGAGAAGAGCCAGGATGGCACCCATCCTAAGCTCTTATCCTTTTGTATGGTTCTGTATTTAAACTTGTGTGTATGCAAGTTTTATCAGATGAAGCGTTGTTCTCTTTGGCGTCCCGCGTTGTTCTCTTCAGCTTCCCTTTTCAATGATACGTGATTAGAGAGGTGACTGATAAATCATGGATTCTTGGTAGCCTGGGCCCCAATCCACTGCGGGAAGGAGAGCCACGCCTGCTCCTGACCCAGCTGCCATCACTCAAGTGCCGGGAAGGTAGCACGCCCCTGAACTCCCATAAGTGCCCCCCCTGCACTCTCAGACCTCCCGACTGTGCCAGTCTTTGGACCCACTCTGCAGAGGCAGAGGTGGTCATCAAGGGTATTTTTCTGAGTTCCCAACTTTGAACATCTTTAAAGAAAGGGCGTGGGAAACCTGCAATAGAGCGTTGTGGAGTTCAACCATTTAGAAGGTTGGGGAACTCAATCTGGGCCTTGCAGCCCGAGGTCAGTCAGTGTCATGGGGTTCAGCCATCAGCTAACTGAGACCAGGGGACTTGCATCCTTGCTCTGTCTGAGCCATTAAATGGTAAATACACTATATTGAAATTTTGTTCACTGCAGACATGCTCTGGACTGCTTCTTGATTTCAATTTAATTCACACTATTTAAGGGTGATAGACTAGTGACTACCACAGGTGGTCAGTGTCCAAGTTGTGCTTGATCTTAATGTGTTGCTGATTGTATCAGATGGGGTAAAGCATTGCCGTTGATTTGATGAGCTGTTTTCTCTGATGAAGATGAGAATGTCTGTGGGTTGTTAGAGACACAGAAGCTAGGGTGCAACTGTATCAGGAAGATTTGGGTGATAATCCAGAGATTAAACTAAGGACAGTCCGACAACAAAAATAAAAATGAGAAAACACTTAAGCAAGACACAAGGACAGACTTCCAGTTCACCAATGGCAAACAGTAGGGCAAATGAGGATGAAAAGGCCGATAGTGAACCACCAGGACACCCTGAACTCAAAGCACAGGAAGTAACAAAACAGATCAATCAGGCTCTAGAAAAATTCAAAACAGAAATAATTTCCCAGATAACCATAGAGATAGTGAGCAAAATGGACGTTGTGATTCGAGACTCTAGAGCAGAAACTGACAAAAAAATAGATGAGCTCAGGACCATGATAGAAGCCATGAAGGCCCAGCATAAGAAAGAAATGGAAAAAATAAACGCCCAACATAGGAAAGAAATGGAATCCATAAAAGAGATTCAAACAGATATCCGGGAGATTAAACACTCTATTGAAAGTTTACACAACAGAATAAAAGAATGCAAAGATAGACTCTCAGATATAGAAGATAAGATTGTAGTCAGTGACCATGAAAAGAGAGATCTCTTAAAAACAGTAAGAGATCATGAGAAATCGATCCAGCAATTCCTAGATGATGCAAAGAAGAATAACATAAGACTGATAGGAATATATGAAGTAGCAGGAGAAAATACAAATGACTTTAAAAAGCTGTTCACAGAATTAATGATAGAAAACTTCCCAAACAGAGGGGAAGAATTTGACATTCAGATAACTGAGGCATATAGGACCCCAACTAGCTACAATAAAAAAAAATCTATACCTAGACATATAATAATCAAGATCCCAGAAACCCAACAGAAGGACAAAATACTACAAGCAATAAGAGAAAAGAAACAAATCACATATAAAGGAAAGCCCATCAGAATCAAAGCAGACTTTTCAACACAAACCCTTGGGGCAAGGAGAGGCTGGAATGGGATATTTCAAGTACTAAAAGAGAATAACCTCCAACCTAGACTGATGCATCCTGCAAAACTCTCTTTCAAAATGGATGGGGAAATAAGACACTTCCACCACAAAGAGCACTTGAGAAACTACATGAATACCAAACCAGCACTACAAGTAATTCTAAACAAGGTCCTAGAAAAAGACATGAAGGCAACAACACCATGAGGCCCAACAGAGAAAATCAAATAGGCAAGGCAAGAAATTAAAAGGAGAAGGTGAAACAGTAAAAAGAGCCAATGAAAGGCCAATAACATGTCAATACTAAGTCAGTACATATCAGTGATAACCAGCAATGTCAATGGCCTCAACTCACCAATCCAGAGAACTAGATTGGCAAAGTGGAATAAGAAGCAAAACCCAACAATATGTTGTATACAAGAAACACACCTAGTGCAAAAAGAAGCCCACAGACTGTAAGTGAAAAGATAGAAAACAATTCTCCATGTGACAGGAGCCCAGAAAAAAACAGGGGTAGCAATCTTATTTGCAGACAAAGTAAATTTCAAACCAAAACTGAATCTAGTATTATTGATGTAGGACAGTACTGTATCATACCTCTATGAATGTAAAATATCTAGTACCTGCTTTATGATACATAGTAGGGACTGTGCTTTATCAGAGCTACATTTAATG
>NW_022900922.1:2094540-2096352 GCF_012274545.1 Fukomys damarensis | reverse complement strand
ATATACACACACACATATATATATATAAATTGAATTTTGGGAAACTTTAACGGTGCTGCCAATTTTGGAAAAAGTTATCCCAATTTACTGTGTTGAGTTGGCATTGCACAGAAATGGACAGCCATATTGGTCTAGAAATGTTAATTTTTTTACTTTTATTTTTTGTTTTTTTTCCACATATACAGGGGTAACACATCGTACTAAATATGTAAGGTCATATCTACGTGGGTTTGATTACAGAAACTAATAAAGTATTCTCTAAATAATGAAAAAAGAATAAGATATGACTATAAGAGCGAGAAGCAATTTAAATATGTTCAGGGGCCATTTTCATCTCCAGAATTAAGGATTATTTTAATGTTACATCATTGCCTTTTCTCTTTTACTTTCCTTTTTAGTTTTGTTTTAGAATTCCCTATTTTTAATGCTCATACAGAGATCTCTTTAACTGAAATATCAAATAATTTCTTTGGTGTGAAAAACTATAATAGTACATAGGATCCTAATGAGATAATTAATAATGTGAAATAGCAAGTAAAGGGCTAATAGGGAAAGTGGGAAGGGTGGGGGAAAGGTAATAAGGGAGAGGAAAAAAATATGAGAAACTGAAAAAATGGAAAGACTCTGTCTCAAAATTTAAAAAACTTGAAAGAGGGTTAGGGATGTAGTTCAATGTCATCTCCAGTAACTAAAAACAAAACAACCCCTCCCCCCATACTAGGCATAGCCTGAGGGTATGCAGTGGACTAAATATTTTTGTCTCATCAAATTCATAGGTCGAATCCTACCTCCTATAAGTGGTCTTCAGGAGGTAATTAGGTCAAGGAAGCAGAGCCTCCACCAATAGGCTTAGTGCCCTTGTAAAAGAGAACCCCTAAAGTTCTCTTGACACCTTGTGAGAACAGCAAAAAAGACAACCATGTCTTTTTTCTAAATTAGAAGGTGAGCCTTTATCAGACACTGAATCTTCCAGCCCCTTGATCTTGACTTTCAAGGCTCCACAACTATGGGAAATAAATTTTTATTGTTTAAGCCTACCCATCTATGGCACTTTCTTATGACAGCACCAGCTGACGAAGACAGGGGAGCATCTCATCCAGGAACGGTGGGGGGAAATGGTACAGACATGCAGGGAGGTGCGGAGGAATCCCTTCAGGAAGTCTGTCTCTGTATCCTCTCCCTTGGGGACCACTGTCTTCTCTCTGCATCTCGGTCTCTGCTCATCTTGCCTTTCGCTGGCAGCACCTAATCCTTACCAAGCAATGGCTGTTAGAGTGGCAGAATCACAGAGATTTGGAGCCACGTGGGAACGTGCAGTACTCAGATGGGTAGCTGCTCTGCTTAGGAATGTATGAAGATTGCTATGCTATGCTTGCTATGGTGCCTGGAAAGTGCTACCTAACGTTTGCAGGAGGACACCAAGAATACCAGACAACCCGCAGTGGTAGGGACAGCTTCCTCGAACAAGTTTCCTTCCCAAATGACAGTACCATGTGCCTGGAGGCCCACTTCTGGGTTTGCCCCTTTAGAGGAAAGACACCAGACTCAAGGAGCCAGCTGGCCTGCCCAAGGCCACACAGCGCTCAGAACCTGAGTGAGAACCAGAGCCTACAGGCTCAGGCCCGTGTCTCCCACCAAATCACAGTAAGACTCACAGACCAGCAATTCTTTAAGACTAAGGAAGAATATCTGGGACCTCAATAAAAAAGGCAGAAGACATGTATTGGGTGGTACAGAGGAGGTTTTGGCAGCTTATTTTAAATTGTGACTGTAAAGCAACTATCTTCTGGGGACTTGTATATATATATATAA
>NW_022900922.1:2059686-2094459 GCF_012274545.1 Fukomys damarensis | reverse complement strand
TATATATATATTTGCTTGTTTTTCATTTTTTTGTTTTTTGTTTTTTGTTTTTTTGAGACAGGGTCTCACTATGTAGTTCAGACTGCTCTGGAACTCACTGTGTAGCCCAGGCTGGTCTTGAACTCACAGCGATATTCCTGTCTCAGCCTCCCAAGTGCTGGGATTGCAGGCGTGCACCACTATGCTCAGCTGGGGACTTAAAAATTCAGCCCCGATCATAAGGAGACCAAAATAAATATGTGTTTCACAGTTCTGTATTTTGTCATCTCAAATCTTCTAGGGAAATTAAAAAACAAAAGGAGGGAAAACAGAAACAATACCTACAATAAATTCTGATTATGTGATTTAAAAATAAGAATTTAGGTGAGTAGTTTAAAATGTTTTATAGACATGATGTCATATAAAACTGCTACAGAAAACTTTTCCCTTTCCATTTGCTTTTTTAGAAGAGAACAACTAAAAAAAGGTTGTAAATCTTAAAGTCAGTTAAAAGGATACCAATTTGCATAATGCTTTTTTCTATCCTTTAAAAAAAAAACATGGATCTGCAGATTTTAGCAGACTAAGCACTTGCTAACGAACTTATAATTTTATTCATTCACAATTATCATTAATTATGTTGGCTTATGAAAGACAAAGTCAAATGAGAAGTAGTCCGAGCTAGTGTTTGAATAAAAAATAAGCGATTGGCAGAGCATTGCCCCTGTTCCAGGGGACCGAGAAGGGCTGCCGGTCCGCGCTGGCGCACTCAGGGTGGGGATCTGGGTGCACAGGGTGGAGGCACAGGGAATGTTCCACCCTGGCCATGCTCCCTCCAAGTGGATGATTGGCCCTAAATATTTGAAAGATACTGGAGGAGTTTAAAATTGTTTTTATGATGGAAAATTTAAAATATTTTAAAAATATACTTAAAAATTAAGAGACTAGTATGAGACGTCCAAGAAACCATCATTATCAGTACTCTGCCAATCTTAATTTGTCTGTATTCCCGTGATTTTCTGCCTCGGTTCTTGTGAAGCCAGTCTCATTTCATCCATGAGTGCTTCACTATGTTTTACAGAGAAATTTTAGAAATTCCGTGGGAGGAGCGCTAGGATCATGGGGTAAGAAATACAAAATATTAAAATTAAGCATAAGAAATGATTCTAACACTGTTGTCAACCATGAGTTGATTGCCTGGGGGAAGTAGTGAGTCTATCATGTAGGAAATAGTCAAGTCAATCTCAGATAATCCGCTTGTTAGTGATAGAATAGAGAAATGCAGCCCTGGATAAGTGACTGGATTCAGTCAGTGGTTCTCAAACATCTGGAGGATGGCACTGACTTACTGCACTCACTCCTGTATGGTTTCCTATAAAGCAGAGCAACTTCAAATATTTTTCTTCCCTAAGTAAAAGATATTACAATGCAAGTAAGTGGGAGGTCATTACCATATAGATTGTTTGCTTTAATTTAGTAGCAATAAAAAAATCTTTTACAAACTCTGATACCTGGAACAGAAATAAAGTATGGGGCACAGCCCACAGTGATTCTCTTTTTTTTGGTACTGGGGATCGAACTCGGGTCCTTGTGCTTGCGAGTCCAATAGCAGAACCACTGAGCTAAATCCCCAGCCCTCACAGTGATTCTTGATGTCCAGCAGCTCCCTAGCTCTGGAAGTGAGAACCACTTCGCCGGCTGACCTGCAGGGACCATTCTCAGGAGGGTTTTTGATTCTGTCAGTAGAGCAGTAAGTATCCAATTTCTGGCTCTGCAGAGGAACTACTCACATGGAGAAGTTGGAGATGAAGGCTCCTTTGGGAATCTGGACATCAAATACAACATCTTGAGGCTGTGGGGAGTTGTTCACCAGTTTGCTCTGGATGATGGTATTGGCCATACGAGAAGTAATTGTGGACTGGACTTTATAGCTATAAAGGGTTACTTGATCCACATCCTCCTGAAATGGACAAGAAGGGGTAACTACTCACAGGAAAATCACATAGACCATCACTATGCACATCATATCCATAGCATTCATTATATTTTGCTTGTTATGAGCAATTCTAGGGCATTGGCGAATGTATAAGTCAGGTATTGTTGAGCAGTCTCCTGACTTCTTGAAGCAACCTACAAGAAGTGGGCTTTTGTTTTAAAATAATTTGGTTTGAGATACTCAGAGAATTCTTTAAAAAGTTTGAGTAGAAAATGATTGTAGAAAGAAAGACTGCATTGAAAATGTCCAGAAAATAATTCAAATTCAAGGCCCCAGCTGGGAAAGGAGCAAGGGTCAGGGGTTGGAGGAGGACCCTTGCTGCGTCTTCGGAGTCGCCTGCTGGCTGGGCTGCTGTGGGGTGAAGGGCACATGCAGCTCCCCAAATGCCACAGTGCTACCTCGCCCCCTTCTGTAGTCTCATCTATTACCTTTCCATCTGTAATCCTCATTTCTTCCATTAAACTAAAATGAGTTACGAGAATATTGATGCATGGGGGCAGACTATTCTGGAGAGGGCACTGTGATGCAATTATTGGTCCCACCCTGGACCTCTTTTCCCACCCTTCTCTGTCACTTTAAAGCAGCCCCAGTGTTAAAAAAAAAAAAAAATTAGCAGGTCCACATGCTCAAACATGCTCAAAGGCAAGATATGGAAAACACACATTTTAGGACATGCTGGAGATCCGTAAGCTTCTTCTGATCTATGGCAGTCATGTGACCTACTAGAGTTTTCTTTTTTCTCTAAGAGCACTTGCTGTTTTCAATACTAGCTCATCCCAAGCTAAGATAAAATTCAGCCTTATAGGCTTGCCCTTCTACCCCCTGAAGTGTGACCTTGCAGGGCTTATTGTCAGATTAGAGCAGGAAGTGCTACATAAGTCACTTCCTCTGGCTGTTCCCTGGCCCCAGAAGGCCCACCTTGAACATCTCAGGAACCGGGCCATCTCCTGTCTAAGGGTGCTTTTCCACTGCCACTGCTTTGTTCTCCACAGCTCCCAGGTGATATATTCTAAATATTCAAATCTGTTAAGTTGGAACAAATACGTACATTTGGATGGAACCTGTACAGTTGGTGAAACTACATAAAAAAAAGACATTTTTTAATCTTTTGGTGACATCTGTCCTGTCTGCTCAAACTGTCCTCTTTACTAATGAATTTTAGAAACACTTCCAAAAAGAATTGGGCAAGGAGGGTATTTCAAAAGGCTGGTAAATACACTCAATGATAATGATAAAAGAGACACCTCGATTGATTTCTAGATAATAGTTAACAGGAAAATCATTGAGACATCAATTTGTAACAAAATCAAAGCAGACTTACCATCCTTTCACCCGATTTTTCTTCAGAAAGGCTTCTCTGTGAAAGGAAGTTAGACAATCATTCTTCAACTCATGTTACTTATTACCTCGAGGGCAAAAACTGTACTCTCAGTAAAAAAAAAGTATTTTCCTTCAATATTGAGCTGCAGTCATTCACTGGAGTTGAGACATAAATATGGAATATTCTTGACATTTATTTTTTTCACTGGTGAGTTTTTTGTGAACAAATATCTCAGCCATTGTTGGTTGCATGGACATCATTCTATGATGACAATGCTAAAACAGATATTTTTCAATGAAAGTGTCCAACCAAGCCAGGCGTGGTGGCGCACTCCTGTAATCCCAGTAATTGGGAGGCTGAGGCAGGAGGATCGCTGTGAGTTTGAGACCAGCCTGGGCTGCATAGGGAGTTTCAGGTCAGTTTCAACTACATAGTGAGACCCTGTCTCAAAAAACAAAACAAAACAAAAATAAACAAATAAACAAATAAACAAATAAATAAATAAATAAAAGAAAAGAAAGTGTCCAACCAAACTCACATGGGGTACCATATATCCCCTTTATTCTATTTGTCTGATCTGCTTTTTATTCAGTTGAACGGCGATCTGGATGTTCCATTCTGCTGTGAGGCCATGGGGCTCCGGACATGCAGTCCCCAGCCTGAAATGCCAGGTCTCCTCTCATCCCACCCTTCAAATCTCAGCTCTGGTAGAATTTCCTCAGTGAAATTCTGTCCTCCAGACTGATCAGTTTCTTTTAGTTTGTGTTCTCACTGCAGCTTATTCCTTCCCTGAGAGCAACTGCTGGGCTTTATAAGTATCCATTCTACTTGGACTACTTAGGGTCCATCTCTTGTGTTTTCTCCATGGCTGGCACCAGGAAAATTCTCCGCTTTGGTCACCGTGCTAGGAGATTATCCATGTGAATAACTGCCTTGTGGAAGGGATGGAGGAAATCACCTCGTCTGTGAAAGGTGAATGTCTTAAGAGCGATGAGTGAACGTTTGATGTTTAAGGGATTGTACTAATCTTCTCCGCATCATTCCAATCTTAGTACATGTGCTGCCGAAGCAAGCACCGCTTGAGAGATTATAAAACAAGTCAGTGTTGGATGAAATGTCAGCTTGCCTGACTTGGAGCGAACTGAGATTTCAGTAGATTCTCTGCAACACCTTCACTGTTTTCCTTGGACTTTTTGAGTGCACAGCTCAGCATCACATTTTCTCTCTTGTGCCTACATGAGGACCTCACACGAAGTCTTGCTTACTGGGTTTTAATATTATTGATCTACAAAAACCTGGACTTTAGGAAGTCAAACATTCAGACCCGTACAAAGCAAGGCATCGGTGAGCTTAGTGTTGCTTCCATGACTGCCTCCTTTCTTAGCACATGGGCTCTGTGCTGGAGAATCCGAACCCTTCCTGGCATGCAGAGAACTCGCCCCTCTGAGTTAGGGAATCCTGCCTATGCTGCCTCTGTGACTTGTAGGATGCAGCCCATAGTGGTCAGGTCTCTTTCCCAAGGGACACTCTGAGTTGCTTCCCAAGCCAGAGTGACCAGAGGAGGGAAATGTGTGGCTGTAATGGAAAGTGTCGGTCACCACTAGATTAAAAGACGTGGTCCTAGAAGGAAATTCCTTCTTACAAGACAATTAAATATTTGCATTATCTTAAATTTTGTAGACACACATTGTCAGGTATCCTTTGAGGCACTGTGTGTCCAGTGTGGTTGGAGGCTGCTGGACACCTGTACAGGAATGTCTCTTTTTTCTCCTTGGCAATGCTTCACCTGGATGTAAACCCCCTGGACTGCTAGCTTTTGAGAAAATCTAGCAGCAGGCATCTTCATACCTCTCTGACTTCCTCAGTGATGATCTCGTGCAATGTTTCCCCTTCAGGAGCAAAGCTTACTGTACCTGATACCTCCGGTTGTCTGGCACAAATTGAAATTTGCCTGGGGCCAATTCCACAAGATCACCGTATCCTGTAAACTTAAACAAGAATTTAGGGTATTTATTTCCGTTTTAAAATGTCTAGAGCAAAAGAGACAACTGGTAGTATTCACTGCATTTTTTCACATTCTTTCCACTGCCTCTATGCAATCTCTCTCTCTTTTTTTTTTACACAGTGGCTTCCACAATGTACTTATGTTTGCTAGTTAGGTCTCAGAGGACAGGAAGTGGAAACTGACATCTGACTTTTTGGATGCAGGAATTACATTTCTGAGTTTGTGTGGAGATGATGGACAGGCATGAAGGGGTCAGTGATCCAGTAATTAGGTGAGGGCCTGGGGAAGTATCTGGCTGGGGCAGGAGGTGCATTAGCATGCTGGGCAGGGCAGATGTGAGCCATGCATCTCCCTGCTTGAAAAATGTATGTGGGAGAGGAGCATCAGTCAGAAATGACTGAAAAAAGCACAAATACATTTGGTTTCTTGGCTTCAATTCAAGTTTTCAACACACTAGTGCTTTTCAAAGCATTAGAAAATATGATGGTGTCTAAACAGTGATTTTTTTTCCCCTTGCAAATATCCCATCATATTCTTATCAATTGTTTGCAATTAGAAAATACTTTTTATTTAAATTTATTTTTATTGATACATAAAATCATAAAAATAATACTTATTTATGGAGTACCACACGATTCTTTGATACATATATATGTATGTCAATGTTTAAATGAGGATAAATATATCTGTATCCTCAAACATCACTTTTTCCCTTTTTATTTTATAAAAAATAAAACATTTCAAGACCAAATAATAAGAGAATAACAATAATTATTACACCATGGACTGGAATCTTTAAAGTAGTTCTTGGCATTTTTGTGGGTATTCCATCCACCGAGCATTACAGACTTCTGCATTTGCTAGGATGGCCCTGTAACTTTGTTTTTGTTTTTCTAGCATAAAAGTAGCTCTTGTCTGACTTTCAGAATGACTCAGTCCAAGAACTTCCTTATACTGGGATGGTGAAGGGTTCCGAGTGGAGCGTGAGCTCCATGCGAATTATTCCTACCCTTTGCCAGCCCACTCACCATCTCCCCTGTTATAAAAATATTTAAAATGTCTTTATTGCAAAAATCCTTGGTCAGTTAGGCATGAAACATGATGGTGCCATGATAATGACTTCTATTAAGAGCCATTGTGATATTTCTTAAGAGTAATAGCCAATAATTAGTAGGCACTTACTAGTTCATGCACTGTACTGGGTAGTTTATATATATCATTTAATTCTCATAAAAATCCTACGGATTAAGTCTATTTTTACTCCAATTTTTAAGTAAGGAGTCAATAGCCATGTTCCATAAATGCTACACTATGATACCTGATCACTGAACTTGACTTAAAGCTCACACAAAACCTGCTAATGTGTTAAGAGGCAAACACACATTCCAGTAAGTATAACAGTGAGCACTTGTACTCTGATGAATATTCTCACAAGTGTCCATTCTACATGGAACAAGGTCACTGAATAGAATAGCAATTGCAGTATGATCAGCTCTTTACTGACTTCATGTTTAGGACAACACCAAGAGACCTCTGGAATTACTTACTTCAGGAAGTCCATTTGTGGGGATTTCAAAAGCTGGTGCTTCCAAAAGAAATAACCAGATGAGAAAGCATGTGAGTTGTTTCATTTTTCCGGACAGCTCTGCCAACATCTCCAGAGCAGATGGTCTGGGGAGAACACCGCTCCTTCTACTGAGCCAAGTTCAATGAAAACACAGAAGAAAACAGTTCACTTTAAAAAACAAGAAAAAGAAGAGAGCTAACTGTGTTCAAAATGTGGACAAATATTTGTTCTGGAGCTCAAACTTGAGCTGTGGGGGTGGAAGGGACACCCAGAGGTTATTCAAACAGCAAAGCCAGAAGCAGTCTGTAGACTGTAGGGACAAGTCAGGGTCAGAATCTAGGTCAGATAGCTGTGCTTTCTTTTTTTCTTCTTTTACTAATTTCTATTGGCCTAAAAATAATTATCATCTTTAAAAGACCAAGTGTGGAATCATACCAAGAAATAGAGGCAGAGAGGAAAGCTAAAGTGAAAAATTTCTGGAAACAAAATTCTTTTGCTTAAATGAAAGCAGGCAATAGCTAGATATAGGTGCACACATCTGCACTTCTGGCTTCTAGGAGGACTGAGGCAGGGAGCTTGAAAGTTTGAAGTCAGCCTGGCCAATTTAGTGAGACCTTGTCTCAAAATAAAATTTAAAAGGGGCTCAGTGGTAGAGCACTTACCTGGCACGCATAGGCCCTGGGTTCAATCTCTAGCATTGCAAAAGCAAGCAAACAAATAAATGAAAATTTAAAAACCGAGTAGAAGTTTAGGAAAAGTAAGGAAGAAAGACATTTTCTTAGCTAAAAATTCATAGTTAAGGTTTTCCGCTTTCTCTTTGATGACCGAGTACCTCTTACATTTAAAGAACTGGGCAAGTCGATGCCATAGTCAAAGACTCACTCTTCAGGATTTGTTTTTCCTCATTGAGTTTATTGGTGCATTTTAGGTATACAGTACAGTTACATTCATCACTGGAATCTTGTACCTGTACATGACAGTCTTGGTTTTCATTTTTTTCATTCTCCTACCCTTCGTTCACCCCCCGCTCCCTTCCCTATTTACAAAAACTTTTTTCCCATTTTTTCTTTTTCTAATATAGGGAGAATGCTTCTTGAATGGATTTGATTAAGGCTGCGGGGTTCATCACGCTGTGCCCCAATCTCAATTTACCTGGTGGCACAGTGAGCTAGTTCCATCATTCTGGTGAGTCATTGGTTAAAAAATAAGGACTATGAACTATGAACTATAAAATTGCTACTATATTATTTCTATATGAGGAACAAATTCCCAGGAAATCATATAGAAATAATAATTATGGAAAAGTTCACATCTACAGAAGACGGACAACAGGCACATTGACAAATAATGGGGAAATGCCTAAATGAATAGTTCAGTTAGTTAATATAATATAACCATTGACAGGCCCTTTGACCAAGAGCAGCAGAGAAGCCCAGCCGAATGGGTGCCAACACAGCGGTGTCCTTGCTCCTCCCCTGGAATAAGAGAAAGAGGGCCTCTCTGAGGCTCCTAGATAAAAATTGAAGCCCACTGGAAAAGTGAAGAAAATCTCTGTGATAAAGGCTCACCAGACCACCATACTTGGTAAGTTGGAGGGACCAGCACCTCACATCAGAACCTGGTCCAACTTCAGAGGAAGGGTAGCTGGAACCTGCAGTAGAACCTTGCAGAGTTCAACCCAGCAGGAAGGAGGTCAGTGATCTCAACTTGGGCCTTGCAGTCAAAATCATCCTGAACCTCAGGGAACAGCTGCTGGCTTGCTGAGACTAATTAGCTTAAATCTACACACTCCTGCCCATGCTGTCTATGGTGTCAATAGAGGCACATTCAGAAGGAGGCCCTCTACTTCTAGTTGTAGTTTTTCTTTTCAAAGTAATGTTTTTCTCTTATCTTTAATATTTAAAAATTTTTATCTTTTTCTTTTCTCAATTTTTCTCTTTTTAATCCTTTTATCTTCTTTTCTTTTTCTCTCCCACCTCCATCTTTATTTCTCTCTCCTTTGTTCCTGTTCCTATCCTAATTCAAATTTATATTCTTTCTTTTTCTTTTCTTCTCTTTTTCCTTCTCTCAATTGTCATTAATTTTAAAAGGAAGTGATTACAGTCTCTAGCCTTCCTATTGCTGTTAGTTTTGTTCTTATGTATGTTTTATTCTGTCTTCTCTTCTTCTCTTCAACAGCTTCCTAGAGTTTGTGTGACCTACCTGCATCCTCTGACCTCACTTCTAACCTTTCTCTATCCTATCTATCCCTCCCTCCCCAACTCCTTCTAAATCCCCATCCTGAAGGGTAAAGTTGCTATATTGAAGAGTTTATTCACTATAAATATATTTTGGGCTGGTCCTACATTTTTATTTAATTAACACAGTTAAAGGTGATAGATTAATAACTATCACAAATTGTCATTTTCTAAGCTGTGCTTGATGCTATTATGTTGCTGATTGTATCACTTGGGCTAAATTGTTGTGATTGATCTAATCAGTTGTCCCTCCTGGTATAATGAAAAGGGAGTGTCACTGAGTCATTAGAGACTTAAAACCTAATGACCAGCTATATCTGGAAGATCAAAGTATTAGCCCAGCAATTCAATCAAGGAAAGTATCAACAACAAAAATAGAAATGAGAAGACATTTAAACAAGGCACAAACACAGACTTCCACCTCACCAAAGGTAAACTCTAGGGGAAATGAGGTGGAAAAGTCTGACAGTCAACCATCTGGACACCCTGACCTGATAGCACAGGAAGTAGCAAAACAGATAAATGAGGCTCTAGAAAAATTCAAAAACAGAAATAATTTCCCAGATAACCACAGAGATGGTGAGAAGAATGAAAGAAATGATTAGAGACTCTAGAAAAGAAACAGATAAAACATAGATGTGCTCAGGACCATGATGGAAACCATGAATGTCCAGCATAGGAAAGAAATGGAATCCATGAAACAGATTCTCCTGGATACACAGATATCCAGGAGATTAAAAACTCTATAGAAAGCATTAGAATTTCAGATATAGAAGAATTTCAGATATAGAAGATAGGATTGTGGTCAGTAACCATGAAAAGAGAGATCTCTTAAAAATAGTACGGGACCATGAGAAATCAATCCAAGAACTCTTAGATAATGCAAAGAAGAATAATATAAGACTGAAAGGAGTCCATGAAGTAGCAGGAGAAAGTGCAAATGACATTTAAAAAAACTGTTCACAGAATTAATGACAGAAAACTTTCCAAACAGAGGGGAAGAATTTGACATAAAGATAAGTGAAGCATATAGGACTCCAACTAGCCATGATAAAAAAAATCTACACCTAGACATACAATAATCAGGACCCCAGAAACCCAACAGAAGAACAAAATACTACAAACAGTTAGAGGAAAAAAAAAAAAAAACAAATTACATGCAAAGAAAAGCCCAACAGAAGCACAGCAGACTTTTCAACACAAACTCTTAAGTCAAGGAGAGCCTGGAGTTTGGTATTTCAAGTCCTAACAGAAAACAGCCTCCAACCTAGACTGATGTATCCTGCAAAACTAGCTTTCAAAACTGATGGGGAAATAAGATACTTCCATGACAAAGAACACCTGAGAAATTTCATAAACACCAAATTGGCACTCCAAAAACTTCTAAACAATATCCTGGAAAAAATAAAATGAAGGCCATAATTCCATAAGGTCCAAAAGAGCAAATATACCAGGCAAGGAAAGAAATTAAGGGGAGAGAGGGAAAAATAAAAAATAAAAGAACCAACAACAGGAAAATAACATGACAATGAAAAGTCAATATATAACAGCTATAACCATCAATGTTAATGGCCAAAACTCACCAATCAAAAGAAATAGGCTGGCAGAATGGATTAAGAAGCAAAATCCAACAATGTGCTGTATACAAAAAACCCATTTAATCCACAAAGAAATTAATAGACTGAGAGTAAAAGGGTGGAAAACAGTTCTCTGTGTGACAGGAGGTTGGAAAAAAATGGGGTAGCTATCTTATCTGCAGATAGAGCAGATTTCAAACCAAAACTAATTAAGAGAGACAAAGAAGGCCACTACATCTGTGTAAAGGGAAGAAATGTCAATCACAAATATATATGCACTGAATACTAATGCCCCCAGCTATACAAAACAAATATTAATGGAATATCAAAAAAGAAATAAGCACTAATACAATTGTAGTGGGGGACCTCAATGCTCCACTGACACAAATACACAGATCATCTACACAAAAAAATCAACAACAAAATAACAGAACTGAATGAAGTCTTTGAACAAATGGACTTAGTAGATGTCTACAGAGTGTTCTAACCCAGAAAATCAGAATATACATTCTTTTTGTCTGCACACAGGTCATCCTCCAAAATAGACCACATGCTAGCTCATAGAACATGCTTAAGTAAATGCAAAGGAATTGAAGTTATCACCAGTGTAATATCAGACCATAGTGCAATTAAACTGGAGATCAATAGCATAAGAAACTGCAAGAACTTCACAAACACCTGGAAATTAAATAACACTCTGCTGAACAACCATTGGGTCACAGAGGAAATTAAAGAAGAAATTAGACAGTTTCTAAAATTAAATGATAATGCCAATACAATATACAGGATCCCATGGGACACAATGAAAGCAATTCTATGAGGGAAAGTCATAGCAGTAAATTCTCATACTAGGAAAACAGAGTGAGCTCAAATAAACAGCCTAATGCTTAACCTTAAGCTCCTAGAAAAAGAAGAGCAAGACAAACCAAAAGCTTGTACCAGGGAGGAAATTATGAAGATCAGAGCAGAAATTAATGCAACGAAGACTAAGAGAATGATACAAAAAAAAATGAATGAATTGAAGAGTTGTTTTTTCAAAAGAAAAAATACAATCAATAAACTCTCAGTCAACTTTATTTAAAAAAAGGAAGGAAAAGGCTCAAATTCATGCAATTAGGAATGAAAAAGGTGAAATCAAAACAGATCAAGCAGAAATCCAGAGGATCGTCAATACCTACTTTGAGAACCTGTACTCCAATAAAATGGAAAACACAGAATAAATGTACAGATTCCTAGATATATATGAACTTCCAAAGTCGAACAAAGAAGATATAAAAAGTCCAAACACCCCAATTACAATCAGTGAAGTTGAAAATATAATTAAAACAAATGTGAAATAGGAAGAAAAGGGCTGAAGGTGTAGGGAAAGTGGGGAGGGTAGGGGAAAGAGAATAAAGGAAAAGAAAAAATATGAGAAAATGAAAAAATGGAAATAAAGTATTTTTAAATGGGGAGGGGAGGAGGGGGTGAAGGGAGGGCAGGGACAAGAGGAAAAAATGAGAACCAAGACCTGTCATGTAAAGGTACAAGGTCCCAGTAATGAATGTAACTGTACTGTGTACCTAAAATGTACCATTAAACTCAATAAAAGGAAAAAAAGAAAAAAGAAAATATAATTAAAACATTGCCAACAAAGAAAAGCCCAGGTCTTGATGGCATCACTACTGAATACTACAAGACATTTAGAGAAGAACTATCACCACTACTCTTTAAACTCTTCAGTGAAATTGAAAGGGAACCAATACTTCCAAATTCATTCCTGGAAACAACTATTACTTTAATCCCAAAGGCAGGGAAAGACCCAACCAATCTCCCTAACGAGCATACATGCAAAAACCCTCAATAAGGGGCTTGAGTTTTAGCTCAGGGGCTCCAAGCCTGCCTCACAAGTGCAAGGTCCTGAGTTGTATCCCCAGTACCACAAAAACAAAAAACGAAAACAACAATAACAATAACAACAATAACAAAAATCCCCACAAAAAAAAAAACCCTCAATAAGATACTGACAAACAGAATACAGAAGACCACCAAGAAGATCATACACCTGACCAAATTGGATTTATCTCAGGGATGCAAGAATGGTTCAACATACATAAATCAATAAATGTAATACACTGTATTATCAGAATCAAGGACAGAAAAAATATGATCATCTCAATAGATGCAGAACAAGCATTTGATAAAATTTAACACCCATTCATGATAAAATCCCTACAGAAAATTTGAATAGATGGTCTTTATCTCAGCCTGATAAAGGCTACCTAAGAAAAACCAACAGCCAATATCATACTAAATGGTCAAAAACTGAAAACTTTCAGGCTAAAGTCAGGAACAAGACAAAGATGTCCACTATCACCACTCCTGTTCAATATACTTCTAGAAACATTAGCCACAGCAATTAGACAAGAGAGAGAAATAAAAGGAATAAAGATAGGAAAGGAAGAAGTTAAACTGTCACTATTTGTTGATGATATGATACTCTATATAGTAACCCACAATACTCTGCCAAAAGACTTCTAGACTTAATTGACAGATTCAGCAGAGTAGCAGGATACAAGGTGAATACTCAAAAATCAATAGCCTTCTTGTACACAAATAACAGACTCAATGAGAGAGAAATTAAGGAAAAAATTCCTTTCACAATAGCATCCAAAAAAAATGAAGTATCTAGGAATCAATCTAACAAAAGAAGCAAAAGACCTCTATACTGAAAATTACAGCACTCTGAAAAAAGAGATCAAAGAGGATATAAGAAAATGGAAAGACATCCCTTGATCCTGGGTAGGAAGAATCAACATAGTGTAAATGGCCATACTTTCAAAGCTGCTATACATATTCAGTGCAAGTCCAATTGAAATCCCAACAGTATATTTCACAGAACTTGAGAAAATAATCCAAAACTTCATTTGGAACCAGAAGAGACCTAGAATAGCAAAAGCCATTCTAGGCAACAGAGACATGACAGGGGGTATCACAATTCTCAACTTGAAACTATACTACAAAGCCACTGTGATTAAAAACAGCATGGAATTGGCAAAGAAACAGACCAGGGGATCAATGGAATGGATTAGAAGATGTAGAAACAACACCAGACTTCCAAAGCTACCTCATCTTTGACAAAGGAGTCAACCATCCTCACTGGAGGAGAGATAGCCTCTCTAACAAATGGTGTTGGGAAACTGGATTTCAACTTGCCAAAGATTAAAACTAGATCCCTATCTTTCACTATGCACTAAAGTAAAATCCAAGTCGATTAAGGATCTAAATATCACAACAGCAACACTAAACTTACTGGAAAGTAAATTAGGTAGAACTCTCGACGACATCGGCATAGAAGACTATGAGCAAATCCTCTGCAGCATGAGAACTTGCACAAAGAATCAGCAACTGGGATCTCAGTGTATTAAAAAGGTGTTGCAGTGCAAGAGAAACCACCAACAGAGCTAAGAGGCAACCTGTAATGCTGGGAAAAATTTTTACCAGCTACTCCTCAGACAAAGCCCTACTATCTATATATAAAGAATTTAAAAAATCAGACTCCCCAAATACAAAGACCTGATCAAAAAATGGGCATCTGAAATGATTTCTCAGACAAAGAAGTAGAAACAGCAAATAAACGTATGAAAATATGTTCAACACCACCGGTCTTTCAAGTGATGCAGATGAAAACAACACTGAGATTCCCTCTTATCCCAGAAAGAATGGCTGCTATCAAGAAATCCACCAATAACAAATGCTGGCAGGGCTGTGGGGAGAAAGGAACCCTTCTCCATTGTTGGTGGGAGTGCGGACTGGTGCAACCACTGTGGAAATCAACATGGAGATAACTCAAAAAACTAGGATTAGAGGTTCCATTTGACCCAGCCATCCCTCTGCCGGGTATCTTTCCAAAAGAATTAAAAGAATCATACCACAGTGGTATATGCACACCCATGGTTATAGTGGCACAGTTTGTAATAGCTAAATCTTGGAAACAGCCCTATTGCCTGTCATCTGGAGACTGGAAAAAGAAGATGTGGTTTTCTATACAATGGAGTACTACTCAGTCATAAAAAATGGGAAACTAGAGATATTTATAGCTAAATGGATGCATATTGAGGCTTGAGTAAATACCAAATAGTTCCTCTGGTGTGAAAAACTAAAAGTGTAAATAAGATCCAAATGGTATAATTGATAGTGTGAAGTGGGAAGAAAATGGCTAAAGGGAAAGTGGGAAGGAGAGGGGCAAGGAAAAAAGGGAAAAGAAAAATACGAGAAATGGAAAGACATGGAAACAAAGTCTTTGTAAATAGGGAAGGGAGGAGCGGGTGAAGGGAGCGCAGGGGAAGGGGGACAAATAAGAACCAAGATGGGTCATGTAAGGGTACAAGATCCCAGCGATGGAGATTACTGTGTTGTTTGCTTTACATGTACCAGTAAACTTAATGGGGTTAAAAACCCTGACAGGGGCTTTGCTATGTCTACTAGGTAGCAAATACAAATCTGTAAAGCACAGCGAGTCCTTACCTTCCGGTGACTCAGTCGGTAGTGGAGAAGGAGGGACAATGTCTGGCACAGGGTGTGAGTGGGTGAATGGAGTGCAGTGCAGAGATGGTGCAGAGGAAGTGGGATCCACTTAGCGGGCTACGGTGAGCACGTTCTGCAGAGAAGTCGGCTTCCTCTGTGGATCTGGAGAGATGGGGGATTTCTCCAGGCTGATGGTGGGAGGCTCCCTTCAGCAAGTGAGATGAGGACACAGGGCTGGCCAGGCACACAGGGACACAGAAGTGGGTCAGTACGGCAGGCGATAGAGGGGAGCTGGGCGGACAGGCAGCTGAGGCAGAGGCCACAGGACACTGATATGCCAGGCTATGGAGCCTGGACTCTGCACACGATCAAGTGGGAACTCTGGAGGGTTGCTAGAAGGGAGGAGCACAAAGGACAGCACTCACGTTTTATAAAGGTCACTGTACGTGCAGCTTGGATGATAGAAGAGGCAAGACAAGAAGCCAAGCAACCATTTAAGGGACTGACAGTTTTGTTGAGACAATGTGAGACCAGTTGAAGAGTATGGCTTGAGAAGAGGGTTCATAACAAATTCCTGTAAGATACAGATATTAAAAAATTTATGCAAGCATAAATTTTTGACATATAGAAGTGTGTGTGCAAATTATTCTTTTTTTTTTTTTTGTTCAGGGGATTAAACTCGGATCCTTGTGCTTGAGAGTCTGGCAGTGAAACCACTGAGCTAAATCCCCAGCCCGCAAATTATTCTTACATAGGGTAAAACAGCACGCAGATTAACAAAGACATGTATTTACGGCTACAAGAAAAATGTGTAGATTGGCAAACAGTCAAGAAATCATAGCGACCGTCTTGGTGGCAGGCTTCTGAGTCATGGATGCTTTCTTCTTTAGGGTAGTTCTTCAAACATTGCGGTCTTTCAGGTTCCAGCCTCTTCCATCCAATCACGTCACCTTCAGTCTGATATTCAAAATTAATTAAGAAACCATATCCAGGGCGGCCTGGGTCCCACCTCCTTTGCATGCTGATAGCCTCTTGCCAAACCCCAAGGTCTCACAAAAACACCCTGTTTGTTCTCTCTCGATGTTCAGAAGCATAGCAGCCTCCATTCATTCGGGCGGGTTATGTGTTCAGGTCACAGAGTCCTGAACCTGTGACCCTGCCGTTCCCCTCTCCCCACCCAGGCAGCTGAAAGAGTCGACTGTCTTAAATGTTCCTGATTTGGAAGATTGAAAACACTACTGTGGTGGCCACAAGAGTATTCACTTTCATGGATGTGAAGACCAGTAGGACATCTGTAAGGAAAAAAAGTCATAATATATCAGGTTTGAACAAGCTAATAACTTGACTACTCTGAGAATTCTGAGAAACATCGGCAGTGTTGCAAATCATCACTCTGAGTGTGTCCTTGTGATTCAGTTAGCAGAAATGGCCATAGAAGTCACAGATTTATAATATGTAGTTCTACCACTGGGAAAGAGTATAACTTTCAAAGTCCAAAGTCAAACCTGAACTACCGTATAAATAATGACTTCTGACCCTCACGTCCTTGCTCACTAGGTTGAGTGAAGCAAAATGTGGAAAAGATCTGTTTTCTATGTATGTTTGCACTCTGATGTGTTCTGCACATAGTGAAGTCAAGAGTTTTTTTTTTTTTTTTGTAATGGGGATCGAACTCGGGTCCTTGAGCTTGCGAGGCAGGTGGCGGCCCCACTGAGCTAAATCCCCAGCCTGTCAATACATTTTTTTTCAGAATTAAAGATAAGCTGTCTGAATTTTCAAGATAATGTTCTATTGCTCTGCCAAATCTGTTCCCCTCTTTTAGGCACAGTGTGGTTTAGTGAGCTTTGGAGCCAGAAGGTAAAGATGTCTAGTAAGAGAAACGTTTGCAAAAGACTAGCTGTGGTGTTACGGAAGGAATTGACAAGTGACACACAGAGAGGCAGCAGAATGGAGGTAAAATGAAAAAGTTTACTCCATCGATGGGGATCAAAGATAGCACCTAGTGGCGGTGCCCTGATCGATTCCCCCATTGGGTTACAACTCCTTCTTTTATAGGGTTTTACAGCTTTGATCTCACTCAGTTGGTTACACTGCATTTTCACAGCTCACATTTGCTGATGCCCAAAACAGGTGAATTTCAACCCAGATGTAGTTCTTTGTCAGGGAAGTTACCTACTGTAGCCAGGGGGAAGGAAGCTTGTTTGGTCAACAAAGCTGACAATGGTTCTTTTCTCTTACAAACTTTTGGGTACAGGTTAATTCTGAACTAAGCAGAGTGAGGCGCAGAAGTTTCCTTACATTGTGACGTTTTCTAGGTTTTCACTATTACCCGAGTTTTCCTAATCATTAGCACCAGTCAAAGATGGGAAGGCAGGGAGGACTGCAGGCTAACTCCCACTTGTTCTCCAGTCAACAGACTCTGCAGTCAGTCACTTCCGTTACTTTCTGTTCTGTGCCCTGATGCCCACAGTTCAAATGCACACCCACTCCAAGGGCACACAGTTAGGCTCAGGTTACCAGTGACAGCCACAGTGTGTCCATTCTAGTGTAGAAGTTTCTTGTATTCCTTCCAGGAAGTCTGGGTATTTCTGGAAAGGAAGGAGGCAGCCCTGGGAGTTGAGTCACCCTGACACTCAGATTAGGCAGGAAATACCTTCACAGGACTCCTGGGGCATCTCCGAGGAATAAAGAGCACAGGAGGATATTCAAATAGCTGGGGCCCAAAGGATGTTAGTGTCGTCTAGCTGGGTTCTCTAAAAGACGATGAAGTGAGGTACATGTGGCCAGAGTCAGCCAGCCAGGCAGAGGGTGGAGGGGGGGCGAGGGCACAGTGACCCCGGCTGTGGGATCTGAACTGAGTGCTCAGGTTCCAGAACTTCACTCTCCATCACTCTGTAGCTCACTAATGCTTTCACGATTTTGTGCAAATCTCTGGATTCCTCAGTGTTTGCATCTGGAAATGGAGGATATCGCATACGAAGGTCTTCAAACAGTGCTGGGGACACATCAAGTGCTTCCTAAGTGTTAGTGATCGTTATTGGTAAAGTGAATTCAATGCAAGGTGTTGTGATTTCCAGGCAAGCACGGTATGCGTTCCCCATTCATATTCTGCTCTTGACTCTTCAGAGAGTTAAGTGCACTTCACAGAGAATGGATGTAGCCAAGGAGAAAGGCAGATCTTATTAGCTTTTATTTGACACCCAATTAGCACCCTGCAGTTCAGTGCTGGAGTTATGGACCCCCACCGTGTTATTCTTTCTAGTGAGAGCAATTCTGAAAAGAACACACAAGGAGAGGTGAATGAAGAGTCAGAAGCCAGGGGGCAGCACCTTTTGTAAGAAGAAGGCTGGAAAGTCTAAAAGGAGAATAAACCAGACTTGTGAGACCCCACCAAAATGTGCCTTACAAGCCATGTTTGAAAAATGTGGGAAGCCACGAAGAGGATGGTAGACCAGCAGGGAGGGAAAGATGGGTTAGGGTCTACTCACAGCCTGTTCAGGTTGATTTTTTCCTCGGAATATGACTGTTGATCTGGAAAGAACAGCAAGCAACGGAGAAGAGGGAAAGCAAACCCAGGAGAAATGGGGTGATAGCAAGACTGCACTGAAAGAGTTTAAATGAATTGTTTCCCCGAGTAATTGTACTCGAGGCTACGGAATGAAGTTCTCAAGGGAAACAGCTTGTGAATTATAAATGCTAGGTTACTTCAGTGTGCAAAAAGGAGGACATTTAGATTCTGTAAATTACAGGATGGGGAGCTTGAAGGGGACTAAATTTTGGAAAAAAATTATATAAAATTATTTAAAGAGATGGCTTGAGAATGCTTTAAAAAACTAAGTCAATCTGACGAAATTGGGTGTAGAGGCTCTGGTGAGTAACGGTAGCCAGCGGGGGCAGGATGTGATGAAGAAGCCACTGGGCAGTGAGGGTCACAGTGGGCTTGGAGGTGTAGTGGTGAGAGCCTTACTGAGCTAAAGCGACTCCATGTTGACCAGCAAATGGCCCAGAGACTGTTGTTCCCCCACCCCTTACAGGATAAGTAGTGATTAATTGTGAATTACTAGGTAACTGCTTGGGAATAGCTGGGAAACTAGAGAGAAACTGTAACAAACACAGATACCCAAAGTAAATCACTCTACTCCTTGTCGACCCGTAACTGAATGTTCTGAACACCACAATCTATAAAACAATGGGTAATCGATCTGCTGACTATTAGTACGTAACGGTCGAGTACATGATTGATGACCACCAGCTCGGATCAACTGACCACTTGCCTTTGCCCCCTTCCTGTAAGTTTCGAGTGTTAACTCCCCACATAGCCCTATATAAAATAGCCTCTGACTCTGAGCTAGTTGCCTCTCTGAGTTACTTGGCTCCGGGAGTGCCGTCTGGCCAGACTAATAAAGGTCTATTTGCCAACCAGCCTGGTGTGTTCCTTCCTGGGTGACTCTTGCTGTCTGACAAGCTCCTGGAGCCTTGACGAGCTTTAGGGCCCAGCATCATGGAGGCTTTTCGGCTGTTCATGCTCCACGGAGTAAAAGTGAGACTAAGTCTTACATAGTCAGCTTCCCATTACTATGACAAAATTCCTGAGATGAAAAACTGAAGTGGAAGAAATGTGTATTTGGTCACAGTTTTAGAAGTTTCCATCCACATTCAGTGGCTCTGTTGCTTTTGGGCCTGTGGTAAAGCAAAGCACCATGGGAGGAGTTTATGTCAGAGGAAACCGCTCACCTCATGACAGCCACAAGGCAGAGAGAGAGAGAGAGAGAGAGAAAGAGAGAGAGAGAAGAGCAGAAGGGGTGAGGGTCACAGTATCCCTCCAAGGCCACACCCCCAATGACCTAACTCCTCAGTAGGCCCCATCCTCCCAACAGTACCACAGCCTGGGGCCTTTGCAGACATTCCAGATCCAAAGTACAGTAGAGCTTGACAGACCAACGTAGGCGGGAGTCAGCCTGGCCCTGAAGTTCAGGAACTGTGTGCAAAGCAGCTTGGCAGACTAGAAATGAAGCCAGACAGATGGTATGCTGTTGACATTCTCAGGGGCCAGGGAGCGGAAGAAACGGACAATCCTCAGGTGTGGGGGCTGGGTTAACGTCCACGCCAGAGACTTGTCCCCATCCCAGCCCAGGACAAGAGTAAACCAATTTGTCAGCAGACCCAGGAGCTGGTAACACACGGACAACGCATAGTGCTGCTCACGGGTCACAGCCCAGTTCTTCCCCTTGATTACTGAGCTTGCAAATTGCCAGGGAACTTACTGCCCCCCCAAATCAGTGACTGTGCAGTGCTGGATTGAACATTAAGTTGAACTAATTTTACTTTTTTATAACTATGATATTTCTAAATTGGAAGGTTCAGATTTGCTAGAAGCACAGATTTGTCACAATGTACCTTTCTTTCATGGATGAAGGAGAAAAAGAAAATGGAATGAATTTCACTCGTTTAATTGCAGAGCCAGTTGTTTGAACAAATTCAAGCTTTGATGAATAGGCTGATGTTATCTCAAGGAGTAAATTCAGTGGTGAGAAACTGGGCCCTGTAATTCACGGAACTTGTTTGAATAAAATATTCCTGAAGCAAATTTGAGTGATGAAGAGGGGATTGGCTGAACATCAGCTCTAGAAGCATTTCATGAACTCTCAGCGCATTCTCTGACGTAGACTTGGAATACTGCTTCCGAGGTTGAGTTATACTATGAAAAACTCTACTAAATTAGAGGTCAACTATTGGAGGCTATAGAAGAGTTAGAGGTTTGAAAACTGTCACACGAGGACACGGAATTAATCTGTGGTTCAAGAAAGAAAATCGTTTAAAAATAGAAGCTGGTGTTGCAATGACAACCACCTACGTGTGAAGCCAGAGAGGAGGTTATTTAAGAGTTGTTACTCTGTGGAGACTCTACCAGGGTGGAGGAACAAGGAGTCCGGGAAAAGAAACCAACAGTTGGAAGAGGCCGGGCCAGGGGCCAGTCGGTGTGACAGAAGCACGAGCAGGGCCGGTACTGCTGAGAGTTCACACGGATGGAGCGAGGCCCTTCTGGAAGACCTCTGAGGATCAAACGCCTGCGGGAGAGTTCCCCTGAGATGTGAGTTTGGCGGTGTCCACAGGGCCGGGATGTGGTGGTGAACTGGGCCAAACTCCCCCGGGCCTGTTCTTAACCACTGTATTTCCAGGGGTGGTGCCCGGAATGTTCTGTTAATCATCTCTCCTGAGTCTGGGGGCTGACTGGGTTCAGGAGGGTGATTCTTTCATCCCATGTGGTATAGGCACAGCCACAGTCAGGGAGACACTCAGCTGGGTTGGAGCTTCCAAAGAGCTCCTGAGGGCCATGGCTGGTGCTGAGCTCAGTGAGGGCTGCTGACCAGAGCGCCTCAGTTCTCCCTGCGTGACTTGCATGGCAAAATGGGTCTCCAGAAGGGGACTCACTCCAAAGGTGCAGGAATGGAAGCTGTGGGTCACACAAGGCCACCTTTGGAACTTACACAGTCACATTTCTTTAGTGTTGGGCAAATCAAGTCTCAGTGAGAGCCATGATTCCACGGGAGGAGAAGGAATTCCACCTCTAGTTAGAAGATGGCAATGAGAACCGGGCCATCCTTAATCTAGTATAAGAAAAATGGGGGTTGGAGATGGCATAGGTTGCAGAGACTTTCAAAATGGAAATGGCGGCCTCACGGAGGGTATTGTGAAGATGAATTGAGTGACACAAGCGATGATCTTTCTAGTCCCTGAAACACAGTCAAGTCTTGTTAAATAGCAGCTGTTGTTAATAACACGACTGTTATTAATAATGCAGTGTCTGTCATAGATGTGTCTAAACTCTAAACAGAGGCTGCAAGGCCAGAGTTTAGGAAAGCACAGAAGGATTCTCATATTGGGAAAGTCCAACCCTGGAAAATGAACTCCAGGCAACCATGAAGCTCCTGTAGCTCAAAGTGCTAGAAACAGACTTCCTCCCATTTTGCCTGCTCAGAGCATTTCCCCTTCTGCCGAGCTTCCTTCTTGGCTTATCTAGAGGGGAGTCTGTCCGAGATAAGTTGTGAAGTGAGAACAGCATGAAAAACAGACCCTCAAAATATTTCAGGTGGGTGGGGTTCTATGGCACTCTTCAAACTGGAGCAAACAAATAAACAAATTGGCCCTTTAAAACATTTACTTGGGCTGGGGATTTAGCTCAGTGGTTCTGCCAATTGCCTCACAAGCTCAAGGTCCCAAGTTTGATCCCCGGCACCAACACAACAACAACAACAACAACAAAACATTTACTTGTGTGGCCTGACGTCTTATACAGGACTTGACCAATATAATAAACTCACCATAGTTTTTCTCTTCTAGGGAGAGACGGGTGTGAGTTTGTTTTTCGGGACAGGAGGTTCCTACCTCTTGAGTGTGCTATGATCACAGCTCTATAGGGGAAAATGATGCTTAAAATCACAGCTCATTGAAGCTGCTTTTTTCCTGCAGGGAACATTACAGCTTCTGTCTAGAAAATGTAGTTGTGTGCACAGAATATTTTACCATAGGCATTCGTTGTTTCCCATGCATGGAATTTGGTTACCATCATTTGGTTAAATAACCCAGCCTGCCAGCCTCGGGGCTCAAATTTCAGTCTCGCAGAACATCCATGGGACAAAGTGCACAGACCACGTGCCTGACTGCCAGTTCCCCAGTCTGTCGATCAACTACATGGTGACAGGTGATTACGATCAGTGATCGGTGACCAATGGCGTCACTTCCTGCCAAGTCTTCCTGAAATATGCTCTTGGGGTCGAATGAAGGCAGCAAAATGTGTGGCTCATTTTCTTCTTAGCTTTGCAGGGGTCACCTTACCCGACACAAAAGTGGGTAACTGAAAGACAGAATGGGCAACAAAGGTGAGGGAGCAGCGAGGAAATAGAAACTCTTGTGCTGGAGTAAAATTTGAGTTTGGATATAGATACAGTTGTAGAAGAAATAGCTGAGGAGGGGAAAATGGGGTAGGACATGAGCAGTTATTCCTCCTAAACCAACCCTTATACTTCAAAAATAAGAAGCTATGTTTCGCAGCTAGGTCAGTGCAGGGAAGGAGGGAGAGAAGGAGGGAGGAAGGGAGAGGGACAGGGAGAGGGAGAGGGAGACAAACCGAGAGCACTTGGGGAAATGTATTCGTCAGTATGGGCTAGGCCATGTTTAGGTAACAAACAGCCCCCAAATCTCAGCGGTTTAAAAGAACCACAGCTTGCTCATTTGCTTCTCAGGCATTTACATGTCCTTTGCAGGTGAGCGGAGCTCTGGCCCATGTTTCCCTTGCTCAGAGGTCTGGCCGAGAGAGGCAGAGTACGTGGATAAGGAGAATGGGAAAAATGGGGAGTACTTTGGCTAAATGTTTGTGAGTGCAAATGACAAGTGTCAGTTCCAGCCATGGTTCCTTGGTAGCCACACCTGATTTCAAGACGGCGGGGGCACTGTGATCTTCTGCCCAGAAGCAGGAGGAAACTGGGCACGCTCTGAGATCTAGATTTGCATGTGAAGACACGTAGGTGTGATCCTGAAAATAGCCCCCGAGTTTCTAAATATCTTGGGGCAGGCCCTTGAACTTGCTGCCAAGCATGAATAGCACATCCAGACGGTATTTATATAAAAAGCAGAGGTGAGTGCCTTGCGGCAACAGGTCTTACAAACCACAGACGCCTCCACCCCTCCCTTTACCTGGGCACCAGGCAGCAGCCCCGACTGCCAGGAATTCCTTCTGCATACGGGGAAGCAAGAACCTTTGCGATCAGCGGATGGAGGGAGAGGGGTCTGCTAGGAACACTCTGCGGCATCAGGGGCAGGAGATAACAAATCGGGAGGGTTTGGAAGAAAGTTTGGAGTTTAGAGCAGGTATGATCATGACCAGTGATCATAAAAGACTCCAAATTTATTTAACGTTTCTGTTGTTTACGTGGTATCCACGTGAGACTGCCATAGTAAAATTCACTTGAAATTTTTTCAAAACTATGTCCACTAGGTGGCGTCAAGTGCTCAACAATCGGGAGCCGATGTAAAGGGCTTGGCCTGAGGAAGAATTTGAAATAGCGCCTCCCGCTGGAAGATGATAGACATGCAGCCGGTGGATATAAAGAACCGCGCGCCATACTAGAATAGTAATCTAATAAAGGCTTTACTACAGAGAGCCAACTTTGCTGTTTTCCTGTCCAAAATCATTTGAATGGTTAATATTAAAACTACTATTGTAAATTGATTCGGATAGAAAATAAATATGCAAAATATATTACTATATATAATACAGTATATATAAAACATAATGAAAGATGAATCATTTGTAAAGTATTATTCAAAAATTGCACTTACAAAACAGAAGATGCACATAATTATTGACAAATTGATCGGCTAACCCCTATTCATCGAATGTTTTATACATAAGGCAAGTTGCTAGACTTTATATGAGGCAATGCTGCACGATGATTAAGGCCAGGCAGCCTGAGGTCGTATCCTGAGTTTCTAAGAAATGGTTAGTGATGACCTGGGACACATTCCTTCGCCTCTCCGTGCCTCAGTTTCTTTATCTGTGAAGTGGGAACAATGCCTACCTCACAGGTTGGTATAAAGAGTCAATCTCTGTAGAAAAGCATTCTAAATGTTGTCTGAAATACAGTCAGTACTGCATAAATGTTAGTTGCCATTATTATCATTACAACAACACGAGTCTTCACTCTACAAAGGAACGCAGTGAGTTCAGTTGCATAAAAGGTCTCGAGTACGTAGTATCTACTAGACACTGTGCCGCTCGCAGGGGGAGCCGAAGGCAGGTGGACATCTGTGCACTAAGTGAAAAACACACAGAACGACAGGTACCGACACTCACTCAGACGCGGGCCTCACAGTAGTTGAGAGGCTGAAAGATTAGAAGGAAAGGAGGTGTGGGGAGAGGTTGACCAACGGGTCCGAGACGATGCTGGAGAGGACGAAGGAGTCCTGCTGTGCTATTGCATACCACGGCCGCTGTAGAGAGCAACAGTGAATGTACAAGTCAAGAAACTAGCAGAAGAGATGAAATATGTTTCTGTTCTTGAGAAACGCTAAAGTTCCCAGGATACAGATGTGCTTAATCTGGTTGAATGTGGCACAGTGCGTCCCTGTATGGAAACGCCTTGTGGTCCCTCGTAACTAGACATCCTCTTTAGGCTGTCACGCGTTTTTTTTTTTTTTTTTTTTTTTTTTTTTTAAAAAGCCCCAAAGGCCGCAAGAATGGATGGACGTGGCTTCTGCTTACAGAACCCAGGAATGTCACACCATAGCCGATGCCCACAGCCTCACGGAGGAAGGGTTACCCTGGTCACAGCCCGTGGGCATCTGGTCCCTAGGCAGGGAGGAGCGACAGAGGAGGCGAGCTTACAGCTCGGCAGCAGGACTTGGAAGGAGATCGAAGGAAGAGGAAGACAGACCCTTCCAGGCACGGCCCGGCCACCGCCTCTGCCCGTCAGTCTCCGCCTCCCAACACCACCTTCAGCTGTCAACCCCTCGGGGCGCTGAGCCACTGATCAGGACCAGGGTCCCATGATCCAGTCACCTCACGGGAGCCCTGCCTAGGATCGCACGACGCTTTCGGGGACATCTAGATGTGAGCCCTAACACTGCCACGCCCCGGTTTCCATCCAGGAGTGGGGGTGGCCACCCCCAGGTGCCGATGAGTCCAGTGGGCCCATTCTGTCCTCTAACATTTGGTACCTCTGTGCCTATAGTAAACTTCTAGCCCCTTGTGGCTTGTAGTGGTGTTGGAGCCATTCTGCTGGGTGGCTACAGGTGGCTTTCCTGATAAGATGGACAGATACAGCAGGAGACTCTTTTTCCCTTCTCATCTCCCACATGGTGTAAGATCTGAAGCAAGGGCAACCTTTTAGGGACCACTTTCTTGTGACAAGGAAGAGAACAAAAGTCCAACATGAATCAGGCAAAGAAAAAGCGTGTGGGTTTTAGATGGGAGAGCTCAATGGGTGATGGCAGTTTTTCATGCCCGGAGTAGCTGTTAAATGAAAAATAAACAACTCAGTGCAGCTGGCTCCTGTTCACGGGGCAAACTGTTCCTTTCATGATACAACATATCCATCTAATAGAATCAAAGTTTTGTTTTGTTTTTTTAATTCTAGGTCTAGAAAATGTAAAACATAATTAAGAAAAAAGAGATTAGCAAGAGTTCCCATTATGATCACTTCAAAAGTCATCAACATTCTGCAAATCATTCTTCTTTTCCATTTTATGTAAATATTGTAAAGCAAATCCCAGATCTCCAGCCATTACACCCACCTACACCTCAAGATGGTCCCTTCCTGAGACAGCGTCTTTTAGTGTAGCCACTGAGCCACTATTACAATTTAGGTAATGGTATTTCTTAAAAGTTCTAATACTGGGTGGGGATCTAGCTCAGTGGCACCACGCCTGCCTTGAAAGTGCAGAGTCCCGAGTTTGATTCCCTGTACACCCCCAAAAAATACTAAGACTTACTTCAAATTGGTTTTGTTTTGCTTTTAAGTATAAGAAGGTCATTCTGCTGATGTTGTACAAAGTAAATTAGGAGAAAACAAATCCAAAGAGAGAACTGCCAGGGATTTAGTCGTTGCTAAAAGCTTGAGTTTAGACCTTCACAGTGCATAAGGCCAAAGAGAATGTGGAAACGCAACAAGAAGCAAGGACTGGGTAAAAGGGAGTTTTAAGGGCAAAACGCTATAAAATGAAGCACAGAGTAGGTAGAGGGATGACAGAGAAATTGGTCAGACTTCACTAGTTATCTAGTAACATGATGCTAGGTATATAGTCAACTGGCACATGGGTTATGAGGAAGACAGTTATATTGAAAAAGATCAGGTAATGTCACAGGTTTTGAAATCTGACATTAAACAAATGCGTGCCTGTTTGTTTTTATACACACACACACACACACACACACACACACACACACACAGGGTTTAAATTCGTAGGATTTGGGTAGTCTTCTAGGAAGAAGAAGAAAAGCAGAATGAACCTGTTTGGGGCTACCACCTCCCAGTCGTGTGTTAAGTTTGGATCTTGACTGTTCCCCAAAAGCCCGCATGTTGAAGCCTTGGTTCCCCAGCCTATGGTACTCCTAGGAGGTGGGTCACTTAAGAGGCTGGGCCTAGCAGGAAGAAGTTAGGTCTGTGGGTTTGCCGGTGAAGGGCATGCCTTGACCCTGGCTCCTCCCTCTTTCTGTTTTTGCCTCCCAGCTGCCATGAGGTGAGCAGGCTTCCTCTGCCATCTTTGTTCACAGATGCAAAGCAGCAGGGACAAGAGACCAGGGACTGAAACCTCTGAAATCGTGAGCCACAATAAACCTCTCCTCCTATTAGATGAAATGCTGCTGGTATCTGGCCCAGTCGTGAAGATCTGACCTATGAACCACGTGAGCTTAGGCAAGCCCTTGCCCTCTCTCTGTCTGTTTGTCCATCAAGGAGGGGCAATCAAAGCCTCTACCTGTAGTGTCATGGAGACGATCGGTGGGTTTGTAGAACTAAGTAAGGCTCTTGAATGGTGCCTCACACGTAGAAGCAAAATACAAGCGTGGGCCTTTGTCAGATGTCGGCCCTCACAGCCTTGGTGCTGTGTCACGCTCTTCATTTCTGCTGCGGTGCCTGATGCATCTGCCTGGATCTTTCTTGGGGTTTCTCTATCTCTTAGGAATTAACAGGAAATTTAAGATGCCTCAGCAGGGTGATACATTTGCAGTGGGAATTTGAGGGGCAGATATCTCCTCTAAACTTATTTTTTTCCACTAAACTTAAAAACACGGAGCCTCTGATAATTCCACCCCACACAGGAGCTCTGTCCATGTGCAGACTTTTCAGACAGGGCACCCAGCTCAACTTTCTGCTGCAGCTGCTGTATCAGCTGCTACTTGAGTTCAGCCATCAACGCGTCTCAGGATGCACACACTTTGCTTCTTTGCTGATTGTCTCGGCCTCTTCACCCCAGTGTACCTTTCCTTGGGCTGATGTTTCCACGTTATGGTGGTGTCAGGTCATCTCACTAGTGCTATTGGACTAGGGAAGGAGTTGGCTTTTCTTGTTTTTTCCTAATTGACTTGAAATTTGCACAATGTAAAATCAGCCATTTTTAAAGTCAGTAACTCGGTGCATAGAAAACAATTTGGTACAACCACCATCTGTGGCTGAGAAGTTTAACACAGAATTTGGAATACATCTTGGTGGCTCCCACGGGGAGGAGAGGAGGGCCAGGAGGAACAAAGGTGCTGTAATAGTGCGTTTTGGGGTCAGCTTGGCCACGGTCCCCTGCTGTCTGGTCGAATGTTACACTGGATGTTCCCAAGAGAGTGTTTTGGGAAAAGGATAACACTTAAATCAGTGGACTTTGAGCAAAGCGGCTCATGTTCTCCAATGGGGGTGGGCCTTATCTAGTCAGTAGAAGGCCTGACTAGTACAAAAGAATTGAGCAAAAAGGAATTCTCCAGAAGTTGGCATGGCTCTTCCTCCTACAGCAGATGACCTTTGGCCTCAACTGTAATTCTTCCCCGTGTTTCCAAAATGATGGCCTACCCTGTAGAATTTGGACTCACCCAGTCTCTATGATCATATAAACACCAACATCACACACACACACACACACACACACACACACACACACACACACACACACACACAGAGCGGTCCTGTGCCTCTGGAGAAGCCTGTCAGGATGTTCTCTCTAGTGGAGGGATCTCCAGTTGCCCAGCCCTCTGCACTGGCCATGCCTGTCCTGCCACTGCCCCCAGTGCCTCCCTCAGGGCGATCTGCCCCCAGCCAGGGTGACATCCAGTTCCCTCATCCAATTCTCTTGGGGGAAGCTCCCTCCCAGGATGGCCGTGCTGGCCCCAGAACACAGGTGGGATCTCCCCAACAACCTTCAGCTCCTGCTCAGCCTCCTGGGGTTGGGAGAGTCTCCCAAGGGCATCAGACAGTCTTCCCAAGGGCCCTTCACCAACGGCATCCTGGCTCAGACCCCTTGCTTCCGTCCTTGAGGAAGGTGATGGAAGAAGGGAACACAGCCGTTTGGGGTCACTTCTGCCCACCACCGCCTTGCATTGAAGCCGTTTCCACCCTGGTACCCACCCACTTCCTCCTCTGTCTCTTCCATGCTTTCTCTTCTCCATTTGGCTTTCAAAATCTAATTCGTGCAAAGATACATTTCTCCTTCCTTCATGAAGCCTTCTAGCCCACAGTCTCTCACAAGTGAACTCAAATCACGAGCATTCTGAAGCCCCACCTTCGTGTGCGGCGGGGACCCTTCTAGGTCTCGGACTGTATCTAAGACTTCGGTTACGTTGTACACAGCTAGTAGATGCACATTGACTCGTTCATCAAACATATCACAGGTCTCTGCATCCCTCGCCATCTCCAGATATTGGGGTTATAAAAACGAGCACAATGCAATCCTTGCCCATGAGGAAATCAAAGTCTAACTTGAGTTTCAAATCTGTAAGCAGCTGTCTCGGTCACGTTCTCGTACCGAGACACAGTATGTAACACCTGCAGCTAACAGGAGGACGGATTTCTTTTCTTATGGACTTGGTCCACCAGAAAGACCATGGCAGAGGGGCGTGGTGCTCAACCCAGGGGAGCAAAGAGAGGAGCTGGGGACAAGAAACGTGCCTTCAGTGACCCGCCTCCTGAGTCAGCTACTGAGCCGTCCGTGGGTGAGCCCCCGATGAGGTGGTATCCCATGAGCCAGTCACCTTCCAAGTGCGTAAGAACTGTGGGGGACATCGCAGACCTAAGCCATAACAGCAAGTCATTAAGATAAAATATGATCAAGCGGGACCCTCAGTGAGCAGCTCATTCACTCAGCCAGTCCCCAGTCCTCAGTTCGAAAGCCACATTCTGAGATTCCTGGCCGGAAGTATTCTTGCTGGATAAAACTCAGTGGCTGGTACGAGCGACGCGAAACGGTGATGACTACACTCCCAAGTCGCCAGACCTGAGAAATCACTGAGGCAGCCTCAGAAGGAACCCACTTCCTCTCCAGCCCCTCCGATCAAGAAAGAAATTCTAAGTCTGTAAAACACTGTCACAATCGTGCAAAGTTGTCAGAGTCCAATATAAACAGACTTTTTAAAAAGTCTGGACCGAGGGACGGGAGAAAGAGCTGACCCAAAAGAGAATGGCAGCTTCGGGACACTCACACAGGGGAAAACTGACGAGGTGAGCCCAGAGCACTTGGCTGTGGCCTGAGTGGAGCCGATGTGGGTCCTGTATGGATGCAGGAACCAGGCGCTGCAGGTGTACTCAAGGTGAAAGAAAGGAAAACAACTCTGTAATCTGCTGTCAGGTCTTTAATGTAACTCAGAGCCAGTTTAGCCTTAGCTTGGGGCCCATTAAGTAGTGCTCTTAAGCAAGAGAATAAACACCGTTAACTACTGAGTCTGATTCTAGTCCTTCTATTACCAGGGAAGCCATTTTATAGAAACAGAATGGAACATCATTGCTGGCCTGCCCTGATAGCTCCTACTCGTTGCTCCATGCTGAATCCTGCTTGCTGGGCTCTGGATTCAGGTCCTCCCAGCAGACGACAGATCCTAGCCTGGGATTTGTCACCAACAAGTGTGTGGTCCTGGGCAAGCCCCTTCAGAGGCCTCCTTAGGAAAAAATCAGAATTGGGCTAGATGTCCCTCATTGACCTTTCTAGCTTGGAGATTCTGTGTGCTCAGCCATCTTAGACTAGAAAATCAACTCCAACTGGAGGCAAGACAAGAAACAGGAGCTCAAGGACAAGTGTAACAGGAGCTCAAGGACAAGTGTGTGTGGAGGCACCTTAGCCCTCATTTTAACATGTCCCCGTCGGGGGGCAATTCATTGTTGGATTCTTTTTTTTTTTTTTTTTTTTTTTTTTTTTTTTTTGGTACAGGGGATCAAACTCGGGTCCTTGTGCTTGCAACCGGAACCACTGAGCTAAATCCCCACCCCCCCTTGCTGTTTTTTTACTAATTTACCTTTTATTTTGCTCTTTTTTTTTTTTTGGTACCAGGGATCAAACTCCAGACCTTGTGCTTGCGAGGCAGGCGGTGGCACCAATGAGCTAAATCCCCCGCCTTTGTTGGATTCTTATTTAGAAAGCCAATGCAAATCATTGCCTATGCTTTCCAAGGGTCTTGGAAAACTTGCACTACGTCTTATTTTATTACACTTACATAACTTTTAAACAACATCCTACCGATGCTCAGTTGTCACGCAGGGTACTAGACTAGTGCACCTTATCCTAGAAAGAATAGTTACAAATGCTGTTCAGGCTTTGGAGGGAAAAAAACTTGCTCCATTGTTGGTGGGAGTGTACACTGGTATAACCAGTGTGAAGATTCCTCAAAAAAACTCACTAGAAATTCCATTCAACCTAGTTATACCACTTCTGGGTATCTTCCCCAAAGAGTTAAAGACATCCTACTGTGGTGATACAGGCACACTCATGTTTATAGGAGAACGATTTGTAATAGCTGATCTTGGACACACTCTATATGTTCATCAATAAATAAAGAAAATGTGGCATTTATACAATGAAGAAATACGCTGCCAAAAAGAAAGATGAGCTTAAGTCATTCGTAGGAAAAAGGATGCACTTTGAGACCATCATGTCAAGTGAAATAAATCAGACACATAAGCTTAAATATCATGTGATTTCTCTTGTATGAAAACCCTGACCTATAAATAAAGAGCAACATAAAAGTTAGATCTTTTCAGATGAGAAGGGGAGGTAGATCTTTCTCAATCAGAAAATGAAACAACAGACGGGGGGGGGAGAGGGAGAAGGGGACAAAGAAAGGAATGAAAACGCATTATACACACGCACATTCACAAGGAGTGTGGACATTATGCGTTGCAACTATGTGCTAACAAAAAATAAAAGCGGAAATAAAAAGCAAATGTCAGATCAGAAGTGTGGATTGCTGTGGTATCTGCAAGTAAAAATCACATTTCTTTAAAAAATAAAATAGAACACTAGACTCTTAAGGATTGAAAATAGAGATAGTCCCAGAGTTAAAAGTGGGGCTACCTTCGCATAAACCCATCATAATCTGAAAACCTCATCAAGTTGAGAGAGCGTTTAACTCACCCAACCTCCTGAGCCCTCTCAGGCACCCTGGCTAGCCTTCCACAAGTGCTCAGAACACTTGGATTAGCCTGCAGCTGGGCTTGACGAGATGCCAAAGCACAAAGCACAACATGCACCAGCACTGGCGGCACAACCCTGCCTAGAGCTGCTGTTGCTTACCCTCTCCATCGCCTGGCCGGCTGGCAGCTGCGGCTCCCCGTGGCTACTCAGCCTCGCAAGAGAGGGCCTCACTGCCAGCCCCGGGAAAGATCAGAATTGTGAGTCTGAAGTATGATTTCTACCAAACACATATCACTCATGCACCAGCATAGAGTGGCAACACTCAGTTGGACCAGCTTAATTCTGAAAGATCGGAAACTGCCTGGTCACACAGCTCCATAGAAGCCAGGGTGATCCCACCCCCACCTCACAGCCTCATCGCCCAGCAAAGCTCAGTAGGTTGTGTCTTCCAAGAAGAAGAAAATAAAACTTGCGTTTCCTAATGTTGCTGCTGGCCTGCCCTGATAGCTCCTACGCATTGCTCCATGCTGAATCCTGCTTGCTGAGCTCTGGAATCAGATCCTGCCAGTAGATGACGGGTCCCAGCCTGGGATTTGTCACTGAAGGTCAGTTAATCTAAGTCTGGAAAGAGAACAGATACGAGGGCAACTATAGTTAGGTCCGACCCCTCTCAGCATTGCAGCAGGGAGGGAAGGAAGGGGGCCTGCACGAGTTGGAGCTTTGGAACCACGGTCACGGTTACCATCCTTTTCGAATAACGTGGCTTTGTCCTGTGCAATTCTGAGCTCACATATTGTTATTTTTCCCTCGGAGGAAAATAGGCAAACTGATTCCAGAAGATTTGGCATTGTCTTCCTTGTTAAAAACGAGGACAAAGTGTGCGTGCAATGTGTTCTGTTGCACTTGATTGGCTCTGCCTCTTGTGGGCTGTGTGCTTCTTAATTAATCAGTGTGGAGGCTGCTAAATGACTAACTGTTACTGACAAAGATTTTCATTCATGTGTTGTACAATAGCACCAAGTCTGTCTAACTTCTCTTCATTTCTGTTCAACACACTGCATTTCTTTTTCTTCCCATTAAGTTTATTGGCACATTTAAAGCAAACAATAGTTACATTTGTCATTGGGATCTTGTATCTTTACATGATGCGTCTTGGTTCTTGTTTTTTCCCCATACTCCTGCCCTCCCTTCACCCACTTCACCCTTCCCTGTTTACAAAGACTTTGTTTCCATTTTTTCTTTTCCTTTGTTTCCTTTCCCCTCCCCTTTCCACTTCCCCTTGAGCCATTTTCTTCCTATTTTACATTATCAATTATATCACTTGAACCTTATTTACACTTTTAGTTTTTCACACCAGAGAAACTATTCAGTATTTACACGTGTGTCCTATTTATTTCACTTAAGACTATGTCCTCAATGAGCATCCATTTAGCTATAAATGTCTCTAGTTTCTCATTCTTTATGGCTGAGTAGTACTCCATTTTATAGAAAAACCACATCTTTCTCCAGTCTCCAGTTCATGGGCAATTAGGTTGTTTCCAAGTTTTAGCTATTATGAACTGAACACACAGCATTTCAACAAGAGTTAAAAGATGTTTTAAGGAGGAGATATCAGCTCAAATTAGCGCAACCACTGCTGTCATTTTCATTGTTTCATACTTTTTATGTCTGTTCGTAAACATTTTTACCTAAATATGACCGTACTGTTGATAGTTTTGTGGTCTGATTTTCTCCTTTAGATCACACTATCTATAGTCCCTGTGATTATCATTTAATGGCCACCAATTGGCCAGGATGCAAGTGCTGGTTTTCCTGTTCTTGGCTATTGGGAAACGGTTACACCCCTCAGCTATTTAGATGGAATTGTCAGAAACGTAGAAAAAGTTTGTTGTCTTTTGGAAGAAGACACAAGCAGTCCCAGTTGCATTATGCATCTGACAGAGAGAAAGGCCAGGTACAGACGGCTCCGTAAATAGTAACTCTTCCTACAGCAGGCAGGAAACATCAGCAACAGTTTATCACCAAGGCACAGATTAATAACCAAGCACTTAGCATTACTGCCAGGCAGCGCCAACTCTGCCCTGCTCTTTTCTGTCCCGGGTTCCAGGGCGGCACTGGTGGTCTGCGCCCCTTCACCTTGACTTCTGGGCTCGGGGGCGACGGAGCGGGGACTGCGCTCTGCTAAGGCAGAGGGAGGTGGGTGGACTGGCCTTGCCGCGTCCTCAGGGGGATAAGAGCGCACGAGGAACACCCTGGACCTTTCGGCAAAGAGGAAATGAGGGGAGGTGGCTGGCAGGTGGAGACGGAGGGAGCTTGGTAGAGAGGAGTCCGGCTCTTAAAATGCCACAGGGCACAGCGTGGGAGGGAGAGGCAGGACCTGGGGCGGGCAGAGGTGGCAGCGAGGTCTACAGCTATGGTTCTTCTCTCCCTGGGCAGTGGGGACGCCGTAGCGACCGCAGCGCGGAGGCGGGGTCTGGGGGTGCGGACG
>NW_022900922.1:2039693-2059301 GCF_012274545.1 Fukomys damarensis | reverse complement strand
AGGAGGCGTCGGCTCCCTCTGCTCCGCGCCGTCCGGGTCCGCAGCCTCCCGTCCCCAGAGCTGCGCCTGGGACTTCAGAGCACCGCAGAGCCAAGTTCCCTTCCCGGAGCCTCTCACCTGCCGATCTTTCTTGTTAATTTCTGCTCCTGGGCCCGTCCTCCGCCCCTAAGAAGTTAACAGGTTTTGTCATCACCGCGTTTGTGAGGTGCTGTGTGGTCACTGCTGTCGATTCAGGGAGAAGGGACAGGTCAGGAGCGCACAGCTCCGGGTCGGTTCTTACCGCAGGCGAGCGGTCTCAAGGTGGCCCGGTGACCCGCCGGTACCAAGACCCAGGGCGTCTCAGTTCCGTTAGTCGACATCCTGCGCCCTCGCCTGGGTGAGGGTGTGTGTTGTTAACCTCGGGCCGAATTGAGTGGCTGTGGGGAAAGCTCTGCGCCGGTACCGGCCGGGTCTCGCTCCCGTCGCGGGTCCTGGCGCGGAGACCTGGTAGGAAGCGGCCGTCGGCGGGCGCAGCGCTGCTCTGGAGCCCTCTGTTTAAAGCGTGCTTTTGCAAGGTGAGAGGAAGGGGAAGGTGGGCTCACACCTCCCTTTTCCCAACCTCTTGCTTTGAAGAGCAGATCTAGAAGACGGAATCAGCCCGAGCACCGGAAGGTTATTTCCGTGCTATCCGGTGAAGGCTCGGATCTGTAGAATGGAATTGGTGCGGATTCTCTCCAGGGCTTGTCCTGAGGAGTAACCGCTGAGATCCCAATGGGCTTCTGTGGTGGAGCAGAGGCGGCTCTGGAGCCAGGCTGGTGACCACAGTGCTCTTGCCGGTTGTGTGGCCGGGGAAGCCCTTTCTCGCTCCTAGTCTTCCTTTCCCCTCGGCCACAGCAGGGAGTGCGGTTCTCCTGCCCAGGCCTGGAGGATGCCTGCAGCTTGGGTGAAGGCTGCTTTACAGCACGTGCTCCACACTTACCCGGGAGGCATTTTAGTAGGTGGTGGAGGGCAGGCGCTCAGCTGCCTGGGACTGAGCCCTGATTGTGTCCCTTACCGTCTCTGTGACCTGGGCCGGTCATCTGTAGCCTCCGTTTCTTCTCTTGTAAGTGTGGGAAAATAATACAGCTGTGAAGACGGAAGGAACTCATGTACACAAAGCACTTCGGACCTTGTTGGATTTATTGTCAGCTATGAGCAGCTGTTGGGCTCCAGCAGCAGAAGTGCCAGGGAAAGAATTTAGGGTAAAGATCTTGGAAGTTTTTTGAGAGGAGGAGGGAGGAGTGTGTGGGAGGGACTGAAACAAAGATCCCAGTTTATGAAGTAGGCGGACCCACGGAGCTCTGAGCCCTCAAGTCTAACTCTCTCAACTTTCCTTCTTAGAAAAATGTGGATTTAGCTCATTTTGCTGATTTCATACATTTTGTGTCTTCAACACAGGGCTAATATTTCCTGAAGATGACTAAATCCAAAATGCAAGTTGGGAAAGTAAAAAAATGAAAATGTGTTATGTACCAGTATCAACTCCCCTCAGTGAAGGCCATCATTTTGTGCTGCAAACAGGGACCAATAAAAATTAAAAATATGTTTCTAAATTATAAGGAAAAATTGGAATTTTACCTTTATCCATACTTTTAAAAAAAAGTTTACCTTTTTTTGTGTGTTTGTGAGGCAGGATTTAACACACACAGGATCTCGCATCAGGGCTTCTTGGGTTCAAGTCCTGTCTCTGTGTGTGCTGGAGAATTACTTAATATCTCTGAGCCTCTACCTCAAAAGAAGGATGATAAGATTACTTAATTAAAAGAATTTTAGCCAGGCACGGTGGTGCACATCTGTAATCCCAGCACCGGGGAGGATGAAGCAGGAGGATTGCCTAGAGTTTGAGGCCAGCCTAAACTACGAACGGAGACCCCATCTGGGGGCATATTTTAAAGAGTGAATGGATTAATATACTTAAATTTTAGAACAGAACTTGAGAATGTTTTACTTTTAAGTATTATAGTCTTCAAAATTATATATAAAGTTAATGTTAACAGATATGTACATTTATGCAAATTTCAACGTAGCCAAACATGTCTACTAACTTACATTGCAAACTTGTTACTAGATTCAAATTCCTTTCTTTGACCCTTACTCTCTACTCCATCTGTAAACTATGCTACCCATAGTGGAGTGACTACTGAAAAGTGATGGTTTCTAACCTTCTGAGTACCAAAAAGTCACTCATAGATCATTAATGTAGATCTGTTAGATTTTGGGGGACAGGTTGCTGAGCAAAAGACTCTGATCCTAGAACCTTGAATAAGACTAAAAGAGCCTGTTAAGCCTGTAATTCTAGTATCCTGGGAGGCTGAGACAGGAAGATTGCAATATATGGTAATATAAATATGATAGGGCTGTATTCCTATTATTAGAAAAACAGTTTTGAATGTATGAAATATTAATAGCCACTAGTTATTAAATGTCCAGTGACCGAGAGAGTTTGCTAGGAGCTTTATGTAAAAGAAATCAAGAGCAATAAAGTATTACAGTTGAAAGCACCCCAGCTCAGTCTGGACTGTGTGGGTTGAAATCTGGGCACTGCCACTGCTGGGCTGTGTGTCCCTGGGCTGAGCTCTTCACTTCCTTGGGTGTCAGCTTTGGCACTTGTGTGATGGGTGGTTAATAGCTCCTATCTCATAGGGAGTGTAGCTCTAGGTTCAAGGAAGGAAGTAAACATTGCACAAATTTAGAGCCTTTAAGAGAAAGAATATTCAAGTACGCCTATAAAATTAGGTCCTGAGTGGCCATTTGTCTAGAATGATAAAGCACAGCAGATGACACGTGTTGACAATCTGACAAACACCACAGATACCACCCAGAGTTAGGTGCCTGTGACAAGTGCTGGAAGCCCAAACTGATAGCCAACTCCATTTCTCCATCATAACACAGCTTTAAATATTGCTTGTCTTGCACATGTGAGAGCCTGCGTTCTATTTCCAGCACTGCTAAAAAATAATAATTAAAAATTAGATAAAAGCAATAAACCCATTATATTTCTTCATGGTTGCAGTGAGGGTTCAGTGAGTTAATTCCGGTGAAGCATTTGCAAATAGGAAGAAACAAGGCATGATTAGCCATTTTCTACTCTTTGCACACAGCCTGGTGGAGTCTCCAAGAACCACACCAAGGTCTCAGCGTATCTGTTTTATAAAAGACAGCTAGGGAAGTTGGTCCAGGAGAAGTAACATACCCAGGCAACTACGTGCAGAGCTGGATTAGAGCCTGGCTGCGTTGATTGCCAAAGCCGGAGCTCTCAATAAATCCGCAAATCACAGGCTACTTTCATATTTATAGCTTAATTTGTTTAAACATGATTTTTATTTGTAGCTCCTGGCACATAGACAGTGCTCAATACATGCTGGTCATAATTCAAACACGTCTTGTGCTGACACATTTCCAATTCTGGGAACTAGAAATATTCTGTGCTTAAGATTTCTTCCAAATTCTCACCCACAACCCTGTCTTTACATTTGGAGGGAAAACAGAGAATCGAGATAACTTCTAAAAAACTCTCTACACAATAAAGCCAGCCAGTAAAAGGTTTTGCAAGCTTCAAGCCCCTCGATAATGCCTCCCTTAAGTACGGGGTTACGGCCGCAGAAAAGGAACTGAACGAATGAATGGGGAAGGAGGATGTTGTGGGAGAAATTCCGGGGATTTGCTCATTCACAAACCAGCCATTGCTCATTCCTTGGGGTCCGGAAAAAAGGGTGGGGAGCCCTGAGAACTGGGTGATGAATCGCGTGTGTCTTTGTGTTCTTCGCTAGCAGTCTTCTCGAAGGCTTGGGTGCGCTGATTTAGGGAGACCTTACTTCATGTACTGTTGGCTCTGTGGTCAGGAATGCCGGTAATGCTCCTGCACCCAAGGATCAGCAAGGCCGAAGTGGAAAGATGAATAATTTAGCTGTTCTTTTTTGGGTGGTGGTGGTGGGGATACTGCACCACTCATTATTTTCCCCCAAGCAAGGCCAGTCTCCTGTATTTTTCACAGATAAAGAAAGAAAACTGGGTGACTTGCCTTATAGCCAGTCGATTTCCTTTTTGGCCCTAAATCTTCCTGAAAGTTGTTTTTCTTCCATCACTGAGGTTATAACGAGGCATCCCACATTGCAAGTGGTTTGTAGTTGAACAATGTGGAGCAGGATTATCCCAAAAGAAGAGCAGTTTTGTGCAGATGATGTAGAATTACCCAGATGGAAATACTCCCAGACTAACACTTCTACACCTGGTGATAAATGGCATCTTGTGACTTTCCAGCATCCAGCCTTGATTTTGTTCCAGGTTCTATAGCATATCTCTAAGGTAATAGACTGCGTAGTTGCAGTGTTTGCGAAAGTCCTCGGAAAAGTGGATACCAGCTGGTCGATGAAGTCCTCAAGGTCATCTGGAGTCATAGATCCAGTAATGGAGTACAAAGGGCTTGCAGTTTGCAAACTCTTATACTGGCTTTAGTTTTCAGAGTGCCGAATTCAAACCTGCTTTTATGCTTTCTTACCAGTCAACCTCGGTCCGTCAAGCATCCAGACTCAAGGGACGTTCACATGCCACGGAGCTAGGGCTTGTCTCTCCTGTCCCTGCTCACGTTCTTTCCGACCAGTGGACTGTGTCAGTCAGCTTTGTGTTACCACAATGACTACCAAGTAAACCTATAAAGAGAAAAGACTGATTTTGGCTCATGGTCTCAGAGGGCTCAGTCCATGGTCACTTGGCCATGTTGCTTGTGAGACTGGCGAGGCAGCACATCGTAATAGAGGAGCATGGCCGAGCCCACCAGTAGATGCTTACCTTGCCTATCACGTTTTCATGAGTGTATTTCCTTTATTTTTTCTTGTAATTAGATATAGCGTGGTCCTTGATGGCAGAGATCATGGCTTGTATTTCTTAATAAATATTGTGGTTTGGACGTCTGTTCTTTTTGGACATCTGTTCCGGTGTTGGAGAAATAAGCTCGAATCAAAACTCTGTGGGAGCTGCTATGAATTAGTGCTTCAGGTAAGCTAGTGGAGGCTCTAAGGTTACTGTGAATAGTAGTTCTTGCCCTGAAGCTGGAAGTCAGTCACTTCTCTGGATCCAGTGTCCACCCCCAGATTCTTAGAAGGCCATGGAAAAATACAAAGAAAATATATAAAGAATCAGGATTTCCTAACCAAAAAGCAATGATGATGACATTGTTCTCATTTCCACTTCCAGTCCTCGCTGGCACCAGGAATCTGTCTGTACTGGGATGCTTTGGGTCTGGGTCAACCTGAGTTTAAGCTTGCATTGAACTATAGCCATGGCGGTCCCCCGAGACATCAGATAGTCATCTCAGAAATGAAAAGCCAACATTGTTTTGTTCTCCTTAAAGTTTGCTTGTTTTCTTGGAAAGCCTAATTTCCAAAGGAGGAAACTTCAAAGAAAATATGCTAGGCCGCAGACAGAATCTGATACCTGAGAGGGGCTCGGCACTCCTTCCAGCCAAGTTACTTTAAGTGCTCCCCAGCCTATTCCTCAATTTTAGGGAGGTAAAGGCCCGAGATGAGCCTGCAGCACTTGGCAAGAACTTGCCTAGGATCCTCATCATGGCCTTCCATCGGTTCCCTGTACACCTCAACTCATGTCAGAGATCAGAAAGCACCATCATCCTGGGAATTGTTTGATTTCCATTTGCAGTTAGGGTGGTTGTCAGTCTAAATCCTGTACTATTTCTATTTATGTTCTATGAGATAACAGACTGTCATGGCTTCTAGTGTTAACTTACATATGCAAATATATTATAGATATTTGTGTTTATGCAAATATATTTATATTGATGTAAAGATACATTTGTATATTTGAGGGATAAAGGAAAGGATAAGAGTAGAACAATTTCTGTTATACTTTCAGTTTTTAATATGCAAATGTATTTATTGTTTATTCCATTATGGTAGTAATCTATAGTAACATGTTAAAAACTGAATATAGAAAAGTATAAAGAAAAAGAACTCGCCCATCCAAAAGTAATAGCCCTTTGCATTTTGGTGCACATGCTACATAGAAAACATGTGTACTTAAAAAACAGATGATTTTAAATACAATGTTTTGTGGTTTGTTATTTTAACATACATTTTGAGTATATTTGTTGGAATCTGCTAGGTTACGCTTGGTAACATACGAGCCCCAAATCTCTACACTTATTTCTTGCTCACACAAGTTGGTCCGCCTTGGTTTGGCAGTGGAACAAGTGTGCATATTGCGATTGCTTGTGAACTTGGGCAGGATGGAGCAGGTACCTTTCCCAACACCTGCAGTTACTGTGCCCAAGGGAGAAGGCCGTGTTGCAGGGTAGAGTGTCTGTAAGCTAGTGCTTGGCCCTGAGTGACAGACGTTATTTACATCATTGGCCAGAGTAGCATATGGCCCCAACTGCGCCAGGGGTCATTCTGGCAAAGAGCTGGAAAAACATTTAGTAAACACCTCAAAGCCTGCTAACATGAGCATTTGTCCACCTCGGTAAATATACATCCACACCATCATTTTCAAGAGCTGTGTTGTAACTAATCAGTGTCACATGATATATGTAACCAAACCATTTTTAAGGGTGCTTTAGGCTATTTCTAATAAAGAAAACTTGTTTTAAAAGTTGCAAAGAATTTTCTTGTACATTCATTTTTTTCCTACTGATTTCTTCTCTCATGATACTTTAAGTATTATATTACACTTGACTGTAAGTAAAATTTTAAAATTAAAAGACATGAATACAGGCATAATATAAAATACTATAGTCACTTTGGAAAATAGTTTGGCAGTGTCCTTTTGTTTTGTTGTTCCTTTTTTTGAGACAAGTCTCACTATGTAGCCTGGGCTGGCCTTGAGCTCATGACGATCCTCCTGCCTCAGCCTCCCAAGTTCGGGGACTACAGATGTGTGCTACCATCCCTGGATCAAGTCAGAAATAAAATGAAACAATACAAATATTCGAATGACCTGTCCTGGGCATTTTATCTAGACTCCTCTTTCAAATTTAAAAACAATCAGAGGACAAGGTAGTATGACCTCTTAGTCAACCTATTCTGAAAAGGATGGACTCATATGGCTCAGAAACCAAGTCTCTGCCAAAAAACAGAAAGTACTTTTCAGGCTGAATAGACTCTCAGGACAGAGGCCTTTCAGAACCGGTGTCACCAGGGTGTTAGAAGCAAGGGGGATGTTCTGAGGGAGCAGATGACGATGTGCTTTTACTGTAGCAATGTTGAAAATATTCTAAACACTCACTGTATTGGATGCATTTTAGCCCCTCCCAGAAGCCACTTAATCCTCTGTTGTGTCTCTTCTCTCTCTAGGTCGGCGGCAGGGTCCCCAGGCAGCTCAGGCTGGTGCAGAGGCTGGTAAGTAGACTCGAGTCGGCTCCGTTCCCCGCTCTCCAGTGCTGCTTTGCACGCATCCCTCCAAAGTTCGTGAGTTGTGCACAGAAGAACCAACAGCACAGGCGCGGATTCTTTTATGACTGTCCTTGAAGTGGTTCTTTCTTTCTTTGCAAGAAAAAAACTTGATTTCAGTGGGACTGCATAAGTACAAAGCATGGAGTTTCAAAGACTTCCTTCAAAAAAATTCTAAATATAATCTGCCTTTATTTTTTATGACATCCTTACCCAGGAAACGAAGACCTCGCTGTTGTGAAGTAAGCCACTAAAGCGTCTAGAGAAGGCCCATCTGCGTATTAAAGAGACACAAGATGAGGCCGGGCAGGGCCCCGAGGGGCGGTGGAGGCTTGAGCAAGTGTTCAGAGACCCCAGGAGGTTAGGAGGTGTGATAGAAAAACACGGTGAATTGGAAAAGTTTTGCAGTGCTAGGCACACGGCCATGCGTCCCGCTCAGAACACTCCGCCTCCCTTCGCACACGCTTATCCCTTGGTTCTTGCGGTTTTCTGAAGCAGACCTGGAAATCTGTGTGTTCGGTTGCAGGGTCGAGGCTGGCTTGACGTCCTGGGTAGCTTTGAAACATTCCTTCCCTCACGGTCACTTTGACTTCGAGGAGGACCGCACGTCCCAGGCGCCAGCTCAGGTGGAGGGCAGCACACGGAACGTGATGTTTTGCGGGCCTGCTTCCCACGGGACGGCCGGCGTTTGTTCCCGCCCCGCAGAGACTCTCAGGACAGAGGCCTTTCAGAACCGGTGTCACCAGGGTGTTAGAAGCAAGGGGGATGTTCTGAGGGAGCGGATGGCGATGTGCTTTTACTGTAGCAAAGTTGAAAATATTCTAAACACTCACTGTATATTTTGACGGCATGACGTGTTTTAAAAACATCTGCTCTTCCTTATGACTGTGTGCAATGAGTTATCCAAGTGCGGGGACGTTTAGGCTGTGGTGAGGTTTTGGCATGCCCTGCCCTACCTGTGGCAGGAGTGTAAGTCAGTTTTGCTCGCAAGCGTCACGATCCCCGCTATGTTTGGGCCAGGATTTGTTCCTCTTCTCTTCACCTGCCTCTGTGTCCTCGTCCATTTTGCTCATCTCCCCCCGCTTCCCCAGAACCCTGAATTTGTGGGTCCGGTATCCCTTCTTTGGTCTTCCTCCCTGCTCACGTACTCATAATAAACAGAGGTACAGAGACAGGTCAAGGGTTGTGAAGCATATGAGGGTCTCTCTGCTTTAAGCGAATAAGTTGTTGCCATTTCCTAACGGCTGGTAGAAAAGAGCGTAGCAGGTCGGAGACCTAGTCCGCGCTGTGACAGGAGCAGCGGTAGCCGGAGGACCGCATTTGCTCGGTTCCTAACCGCAGCTGGAGGGGCCCAGGGGCACCTGCGCCTATGAGTGACGGAGTTTAGAGAAGAGGATGTTAAGCAGTGACCCGAAGGCTGCCTGGTCGTCGTCAGGAGCGGGAGGTTCCTCTTCGTTGTTCGGGATCCTCAGCCAACTCGCCCTGTGCTCTGGAGGGGGCGCCACCTGCCTCAGAACAAGGGCAGCTAGTTTGTGTGCTTGCAAAATGTGCGGGAGCGCCACGCCTCATGGGGAGCGGCCTCCCGACGCCGTACGCCTGCATCGTCCGTTCATCCACTCATGCACCACCGAAGTAGATTGTGGAGTGCCTGGGACCCGCTCAGCAGCGTCGAGCGCACGAGATACGGTGATGCCGAAACAGACAGGACACTGTCTTTCACAGGGCCCGGGAGTGGGAAGGTTAAGACAAACAGACAAAATAAATATCAGTAGTTGGGAAGAGAAACACACAGGTGGGGGAGCTTATGCACATCCGTTCACATGAGATTTCTGATCGCCGCTTTAACACAGCAGCTGGCATGCGCTGAGTGCTTACTATGACCGGGCTTGTCGTAAATGCCGCCCGCCCCAGCGTGAACTACACCCCAGCTTATTTATTTATTTATTATTTGAGAGCAGGTGTTGAAAAATCACCGAGGCTAGACTTGAACTTGTGTTCCTCCCGCCTCAGCCTCCCTGAGTGCTAGGGCTCTGGATTGGTTCTAAGTGCTTTGTGTGCATAATCTAATTACTCTCACCACAATGCTTTGCAGCATTTGACAGATGGGAGAACTGAGGTTCAGTAAGACTGAGCAACTTTTCCAAGATGATGCCATTGGTAAGAAGGGGAGAGCCAGGACTGAGTCCCAAAGATGTGTCAGTTTCCGAGTAATACACCCAACCGCCCTTTCACTTATTTATGTATTCCCCTTTTTCTCATATTCTCACTGAAAAATACTCCGTCTGGCATAGTGGTATCCATTATTTAAGTGGTGACTAGTCTTCTGTTACACCAGAGTTTATAAAGTATTCTACTATGATGAAAACTCAATTTGTTTCCATTTTTTGCCCCACAAACCGTACCCCAAACCCCCTTCTCTTTTGTATATTCTATTATTCCGTTTGTTTAATGCTATGTCTTAGATTTTCAGCGAGGGGACTCCTGATTCAAAGTAGTATACATGTTAGTTTTGATAGATTTTGTCAGGTTCCGTTTCTATCAGCAGGATGAATTGCACATTCCTGCCAGCAGTCAATGTAATTACTTTTTGATCTGACAGTCTCTTAGCTACGAAAGGACATCTCCTAGTTCGTTTTGTTTGCGTCTCCTAGAGTATATACAGACTTGGACACTTTATTTGTTTTTTTGTTTGTTTTTGGTTTTTTGTAGTTGAGACTGACCTGGAACTCACTATGTAGCCCAGGCTGGTCTCAAACTCACAGTGATCCTCCTGCCTCAGCCTCCCAAGTGCTGGGATTACAGGCGTGCGCCACCATGCCCAGCCTTTGGACACTTTAAAGTAGACTTGTTATTAGGCATTCAGAGAAGCTTTTCTCCAAGTTACTTTAATCAGGTCCTCCGCTCATCTTTCTATTGTGGTTTTTTCTTTTTTTGTGGAACCAGGGGATTGAACTCAGGATCTTTGCTTGCCAGACAGGCCCTGGTACCACTGAGCTGAACTGCCAGCCCTCCGTTGTGCTTTTATGCCCCCTAATTGTCAATTTATCGGAGTTCTTTGTATATTTAAATATTTTCTGTCTTCCGAGTTAGATGATTTCCTCCACAAATCTCTCATTTGACTGTTAACTTTGCTTATAGGATATTTGCCATATAAAAGTTTTAAGTTCCTAAGTAATAAACAAGTCTATCTTTTTTATAGTTTCTAAGTTTTTGATCTCGATCATGAAGATTTTCTTCACTCCTTAGCTTAGTCTGTTTATATGATCTTTTAGCTTTTCTTAGCAATCTTAGAGGGCTGGGGATTTAGCTCAGCGCTGTCTGCACCTGCCTCGCAAGCACAAGGTCCTGAGTTTGATCCCTGGTACCATCCTGCCAAAAAAACAAAACCAAAAAACCCAAACAGAAACCTCTTCGAATTTTCAAAAAGCCTTTTATTTATGTTTATTATATTTTTTTCAGTACTGGGAATTGAACCCAGGACCTGCACGCTAAGCTCCCTTCCCAGCACCTTTTCAATTTTGAGACAGGGTCTCTCTGAGTCCCTAAACTGACCAGGCTGGGCCCCCGAATTCTCGGATTACCGACTCGCTCACCGCACCTGGCTGCTGTTACACGTTTTTAACACGGACTTTGCCTAGCCCAGTGTTCCGCAGTGATCTCTCCAGCACTGACCGGGCCCATCACGCTGTCCTGTGCGTGTCCTCCATACTCCGCAACACCTGCCCGGGTACAGCCCAAGATCGTACGGGACCCTGGAGACACGGCCCTGCCTGCGTGTGCAGTCTGCGGTCCGGCGCGCGTCTTCCTGTGGGGCGCCCTAACCCTTCACGCCCTTCCCTTGGATGGGCCGAGTGTGCGCGGCACGGCTGTGCGTTGTGCCCTGTGTAATACCACTGTGCCCTGTGTTCTTTTCGAGAGGGAGAGGGACTAATGCTCCGTAGGTATCTTTGGATCGTCACACGCTAGTGTTTTCCCTGCACTGGGAGGAAGAGTGGAGGCAAATTATTTCTGAGGTGATAAAGAAAGCCCAAAATTATGGTGTCTAAGAAGATGGCTAGGCCAGAATAAAACATCGAAAGGTTGATCCGGTGGGAGGGGTCACGGGCCGGGGCAGCTCTCCCCCCGCACGGTTCCGGATGGCAGCGTGGGTAATTCGGGAACTCACATGAGTCATCCAGAAACCTTTGGTCCCTCAGGCAGCTAATTAAGACACTCCCGGCTTTAAACTACTTTTCTATCTGTTGATTTTGTAGGAAAGAATAATGAAGAAATTGCATTCTGTCAGAGGAAGATTAGTCCCCCCACTATTTTGCAGTTGACACCCCAAACAACACTATCACTGAAGTGGAAATATGGAAAGCATGTTGGATTTTGGAGAACTGTGCAGTGGGAAAGGTTGAGCAGCTGTTTAGTTATGTCTTGTTTATGGCACATTTTCCTGAACTTGTGAGACTCGAAACTCTGATTTGCTTTTCAGTGTCATCTGCTGACAGCTTCCCCTGCCTGTCCGGTGTGCTTCTCCAAAGTGTCCTCCTTTCTGAATCGGCTCATTCATTGTCCTGGCCTGGGCCCGGGACCATCCTTGTGTCCCTGCCTTTTGTGTTCCTAGAAGGTTCTTTTTGTTTTCTTCCATCACATACAAATTCTACATCGATTGTAAAACTTTTTCTTACATTTTAAGGACCTCACTGACTTATCTTTCTCCTGGGACACTGTTTGTTTCTTTGGAGAATAATAAATTGAACCCAGGGCCTCAATTATGGTAGGCAAGAGCTCTACGGTGGGTCCACACCTCGAGCCTCTTTCCCGTTTTCTGAACTCGGGAAGGTCTTTAGTCAAAGTATCTGTCTGTCTATCTGTCCATTGATCGTCTACCAGCCCACCATCTATCTGGAGATAACACATATATCTCCCTTCCTATATGTTTCTATATTGCTTTTCATATTTTTTACATTTTTTTGTCCTTTCTTTCCAACTAACTGCAAGTGCCTTGAGATAAGGGACCATGTGTGATGCTAGTTCCTGAACTGTCATGGAACACAGTCTTTAGCAGTGCCTAGTAAATGCTAATTTATTATATTTCTTTTTGGTGGATATGTATTTTTCTGTTTGAGTATTCAAGATTTAGATTCAATTCCATAAATGTTTGTTAAGTGTGGCGGTACAGCCGTCACAACACGAACATGCCTGAGTCAGGGTGTGAGGATTGAGAAAGGAAAGAACACTCAAGCCTGAGCGGAGACGAAGAGAAGTCTGATTTATTTCACAGAAACAGCTCCTTTTATAGGTTCACATCAACAGGAAGCACCAAGCAACTATTTGTATCTTTTATGCAAAGACTGGATTTTCTGACTCTTTGCAAAGAACATCAGATCTTTGGCTGTCTCCTTGAGTTTCTTCCATTGCAGCAACAAGTTTAACAAGCAGAGTCCTAGAATGTTACAGATTGTATCAATGCCTTGAGTGTAGAGGTGAAGAAGTTTCGTTTTAAATGTCAAACTCCTAGAGGGCCATGGCGGGGCTCCCACAGTTAAGTTAGTCGCTGTTCTGAGAGCTGTGAATTAAAAAGAGGAGGAAGAATCCGTTGCCTGCCTGGCAGGCACAAGGTCCTGAGTTCGATCCCCTGTACCCCCCAAAATGAATAAATAATAAATCAATAAAGGAGGAGGAAGAGGAGGAGGAGGAGGAGAAAGAGGAAGTGGAAAAAGAAGGCGAAGAGGGGGAGGAAGAAGATAGAGAAGGAGGAAGAAACGGAGCGGGGAGAAGGGAGCGGAAGAGAAGACAGAAGGAAGGGAGGGAGAATGGACTCGCGGGTTCTCTTCTCCGTGGGATTGGCGGCCGTTACAGATGTGCACACCGTCAGCTCTGGGAGATTCTAGACCAAAGAGCTCTGCGCCCAGAGGGCGAGGCTTGGTGCACAAGTAGCAGCAGCGACTCCTGGAAAAGGGTAACTGGGGAGAAGCAATAAAGCTGAAATCGTCTTTTGAAAATTTTTTTGCTTATCTGTTGCCATGAACCGTGGTTCATATTCTTGATGGGATATTATGGGAAAGCTACTGTGTCCATAACCGGAATTGTGGGCCTGAGAAGATGCCGTAACTTACTGTTTTGTCAAGTATCTCTTAACTTCCACATTTCAGCAAAGTTATTTATCTTGTAAGAATAAATCAACACGACATTAAAAAAAATAGCCTCAGTGTACCAAGGGAAGATTTTCAGTTATTTTAAAAGTAGTACTGGCTAGGAGAGAACTATGTGCTGAAGGAACTAAATTTTGTTTGGAGTGCTGTGTAGCTAGAGCTACAACCTTCTGCTGAAGGAAGATGTAGACTTAATGAGTAAGCCCTCTGCCCCCAGAGTAACCCTCTTTTACGGAAAACAGTTCAGTGACAAGTTGAAAGAGACTTTCTGGAAAGTGTCGGAACGTGACAACAGTGCAGGGTGGATTCAGCTTGGTCTCCTTTCTCCAGCCTTTGCGACATAATGGGAAATAACGGAGGTTCAGAAGTAGATTTTGAATCATCAGTGAAGACAAAGTTATATTTAGTAAATTTCTGGAGTTCTGCGTTTTAACGGTTATCTCATGCTCACCAGTCTTGGCCAGCCAGGGAGCCTCTGGAATCCTTTCAGGAGAGGAGCAGGCTGCGGTGTCAGTGGCTTTTGACCGGCCTCCTGGATTTACCAACCTCTACCTGGTGACCTGGCTAAGGCTTACAGTAAATGACTTTAGACTGCACTGGTGCATGAGAGACTAAGTTCAGAGTTTTTTTCTTTCTGTATTGTCTTTATAATTTATTCTGTAACCTCTTCCAAAAAGATTCCAGGGGCATTTTTCATCTGGAGAAGTCTAGTTTATAAAACATAACAAACAAAACACCTACAATTTATTTCATTTTATTTTTTTCAGTTAGCAAAAGTACTGTATTTTTCTCTCGTATTTGCTTTACAAAGTGATGAAGTTCACAGCTGTATACCAAAACGAGGAAGCCAGGGCTACTTGCTTATAAACATTTTTTTGCAGTCAAGTATCATCTAATCTCATAAAACATCTACAGTTTAGAACCAGCACATTGTTTGAAATAACAAATAAAACGACCGGATTCCAGGCAAGGACAAGTCACGCTCAGCTAGGGCTCCAAACTCAAATGTCCACAGAGCTGGGCAGGCGGTCCTATTTCTGTTATTACCTAAAAATCTTTTGTAAAACTCTGTGCTTAAAGCAACAGCCATTTTGTAAAATGGCTTTGTGGGCTGGGAATTTGGCCAGAGCCCATCTCAGTGGTTCTTCTGGCCTATGATGTCCATGCGGGTTGCTGGTGGTGTTCAGCCGACAGACGGGCTGATCTGGAGGGCTCAGGACAGCTTACCCTGCGCTGGGCTCCTAGGCAGGGATGCTGGAGCTGGGCTGAGCGAGGGTCTACACCAGGCTTCTCTAGCAGGCAGTGTCAGGCATCTCACTCGGTAACTCAGGACCTGCACAAAGAGTGTTCCAGGAGACCTGGACGGAAGGGTTCTTGTGACCCGGCCTTACAATCCCAGGACATCGCTTCTAGAGCATTCTCTAGGTAACGCAAACCCCAGGGCCCAGGTTAAGGGGGAATGAATGAGTGAAACCACCTCTCAATGGGAGGAGAAGCAAAGCCTTGGGACCTATTTTGAAAAGACGTTATCTTTTAATTTATATATTAAGTAATAATTAATTTATATATTAACAATATATAAATATTATACTACTATTTGATGTAATGATATTATACATATGTATTTATATTTACATTTATGTATTATATAACTTATATGTATATGTCTCTCTATATCTGTACAGGTAGATACAGATAGATATGTTTTTACTCTTCAGACAAGAGCGTACAGTATCTACTTACGGAAGGGTAGACCAAAACCCTTAAGTATTACCTCTGAGGAATGAAATTGTGACCCTAGGATGGGAAGGAGACCCTTTTCATTTTATTTCAGTAAAATTCAAAGTTTTGACCATGTGTATGTATGACTTGACAATTTTTTGATAACTAGTTTATGTAAATAAATTGGAGAACACTAAAGCTAGAATTTCCTTAGCCCACGGGATTTTTTCTTAGCATTGATTACTATTTCCTATTTGATATATCTGCGTGCAGTATTTTATTTCGATTTTTCACAACTCCACACAGGCATAATTATGGACCATTTTTTGTGCATCAGCTCAGATTTGGACATAAAAGAATATATTTATTCTGCCTCCTGCCTCGAAAGTGCAAGGACCTGAGTTCGATCCCTGGTACCCCCCCCAAAAAGAATACATTTAATTATGCATAATTTATTAAGAAAATCTGTTTCTAGAAATAACACAGATTAAAGCCAATGCTTCATTTCAGTTCATGGTTTAGTTCATCTTGGAGCTCTCTTCTTGAAAGATAATGAGCTGCAAGTTTTAAATTTTAAAAAACCCACCAGGTCACTGTGCTGTTGAGACCATTACTGTTGCCACCCTCAGTCTAACCCTCATGGTCTTCACCGAAATGTATTCAATGTTTTTAAGAAGATAATTTTTTGGTTTTTGTTGTTGGTTCTTTGAGACAGGGTCTCACTAGGTAGTTCATACTGACCTGGAACTCACTGTGTAGCCTAGGCTGGTTTTGAACTCACAGTGATCCTCCTGCCTCAGCCTCCTGAGTGCTGGGATTACAGGTGTGTGATATAGCCTAGTGGTTTTGAACTCACAGTGATCCTCCTGCCTCAGCCTCCTGAGTGCTGGGATTACAGGTGTGTGCCACCACACCCAGCTTTAAGCAGATCATTTACCAGAAGCATTTGGTTAAAGTACATATGGAATCTCTTTTTTTGTTTTGGTTTTGTTTTTTTTTGTACCGGGGATTGAACTCAGGTCTTTGTTGGAATCTCTTTTTAATCCAAATCACTTCTGGGGAGAGAGACAGATTTTGTTCTAAAGAGACTGACTGGATTTTTCATAAAAGAATATTGTACAATCCAATTATTCCCGAATTCAAGAGTAATTTTCTAAATTCCAAGGTTTTATCTTTACTTTTGTTTTTATCTTATATCTGTGAATCTCAAATTGGTTATCATTTTAGGGATTTATTCAAGCCGTCTCAATTTAGAGATGAAGAAATGTATGAAAAAGGTCACCTTGTTAAATTCTTTTTTTCTTTTTTCTTTTTGTATCAGGGTTTGAACTTGGGTCCTTGTGCTCACAAGGCAGGCTGTGGCACAACTGAGCTAAGTCCCTGGCCCATCTTGTTAAATTCTTTAAAGCTTAAGGCTGTCAAACTTGAGTGCACATCGCAGTCACTTTGATGCCTTCTTACAACTTAGATTGCTGGGTCCTCTTCCAAGTTTCCGATTCTGTGGTTGAGGAGGGGTCTGGGAATCCACCTCTCTGACAGATTTCCGGGTGATCCCAGTGCTGCGGGCTTGGTGGTCAGACTGTGAGAACCACCACTTTGACAAAACTCCTTCCCTGGAGAGTTCCTTTTCCTCTTGTAGGTAAAAATCTTTCAAATGTGCCATTTCTAATTTTTATTTTTTTAACTTGATCATAACTTAACTGGACTCGGTGATGTATCTCTATTTCAACCTCTAAGAAAAGTACCCATACCCCTAACATGTTCCCTAAGCTGGGGAAGTTTCTTTAACTTTTTTTGGATCACCAAGCCTGAAAGTTCTCCCTCAAATAGTCACACAGATGCATGCCCTGTGCTGATCACTCCCTATTCCCTGTCCCCTGTTCCGTGTTCAGCTCTTGTGCTTGGCTCTGACCCCGTTTGAGAATAGGCGCACGTACACTTCATATTCATATCTGCTCCTCTGACGTGTTCTATGAGATATCTCTTGAGCTTCTTGTGGCTTGCTGTGCCGAGCTTCATTTGACTTGAAGCTTTCGAATATCGCCTGGTTTAAACAGAATAGCCCTGGGCCCAGGGTGTAGCTCAGCGTTGCCGTGCCTGTCTGGGAAGTGTAAGGATCTGAGTTCGATCCCTGGTACAAAAAAAAAAAAAAAAAAAAAGAAAGAAACAGAATAGCCTTCCTGGTGACCCATTGGAAATAGGTCTGTGGTCATCCTTTATACCACAGGAGAGGGTGGCTCATCATCAACGCATTATAACTTGCTATATTCTGAAAATGAGCCTGGGGCTACAGATCAATAAAGCAGATGAGGGTGGAATTGTTCAGGCACTGTCCCAAAGGAGAGAGCACAGTGCGATTTGAGTCAGGCCCCTTCCTACATTTATGGAGGTACCTGTGCCATGACCAGGACCAGGCTGGGGCTTGGGCACGTGAAGGTGAGCAGGGTCCACCCAGCCCTGCTGTGAGCCCCACACAAGGCTGCCGAGTGTGGACCTGGGAGCTAGGGGCTTTGGGCTCAGATTCCTCCTGCATTTCCTGCTGGCCGGGGCCAATGTGCACCCTCATAGCCCTGATGTGCCACCGTCCGTGAAATGACAATACGACTGCTACTTCCCAGGTCTGTCCCAAGACTGCAGTGGGACCCTACCTTGTCTGTTGGCTTGGGTTTCAAGAGCATCTCCTCTGCGGAGAAAGACCCGTGTCTACTGCAGTGTTTGACTTCTGCTTCCACGCAGCACTGACGACTGTATCTTCTACTTTCAACAGAAAACCAAGCCCTTGATGGCAGAATTCTCGGTAAAATCCACGATTATTTCTCGTTATGCCTTCACCACGGTCTCCTGCAAAATGCTGAACAGAGCTTCCGAGGACCAGGAGTTTGAGTTCCAGATGCAGATTCCAGCTGCAGCTTTTGTCACTAACTTCACCATGTGGGTGGCACTGGTTAGCGGGAGATCTCCGTGTGGGTGGTTGGACCGGGCCTGAGATGATGTGAGGCCCATAGCCTTTGACTGTGAGAATTCACACCCCGCTAAGGACGCGGGCCCTTGTGCCTGGGTCAGAAGGCTGCCCTCTTCCGTTCTTTTGCCTTTCCCTCCTTCCTCCCTTGTGGTCCTGTCTTTGTTCTTCCCATTTTCTTTTGGTCCATTCCTCTAGTCTTCCCTCCTTCCTCTCCTTTTTCTTTTCCTCCATCCTGGTTCAGCCTGGGCCCAGTATGCTTTGAGGGGATCGGTATACTATTTTAAAAAGTTGCTTGGCTTCAAAGATTCTAGTTGGGAGAAATAGTCAATAAATGAATAAATTGACAAAGGGGATCATTTGAGACAGTAGTAAACATTACAGTGTAAGGATAGCAAGTCGGATCTAGAGGAACTTTCAGTCAGGGAAATCAGGGAGGTGGCTTAGAGAGACCTAAAGAAATAGCATGGAACACTTGATATACTTGATTCAATATATTTCCTCTTTTTCTGGCCCAAAAGATAAAGATAAACAAAATGGGCTGAGTGTTTGGGTTTCATTTTTGGTGTGGGCACGATTTGAGTCGAAGACTCTTCGTGGAAATTTGAGCAGATCTTGTGATTTCTCTGCTGGTCAGTCACAGAGGTGCCTGGGCTCGGTCTCACCATTTGGATCTGTTGAACATTGCCCTAGAATGAAACGGATGACTCAAGCTGGTGCCCTAGTCTGGAATGCATTTGATCTGCATATCCAAGAAGCAAATAAAAATATTTTCTTGGGTCGCCATGGTTTTGAAGTCCATGTTGGACTTTGCCTTGGAACTGATGGCGTTAACACAGCTGTCTCTTGGGTTTCAGGCTTATTGGAGACAAGGTGTACCAGGGCGAAATTGCAGAAAGAGGAAAGAAGAATGGAGGTAGAGTAAAGGAGAAGAGGAATAAAACTACAGAAGACAGCGGGTAAGCACTGTTCAATTAAGGGATGAAAATCCATTGAAGCAAGGTGCCATACTTTCTACCCCTTTGCCTATGTAGCTCTTCCTTCCCTCCAAATATTTTAACATTTTTGATCCAAATAATAAATATATTTGATTCACACTATAGTAGATAAACATTTATAATAAAAGAAAATTTTACTCTGCCTGTTGCTTAGTTTTTACTTCCTAGCAACACTTGCTTTTAATATTTTTCTTTGCAATGACCTAACTCTAACTTGTGTGATAATGTTGCTTTTTCTTGATTTCTTAATAAAAATAAGATATTATCTGTTGACTCTTTTTCTGTGAAGAAAGAGGAGTTAGCAAATTTATAATAATCCTGTCTCTGCATTGTCTCTCTCTCTCTCTCTCTCTCTCTCTCTCTCTCTCTCT
>NW_022900922.1:1997789-2039630 GCF_012274545.1 Fukomys damarensis | reverse complement strand
CTCGTGCTTGGCAGGCAGGTGCTCTGCCACTGAGCTACATCCCCAGCCCTGCGTTCTACATTTTTACATTGTTTTATTTCTTCTTCCATTAATAAAGTATCCATATTATTTTACACTATCCCTACTCTCTTAAGTGATAATATTCTGCCTTTCACTCTGACTGGCCTTACTATTTCCTGAGTACAACTTTTGTAATATAATCATTTATGTTTGCATTGTCAGAGTTATTAATATTTAAATTCTAGTCTGTAACGATCCTTACATTTTTTTGTCCCCAACCTGAATCTGAACATTTAAAAGTCAATGAATAATCACTTCTCAGCCTTTTGGCTAAGATCGAGTGTAAAAGTCAATGAATAGTATTTGCTTTCTATCTAATGGCTATATGAATCCCATCAACTGAAGAGCCAACTAGTATCCTACATGGACTAGCCCTACACGGAGGAATCCGTTGCAGAAAAGTGACGTAGAGAGTGGTGTGGTGAACTCGTAAACCTGATTTTGTTCCTTAGTAAAAGAGCAGAGCTTCGAGAAAGCTAGTTCTCTACAATCATAGCCCATCAAAAATCTGCGGGTGGAAATCCTGTTAGTGCGAATGAAACTCTTTCCTGTGAAGCCCTGGGCCAAGGGTTAACTTTGGCACAGAAAAGCAAAGGAGGTCCAGAGGTTCAGATAAGAGATTTTCAGACATAACATTCCACATTTATCTTAGTGCTACGGTCATCAAGGACACAGAACCCTAAGTCTTCCTCACGGTACAGGCCAGCACGCATGGGTTTACACACAGCCCTGCTTTGCTTAAGCCTGTCCAGACTCTCCTTCCTGCAACTTTTGCTCTACCTGTACTCAGCCCATCCCCAGTCCTGTAATAGTCCTATCTCTTCCTTTGTTTGGCAAAATGCCTTGCAGTGCCTCTGGTATGTTGTCTCCTTCACTGGAGCAAATGATTAAAACCTCACTTTGTTGAACTACAGCTGTGTCCCAAGTTGTCTGCATTGAAATTGTTCAGAATTGTGCCACGATTTAGTGGAATTGGATCAGAGCATAGCTTTGTTTTTCCTGGAGTTTCCAATTGCCTTCCTTTTTCCTTTTGGAGTAGAATTTAATTTTCTCACTATTCACATCTGGCAAGATGGGCCGGGGATTTAGCTCAGCGGTTCTGCTGCCTGCCTTGCAAGAGCAAGGACCTGAGTTCGATCTTAGGTACTAAAAAAAACCAAAAAACCAAAACAAAAGCCCAAAAGACAAACAAACAAACAAAACCAAAAAAACAACCAAACATCTAGCAGGACATATAATTAATTTGAAACGGGGACAGAGTGAATAGCTATACTTAAATTTCTGCAAGCAATGACAGCCACATCACCCAGATGCCCAGCTAGCCGCAATTGAAAGATTGCCGTTGACTGCTCTGATTTCAGAGATGCTCTGATTTCAGAGCTCTTAAAGCATGGTGTTAAGCATGAGTGTCTCTGGGTCCATCCTGTGCTGTCACCGTTTGTAGCCTTGTTGCAAACATTTACCCTGGAATTTCTTTTCCTTTTCTTCTGCCACTGTTTTGTCGTTTATTGTATCCCCTCCCTCCTGGTTTTTAGCTTTACTTTCTCAAGTACATTCCCAAGTAACTTGCTCAGACTGGGCACATGAGTATAAGCTTTCTGAGACCTGCAGTGATATGTATGGCTGTGTGTGGAATTTAGGGTCAAAATAACTTTCCTCCTGAACTTTGAGATTTTGCTCTAACGTCTTATAACGTCCGGTCTCCCTGATGGTGCATCTAATTCCACCTAATGCCGCTCCTTTTACATCTTTTCTCTGATGTTCTCAAGTTTCACCATAATGGGTTTAGCTGTCAGTTCTTTTTCATTCATTCTGTCCGAGGAGGCTTTTCCATCTTAGTATTTGTCTCTGTTCAGTTCCCAGAAAGAAGAGTACAGGAATCGGTTTAGTCCTTCTTATGATCAAATGGGACTTGGAATGATCTCCTTTTATTTGGCCTCACTGCGACCCCACGGCGCCCTCCTGAACGCGTGGCCTGCAGTTCCTCTGAGATCCCTCCAGCGCTGGGTTCGCCCCTTCTCTGCAGCCTCTCCCAGCATGTTCTGAGCTGCAGAGCTCTTTTGCTCTGCCATCCCCCAGTCCTTGGAGACTTGCTCAAATGTCTTAGGAACTAAGGGTCGCCTTCCCACTCTTAATCTTTGGGTGGCCGGCTCACCATTTTGCCTCAGAGAACCCTCACTCCAGCCACCGACAGCACTTGGAATAGTTGGTATTTTCCTAAGTGTATTTCCTCTTTAAACACATCTACTAAATTTTACCAAGGTGCAAAAACATAACGGTGGATTAGGTGTTATATAAAATGTCAGAATTCATTGGCCATCCTGTAAAGGGCTGAGTTCGCCTCTCAGCTGGACTCCAACCCTCCCTCTTCTGACAGTTCACCTGCTCACCGGGCCCCTTTCCCATTGCCCTGAGATCTGTCTCAGAGAGAGGCAGGAGGGGTCAGCAGTTTGTTTGTTTGTTTGTTTGTTTTGGTTTGGTTTTTGAGACAGGGTCTCACTATGTAGTTGAGACTGACCTGGAAGTCACTATGTAGACCAGGCTGGTCTCGAACTCACAGCGATCCTCCTGCCTCAGCCTCCCAAGTGCTGGGATTACAGGGGAGCGCCACCAAGCCCGGCTGGGGTCAGCGGTCTTTGAATTCTCTGTTCAGTATCCTTTGGCCCTTGGTGACCTTCCTCTAGACTCAGCCTCCAGTGCTGGGATTACAGGGGAGCGCCACCAAGCCCGGCTGGGGTCAGCGGTCTTTGAATTCTCTGTTCAGTATCCTTTGGCCCTTGGTGACCTTCCTCTAGCACCGCTCTTTGCTTCTTCCAAAACGAACTTTTATTTTTCTTTCTAAGGATGCACCCTGCAGTGCCCACAGGTCTTCCCTGCATGCTGGTGTCTGAGGGGACCCAGGGAGCTTGGCCTTTCTTATTCTGAGCCCCAGGGTGGCTTCTTTTGCCTTCCTGACAGGGACCAGGGGACCGACACGTTCAGAGCGTCCCTAGTGATTCCCAGCAAGGACAAGGCCTCCTTCCTCCTGAGTTACGAGGAGCTTCTGCAGAGGCGCCTCGGCCAATACGAGCACATCATCAGTGTGAGGCCGCAGCAGCTGGTCGGGAAGCTGACGGTGGAGGCCACGGTCCTGGAGACGTCGGGCCTGGAGGGCCTGGAGGTGCTGCCGCTCCGCCGCAGCCGGCAGAAGGGCAGCGCGAGGGCCGAAGGTGAGTCCTGCGCGCTGGGTGCTCAGAGGTGCGGCTCGGACGCAGAGAAATCTGTAGAAGAAATGGCGCCCTTCAGCAAGGCTTTGGATGTTTATGGAAATTGGAAAGATAGCAACAAAGCACACACTTTTATTTTTAAAGATCTAGGTCTGCCAGGAGATTGAAAACATATTTTAAGTCTTTTGAAACAGTAGTCCCACTCCGGGGAATCGGCGGAAGCAAAGCACTTAAATATTGCGGATGTTACGCAGAGAACCTGCCGCATTATCTGTGGTGCCCAGGAAACGCTTTCCATCCAGCCTAAATGTTCAACAGTGTGCAAGGCACGAGTAAAATACGCTGATAAAAACGATTTGCGTGTGACCAGAAAAAAAGCAAAATTGTCTACACTATAATGTGAGATACGTTAAATACGAAATTGGTAGAAGATAAAGAAATATAAACTAGTTATGTTATGGGTATGAATGGAATTGCAGGGTTTGCTTTCTAAAAATTTGCTTTTTAAGATTTAACGCTGTTGTCGTTCCTTTTGTGTGCGTGGTGCTGAGGGTTAAACTGTGCAGGCACCTACTCAACCGCTGAGCTACGCTCTGGGCACCCTCTTTTTTTAAATTAAAAAAATGTACTGGAGATTTGATTTGAGGTACAGATATTTCGGTTTATTAGCAAGATCGCAGAGTTTGTTTTCTCAATTTCTGATTTTTAAAAATAGAATTCCATTTATCCAAATGATTATGAAAAATTCGATGTAATCTAATTTTGATTACTTATTTTTTTATTTTTATTTTTGTTTTTTTTTTTTTTGAGGCAGGGTCTCGCTATGTAGTTGAGACTGACCTGGAACTCACCATGTAGCCCAGGCTGGTCTCGAACTCACAGCGATCCTCCTGCCTCAGCCTCCTATGTGCTGGGATTACAGGTGTGCGCCACCACGCCCGGCTCCTTTGATCACTTATTTTTAACTAATACTTTATACTAAGTATTTCCTTGCGTTGTGCTCTATACTTAATGTGTCGATGTAAGGATTAACGTTGACAGACGATGACACAGATATATGAAAAACTGTACCGGGTTGGAAGGACCAAGTTGCAGTTAGTTGTGAGACTGCAGGCAGGAAAGGCTAAATGATAACCAAGTGAGTGACGTGTGCGGGATCTGAACAGGGACTGTAGAGCAGCAGGCGGGAGGGACTTCTTGGGTGAGGTCGTGGGTCAAGAAGACTGGAAGGAGGGGAGAGAAATGACAAGAGAGGTGGAATAAGAGTGTGGGTATTTCATGTAAAACAAAACAGTATTGAAGGCTTGGAGCTGCTATATGGAAAAGCAAACGGTGTGGGAGAGGTTCTTCCTCCCCCGGCACACTGTTTGGTTAATGACTGCGTGTGAGAAGTCGTTCACCCTCAAAGACTGAGTGCCTTGCCCCTTGGTAGACGCCAAGTCCTTTGCTACACATTGACTTCAAATGCTGGACTTTGACATTTATATCCAGATCTAGCTGAGAAAACTAAACTACTGCCAAGGGGGTCAGCATTCGGAAATGGCATGAGAGACAGGGCACCATTCTCGAGTGACGCTGGTGGTAGTTCTATGGTTAATGGACTTTAGTTCAGCGACTGACCTTAACCTTGACAAAAGCTACTGCAGCCATCTCAAGACCAGTTGCACGTCTGTGAAACAGGGAGGAACGCTGTCTCTTAAGGTCATGGTAAGAATTAGTGGGTTTAAAGCCACTGGCCCAGACGGAGGGCTTAATAATTGCTAAATATTGTTATTATCATCATTTTACAATCACCTGTTTGCTTTTGTCCTATAAAATGTTGTATGGTCATAGTGTCTTTGAAGGCAGGCCTGCCTTACCTTTGTCTCTGTGTGGGATTTAATCCAGTGCCCCCCCCCTTGGTACCAGGGACCCAACGTGGGTCCTTGCGCTCGCGAGGCAGGCGGTGGCACCACTGAGCTAAATCCCCTGTCCCCCAGTGCCTTTTAAATAGTCCATCACTAATTGAGTGTCTTCAAATTAGGGAAGAAAAACAAACGCATGCTAACATATTGGAGAAGTTTTAGAATTTCATTTCTCTCTAATCCTAACCATAGGAAAGCAGTATTTTCCCCGGGGAAGAAGGCTCAGTCCGAGTTGGCAGGCTCTCGCGGGGAGGACAGAATGTCTGGGATGAATCCTCAGGGGTGGTGAACCCGTTTCAGGAGTCGCATATGCCTTCCTGATTTTCAGAACCACTGTGGTTCTACAGAGCTGTGTGCATGCTGTGGCCTGTGTTTGAGTGTTTTACGCTTGGATTACAATTGGTTGAAAAGTTACTTACTGTTTCTATTCAGGGCTTGTTACTGTCGCAGAGGAATTCTTTCCAGACCACTGATCTCCTGAGATCTGTTTATTTATTTTGTTTTAAATTGTTTTCCTAACTCTGTTCCCAAGCAGCTCATTTGCTTTGCAGAACGTGGAGATTTCACAAGCATTTCCCAGAACCAGGTGCAGTGGACGAATTCCCTCTTTGCTGCTTCGAATTTTCATCTTTCCCAGCTCAGCTGGTATTCCTGCAAGATGGTAGCCTCAGCAGTGTGCAGCGCATGATGTTGTGGCTTTGTATGGACCCCACAGCATGTTTCCAAAGTAAATGCAGGTTGGGATCGACGACGCCTAGGACTGGGCTCGCCCCGGAGCATGCTCTGAGTCTGTGTGTAGGTGGCCCAGGGCGGGGCATTCCTCTGATACATCTGGCTGGATTAAGAAATCAGACCTCTATGATTTGTCCAAGCCAATCTCTGACCCCTGGAGCCATTTCAACTTGAGAGATGCAATTCCTGATAAGGATCACTATGTTTTAGTTTAGGTTTACTATGTTTTAAGCGCTTTGCTTGGATATAGTGTTATTTCATTCAATCTTTATGATAACCCTCTTAGATTGTATTTTTAATCTTCATTTTATTTATAAAGAGGCTAAGGTTTCCTGAGGTTCAGAAACACGGGCAACATCTCATATCTATTTATTACTAGAAACAGAATTAGGAGTAGATCCATCTGACTCTTTTCATGCCCTTCATCATTGTATGATCCTAGCTTCTCATTAAATAGAAGATTGTAAACTGTATGTGTTCACATTCTAAGTGTCTACATAGTTAAATATAAAAATGAAAAAGGCAGGCTAAAAATCACTATCATCTACTTTGCCTCAGTTTACTTGCCTGGCGGTTCAGAATTGGACCCATACCTATTGACTCTTTCCCAATGTGAAGGTCAATTTTGTGAGATGTAACCTGGAATCTAAAGCATTATAATTTCTACATTATTAAACTAGAAAACACATACAGATGGCTCAAAATCTAAAGTCTTACACACTGTTAAAGCAAGACTCCCTCTCTGTCCTGTCCTCCTGCCGTCCACCCTCCTAGTCCTTCTCCTTTGAGATGCTCTGATGCCTTCTGGGCTCAGTGGAGCAGACTGTGGCCACACATCACTCCATGACTGGAAACTTCCTGAGACTGCGGACTTTAAGCTGTTTGTCATTATTTGAACATCACAGAGCACCCCGCACGGCCTAGAAGGCCAGGCGCTCTGCACGGCCTCTTGAAGCAACCAAGAGACACCATGTAGGAGAGATGTGTGAGGCCGCTTCCAGAGCAATCGAGCAGGCTGCTTTACAGTGAGTCTTTTGACAAGTAGAGGAAATATACTCTAAAATAATGGTAAAAGTATAGCATAGTAAACCGTGAATTCGTGAGCTAGAAGCATAGGCACTCATTTTCATTATCAAGTAGTATGCGCCATATATAATGTATGAGGGGCTGGTAAAAATGTACAGCAAGTTATTAACTTTATTACAGTAAAACTCACATGTAAATAGTCCTCAAAATACTTCACGTCACGAACAGTCTTCAGAACACTTTACGTCACGAACAGTCTTTCTTGCTACTTTTGAAGCAGTTCTGGAGGTCCTCTTTCATGAGTGTCTTTTTTTTTTTTTTTGGTACCAGGGATTGAACTCGGGTCTTCACATTTGCAAGGCAGGCGGCAGAACCACTGAGCTAAATCCCTGGCCCTGTTCATGAGTGTCTTTATAATTGTGATTAAAAGTATAATGAAACCTGCTGCCGAGTGCCACCCAAGGGAAAGTCAGGCTCATGAAAATATCACATGTGTCCTCATGCACCTTGCTCACCAGATCAGGCACCACCTGACTTCTGACTCTTCCTCAAGTCAAAATGGCCATGAAAGGCAAATCGATTTTAAATTGATTCAGAACAGTAAGGCAGCCAGGACGGTGCAACCAGACACTCATGAAAAACGACATCCAGAATTGCTTAGGGAAGTAACAAGAACAGTGGGGATAAGTGCATTCAGGGCAAACGGGGGTATTCAAGGGGGATTAATAGCAATGCATCTTTTACTGTAATAAACTGCTCAATTTGAACATTTGCCACCAGAGTTTCCATCACACCTGTGTGCCCTGCATCTTCATCGGGTAGCAGAGTGGGAGGTGTGCCCATGGCAGCATTACCCAGACACGAGTAACGAGCTGTACTTGGCATTATGGTGGCTACCACCTCCCTAGGTGGTAGGAATTTTCCAGTTCCATTATGATCTTCACACAAGCAACATAAACGTAGTTTATCATTGACCACAATGTCTCCGCAGCACACACCTGCCTCTGAATGAAGCGTTTCGAGAGTGTGACAGGGCTGCTTGATCTTCTGTAGACACAAACGGTTGTCCCAGCTGTGGCAGTGGAACAAGGCTGGCTCTTTCATGGTCCACACTCATGGTTTTGTCTTATAAATTTCCTGGCTCACACGTGGCACCTAAGTTACTATTTTGACCATGATTCTCATTGTTTTTGGTAGAAAATTTTAATTTACGACAAGATCCTTGATGACTAGTGGTAAGATAAAATGAGAGATGAGATACTTTTGAATTACATCTTCCACTTTCCATCGGGGATTCTCAAACCTGACTGTATCCAACAGTAACCTGGAAAGGTAGAAAGACAAATGCATATGGCTGTAACTGGAGTGGACTGGGGTCCCTGAGGAACCACGTTTTGGGTTGTGATATTCTATAAATTTCTATGAGAAGCTTTACAAATTTATAAATTCTACAATTTTTTGGTTATGCATAAGATGAGAGGATAATGCTGTATAAATATATTTTTCCTGCCACTGAATAGGTAGATTCTTTGGCTTTATCTTTTATATTCCTTGTGTTTTTTAAAATGACACATTTGTTGAGGCTTGATACATATATTATGAAATTTACTCATTTTAAGCGTACAACTCAGTGTTTTGTAGTGTATTTGCAGAGTTGGGACGATCATCACAGTCCACGTTTAGAACACTTGTGTCACCCTCAAGCCATCTTTATACTTACTTGCAGTCACGCTCTGTTCCCACCCCAGCCCTAGGTCACCACTGATCACTCCCTATCCTTCAGATTTCTGACAGCTGTTTTTTTCAAAGCACCCTGGTGCTTCTGATGTTCAGCGCAGTTTGGGTAACTTTATTTTGGACTTTCGAGCAGAAATTTAGATATCAATCAGAATCCCATATCAGGATTCTGACGTAAATAACCAGCTTTAAAATTAACCAGATTGTTCTTTAATTCTATGGAGTCCTCAGAATATCCTGACTTTAGGTCTTTATTAAAATGCATATTGTTTCTCTTTTCCAAAAAGTGTTTAAGATGAAGGTCAATGTAGAATTGCATACACCATAGAAATAACATTTTCCCCTATCCAAACTTCTGCTCATCAATGTGGGAACTTTAGAGGGAGAACTTCCAACAAGAAATCCCAGAGGAGCAGGTGCAGCCCTTGTAATTCAACTCAGTTTACTACATTAGGTGTCCTGTCTTGGGTGCCTTCTCCTACTGGGACAAAATACCTGACACCTACAAGTTGAAGGAGGAAAGGCTTATTTTATTTTATTTTCAGTACTGGGGATTGAACTCTAGACCTTGCACTTGTGAGGCAGGCGTGGCACCACTGAGCTACATTTTTGGCCCAAAATGGTTTATTTTAGCTCAGTTTATAGCAATTTCAGTCCACAGTCAGCACTGCAGCACAGAAGTAGTCCATGGCACAGCGGAGGTGAGCAGCAAGACGTCCTTCTTTCTTCTTTATTCTACAAGGCCATGGCTGGTGCTGCCCACACGCAGGGTGGGTCTTCCCTCTTCAATGAGTCCGTTATCCACACCCAGAACCATGCTTAATTAGACTGACCCAGTAGCACACATCTATGATAACCTAAGCCACAGCTATGAGGGCATGAGGCTTTGAGGGAACATTTTAGATATAAATCATAACATGTTTTTATCTTGGAGAAGAAATATATGGTCATTCAGGACAGGTTTGTTTTGTTTTGTTTTGTTTGGAACTGGGGATTGAACTGGGATCCTTGTGCTTGCAAGGCAGGCAGCAGAATCACTGAGTTAAATCCCTGGCCGTCAGAACAGTTTTGGTAACCCGAAAGAGCTTTTCTTATTTACTTCGTTGCACCATGACTTCTTGGACTTGTGGGAATTGCTGTTCCTTGCCAGTCTTCCTAATTCTCACTCTCTTGCTTTGAGAGGGCAGCCTTCTGCTTGCTTTCAAGTCTGAGTTAGTGTCAGCCTTGATCCTTGTTGTTTTGAACAGTTTCATTAGCTTAGTTTTCTCCAAACTTTGATGGACATTAGAATTACACAGGGAACTTTAATAAATCTATTGTGCAAACTTCACTAGTGCCAAATAAATCAGAATTATTGTGGATGAAAACCAGGTGTTATTTTTTAAAGACTTCTTATGATTCTTATGTTCAACAAAGTTTGGGATCTAGATCATGACTTCTTGTGTTTTAGCATTATTTGTCATTAGTTCTTGTCCCTTTGTTCCTTAAGAGTTTCTTCTAGGGCTGCTGACTCTGTTAAGTTCATGAATAATCTCAATTCCTTGTCTCTGTCACAACTAAGAGACTCCTATAATATTACTTTAACCTGTTGTTATGTTTTCTTCCTTTCCTTCCTTCCTCTCTCTCTCTCTCTCTCTCTCTCCTCTCTCTCTCTCTCTCCTCTTTATACCAGGGATCAAACTTGGGACCTTACACTTGTGAGGCACGTGGTAGCATCGCTGAGCTAAATCTCCGGCCCTATTATTAAAAGGAAATTTTAGTTCCTGTATTCAGGTGACCTTTGTAACTATTGTCTTGTTCTCTTGCCATCTGGTTCACCGCTGGGGAGGGCATCACACTCAAGAGTCCGGAATAAGGGCTGGGGTGAGGGGCCCAGCAGAGTCACTAGCATGGGTGAGGCCCTGAGTTCAGTCTCCAGCACCACCAAACAAACAAACAAAAACACTACAAAAAGACAGAGTAAAACTTTACATTCTTAAAAAAAATTCTAAAAAATAGCCTCTAAAATGGAAACAGACATTTACAAAAACACATATCTGATAAGAGGCTGACATCTAAAATATACAAAGAATTTTTACAACTCAACCACAAAAGGACAAACTGTTCAGTTTGTTGTACATCGTTGATGAGAATATAAAATTATGCAGCTTCTGTGGAAAACATTTGGGGTTCCTCAAAAAGTTAAACCATGTGATCCAGCAATTCCTCCAGGTCTGTAACCCCAAAGAATTGAAAACAGACATTCAGATACACACCATGTGTGTGCAGAAGTGTTCATTGCGTGAATATTAACAGCCCATCAACAGGTGAGTGGATGAACAAAATGTGCCCTGCACACAAAAGGGAATGTCACTCAGGCATAAAAGGGCCTTGGATGTAGCTCAGTGCACCACCGCCTGTCTTGCGAGAACAAGGTCCTGAGTTCGATCACCGGTACCAATGAAAAAGGAGTGAAGCATGAATTCATGTTACAACATAAACGAACCTTGATGACATTATGCTAAGTGAAAGAAGCCAGACTCAAAAGGTCCATTTACCAGAAACATCCAGAACAGGCAAAACAGAAAGCAGATTAGTGGTTGCCCAGGAGCACGAGGAGGTGGGAATAAGGAATGTTGCAGAGTTTCTTGGCAGGTGATAAAGATTTTTGGAACTTAATGGATGTGGTTGTTGTGTAACAAAGTGAATGCCACGACATTGTTCATTTTGATGTGGCTGACTTAGCTTTCTATGCGTTTTGCTTTAATTTTAAAAAGTGATATTCCAGGTTGGTGGAATCCGATTCCTTCCGTGGCCCTGGAAGCAGGTCTGCCATGTTCTCTAGTTCTTAGCTGTGGGTCTTGCACGTGCTTTAGAAAGCCTGTAACAGGAGAGGATGGAACTCGGTTTGTGGCTTGTGTTTTATTCACACGATCATTATGTGAGTTTCCTATACAGCTTTGACTTTAAATTATCCTATGCTGGCTCCCCAAAGTGCTGGTATTACAAGGATGTGCCACCATGCCCGACTCTGCGGCTGTCTTTGAGAACAGGCTAATGACCAGCAAGCTCATCCTGCAAGATCAAGTGACCTTTGATTTGAGACTGGTATAGTGTTTTATCTTCCAGAAAATGCCCAATACGGGGCTGAACAGAGTGACTTAAATTTCTAGTTGTGTTTCTCTTCACTCCCTTAACATCATGATTCCGTCTTTGCTCTAAGGGCTATGTTCTTCGGCCCCTGGGATGCTGAGTCCATAGGTGCCAGAACAGGTGCGCTACTCTATAAATGTTTACGCAGTACACCACGGGGTTACTAACTTGGCAATGAAAGTGCCCTTAGGTTTTTAGTGCTTTTTTGGCTTGCCTTAGCTATTGTACCAGATCCTGGGTATAGCTTTTATTTGATAAAGAAGGAGGAGCTAGGGAACAAAATTAATAATTCACCTTGGGTTTGAGAAAATTTGGGTTCCAACAATCTGTTTTTTTGGGGGGAGGGTGGTTTGGTTTTTTTGTTTGTTTTTGTTTTTGAGACAGGGTCTCACTATGTAATTGAGACTGCCCTGGAACTCACTGTGTAGCCCAGGTTGGTGAACTCACAGGGATCCTCCTGCCTCAGCCTCCCAAGTACTGGGATTACAGGCGTGTGCCACCACGCCCAGCTTGGGTTCCAACAATCTGGATATCTCATCTCCCCCTTGCTCAGGTTACTGGATAACATACAGGATGCCCAGTTACATCTGAATTTCAGACCAACAGTATGTACCGTGCAAGACTTGGGACACAATAAAGAGTTATTCATTATTTATCTGAAGTTCAAATGTAACTGGGCATCCTGTATTTTGATTTTCTAAGTCTGGCAACTCTGCTTTACTAAAAAGAGCTGCATTGTGACTCACTACAGGCCCCCACTTTTACATTCTGACCCCGGATCCCGTGGCCTCCCAGCAGCTGGAAGGGCATGGCCAGTTTGGCCTCTGAAATCCCTGGGCCTTTGCCAGGAAACAATCTGGTTGTCGCCAGGGTTTCCAGCCTTGTTCAGCACAGAAATTATTCGGATATGAATCATTTGGCCCCAGAGGTGGTTTTGTTTTGTTTCTCACTGCCAGTGGGAAAACCCGTGTCATCTGTGTGTTCTGCTGTCCGTGCAGTCTGCTCAAGGCCATGCGTGAGTCGTGACCATGGCACGGGATTCACTCTTCTCTTTTGCCTGACCATGGGGAGCCCCCTTCCCTTCCTGGGCACCCGCACCCCTTCCTTCTTCCTCCCCACCTCGTCTTGGTGTGGCGTGTGACGTGGATGCCGTCAGTGCCTGTGGCTCACTGTCCTCCCCAGCTGAACCCCAAAGCGACCGGGACGATGACAGGGCTTCCTGAGAGCATCTTCTCACTGTCGCGAGCAGGAGCTCGCAGGTGCATTGACTGGGGGTCGAGACGGTGGTAGCTGCCAACTCGATTCATACATACTTTATAAACATGTCACCCGTCAGACACGTTCATTCACACCCGCCAGTTGCCACTGCCTGTACCTGCACAAGTCCGAGGAGCGCGACTTTGTTTCTCCTCTCCTGGCGATGGCGGTTGTCCGTCTGGTGGCCTCGGCGGTGATCCGGGGTCCACACCGGGCAGCGTCCGAGGTCTCCGCCGAGGTCTCCTCCGAGATCCCGCCTGGCAGGTTGCCCTGGAGCTGGATCGGTCGCCGAGTGCGACGAGCTGGTCTTCTCGCTCTCTTTTATACGGTTCTAACTGGGGTCCGTGGCACTGGTTCGGGTTTGTCACTTCACACATACTGGGGGTTACCTACGTCACAGGGCCTTACAGGGTGACACGCACGGAGTCTGACCGATTAGATATCACACTTCACTCCTGGGGGTCACGCATCCGCTTTGCCACCTTGGATCTGCTGGACAGATCTCACTCTTCTTCGCTCTACTCTTGGGAACGCACTGACGCTGTGTTCTGCATTCCTCACGTTGGCCTGCGCTCTACTCTCGCTCACCCAGCACATTCAGGATGAGTCCTTCCCTGCTCTCCCGAGTGGCTGCTCTGCTCGGCTGCCCGATGTGTAGTCATCTTGGTGACGAGTGTTCACCAAGCTCACCCTCAGCTTGTCGGCACCGTGGTCCGGCGCTGTGCTAGATGTCTGGAATCTAAAGGTGCTCATGACGTCGTCACCGCCCTCGAGAACTAGAGTTGCCAATGAACGATTTAAGCTTTCAACTGTGATATAAAGCATATTACGTGTAAATAAAATTACCCAGGGTAACCATTTCTAATTCCTTAGTGTGAAATGTATTCACATTGTTGTCCAGCCAAACTTCTGAGCATTTCTGTTTTCCTGCCCTGAAGCTCTGCATCCATGAAACAGTTCTCCAGTTTCTTTCTCAGCCCTCAGAACCACCGTTCTGCTTTATACTTCCTGCAAAGAGTATCTTACAGTATTGTCTTTCTGTGACTGATTTATTTCACCCGGTGTAGTGCCCTCAAAGTTTATCTATGTTGTAACATGTAGCATAGCTTTTCGTTTTAAGCCTGAGTTATATTCCATGGAAGTATATACAACATTTGGTTTATCCATTTGTCTGTTAGCAGGCATTGGGTTTGCCTCCATCTCTTGCCTCATGTGGGGATTTTGTTTGTTTCTTTTTCAGTACTGGTAGTGGAACCCAGGGCCTTGTGCAGGCTAGGCAGGTGCTCACCACTGAGCTACAACCCCAGCCCTTGTGAATAAAATCACAATGAAGTTGAATTGGCAATATTTTTGATATCCTGCTTTCATTTTTTTCAGATAGACCCATACATGGGACTGCTGGGTCATGTGTAATTCTGTTTTTGTTTCTCTGAGGTAGCAACTGCACCATTTTACATCCTGGACAGTAGGGTTATAAGGGTTCTCATTTTCCATGTCCTCTCCAACACTTGTTATTTCCTGTTTCCTGGATCGTGGCCATCCTGAGGGATAGATAGAGTTCATGATTCTGAATAATGAGAAAAGAAACAGGAAAGTAATTATTATGGACTGCAAACAAAAAATAATATAAAATATAATAACAGAGTAAAATCATATAAAAATTAAATAATAAATAATAAAACTTCACAGGCCAAGCATTTTCACTAAAAAACAAGCTCCTGTAAGATTTAATCTATAAAATACCACATAGTTTTTCTCAGAGGCCCTGGTCTGCCTGCCTGCGAGAGGAGAATATAAAGGAACTTAACAGAAGGCTCGCAGTTCTCTACGCCTCTGGTGTTCCAGAGCTGCTCTCAGTGAATTTGCACGTGATTCAGTGCCACACCCATAGAGCAGCTGGTGTTTGCGGTTTTCAGTGGACATAAAGCGACGTCAGCAAGGATGGTACATTTTGCGAATTAGCTGCTCCTGGGACTTCTGCATGCTCATGGGAGAGGGGCGTAATATGGTTCACGCAGAATCTCACCTGGGAAGTTGATCAGATGTGAAAAATGGGCACAGTAAATGCATTGTTTTAGGAAGAAAGAACATGGACCAAGGAGTGAAGAAAGCTAATTTGCCAAGAAACTTGTCAAACCCTTAATTATAAAACAGGAGTTGAATTTGAACTGCTTCAGCTATAAATTTGCAAATATACTCTTATGTTGCTATCATGTGATGCTATTTCCCAAATATTAGTAAAAGGCCGAAAAGATCTTTCCAAGAAGAAAACTGTATATAATAAGAGACTTATGGAAATAGCCAAGTTCCTTCTCATTGCCTCAGTTTTACTAGTTTCTCTTTTAATACTCTGCTGGTTTGCATGAGTTTTGTCATTATTCCTACCACCAAAGGGTGGTTGTCTAATCGTTCACAGTATATCTATCTCTCTCTCTCTCTCTCTCTCTTTATATATATATATATATTTATTTATTTATTTATTTTTTTTTTTTGGCACTGGGGAATCTAACTCAGGACCTCGCACTTGTGAGGCAGGCTTGGTACCACTGCCACGGGCGAATCCCCAGCCCCATTCACAGAATTTTTGCCTGCCCTAAATTTAAGGAATTGCCTCTTTGGATTTCGTGTTTTTCCAAGGGGAAATGAGCAGGCAGTGTTTGTTTGGAAATCCTTTTGTAAAGCCCAGGTGTCGGTGGCTTTTCTCCAATAACAGCCAAACCAAAGGCCCACAGGAAACAGGCCAGGCAGCAGCTCCCTCTGTCCATGGACCCCTGGAGGCCATGGCTGTAGCTTCAAACCAATGGCTTTGAGCACAGTTCTAGGCTCTTAAAGCTTTTTCAAAACCCTTTGACATTTTTCTTAGTGATTGCTTTTCTTTTTTCCTCTGTGTGGTTGTCCAGGAGGAGAGTGTTTATTTGAATAACATCCATATTCTAAAACAAAGCTAAGGACATGCATTTGCTCTCTTGATCCTTTTGTCCCTCCCCGCTCCCCGTACACTTTGTCACTACAGCATAAAATCAAATGGGTGAATATTTAATAGCATTTGTGGATGTGGTTCTTAACATTGTTTAGACTTCTTGGAGAATGGAGCGAAAGCCATTCTGTGTGCCACTTCAGGGGTCTCTTGGGCACTGGCAGACTCCGCTATATTCTATAGAAATTGTTCTTTATATATAAACATTTCAAAATTACCGGCTGTGAATGTGCATTATGACGTGTCTGTCCTTTCCAAGTAATGATCGTTTTACCAAGTTCTCAGTGAATGGTCATGATATAAAATAAAATGCGTTTTATCAAAGAATGATTTCCCCCCCTACGTTGCCTTTATAAAATGGACAGAGAGCACAACAGGTGACTTCTGAGGGGGAGAGGATGTGGCCGAGGATGTACTGAGCAGTTACAATGCACCGGGGTCCAGCTCAGGGCCTTACATACGTGATCTCACTCAATCGTGACGATAATCCTGCGATTGTGGGTCTGTTCCCAATTAACTGATGTGGGACTGAAGGTCAGAAGTACCAAGCCAGCCATGAGGAGGCTGTCACACTTGGAGCCCACTTTCCGTGTGTTAAGTGGCTCCCAAAAGTCATACCTCACTTCTTGCTCCAAAAGACTGGACCGCAGCCAGGAGGAGTGCCAGGCTTATCGTGTGTGACACCATTAGAGCTTAAATAAAAGCAGGAAGATGGCGGGAGAGGACTCGGCTTCCACAGTTGGAGCAGTTACTGCAGTTCACGCCTCCCACTAACCAGGTGGGCAAGGGGGAAAGGAAGCCAAAAGAGAGGAAAGGGTTCGCATTAGCACAGTAAGGTCGACGTTGCCCCTCTTCCGGTCGCCCTGACTCTGCCCTGCACCCTTCCCGTCTTTAGCCGCATCCCCCGACTCTGCAGCCTGCTGCCACACTGCATGGCGACTGGCAGTGTAAGCCGCACGCCACAGGAAGGAGAATAAATCAGTTCTGCTTCAGAACTCTGGTCAGTGGCTGTGAAAAAGTCCGTGCTGACCTGAGTGGCAAGTTGTTGTTTTTTGTTTTTGTTTTTGTTTTGTCCTCTAATTAAAAAAGGGTTTTATTTTTTGGACCTATTTCTCTGGAATTGTTCCTGGTAGAGTTTTTCCTATAGTAGGTAGTGGAGAGGTCGTTAGGTCACTTTCACTGCCTGGTGCTTCATGGGTGGAAGCCATAACGGGGAGCTGGACTTCTTGGTGAGGAACCAAGCTGAGGCTCCACCCACTCTGCCCCTACAGTGAGCCGTTTAGATGAATTCATGAATTTGCATCATCAATGAACAGACACCCGAGGCAACAGGAAACAGAAGAACAAGGCGCCATCCCTTCTCGTGGTCCATATCAAAGAGCCCAGTCAAATGAATTATGAAGAGAGAAATTATACTTTTTAATCCTCAGTGCTTTCTTTTGGCCATGAATGTACTAATTCAGGCACTTGTGGAAAGCATTTTTCATGAGGGGGATTTGAAGCGGCACGAAGTAGGGACACGCTGGCAATGTGAAGAGAATCCGACCTCTTGTGGGATTTTAGAGCAAATCTAAGCGCCGCCTGGTTACACACAGCAAACTTTATCAACCGTTTCCTGTGTGTAAGGTGTGTGAGTGGCGTGAGAGGCAATGTGCCCGTGTTTCAAGGGCAGAAACCAGAGTGACCCGGGGACTTGTTAAAGCGCACGTCGCTGCGCCCCTGCCCGGCAGTTTGATTCCAGGTTTCTGGGGAAAAGGCTGGTGTTTGTAGCAAGTCCTCAGTGGTGCCTCCGCGGCTGGTCCAGGTCACACCGTGAGGCCCTCTCCTCTCCTCCCCCGTGGGCCACTTCCCAGTTGGCTTGGAGGCAGCTAATGTGACGCGGTGTGGGAGCTGCCAGGGCCGAGAGAGCACCTTTCCTAGAGTTCACCGGCTCTGCTCTGATGAGCGCTTCCCGGGAACTCATCCCCAGTCCGGATTCTGCCAGGTGGAGTCATTCGGGATACACTGAATCCGCATGTAAACGCCTCCGCAAACGCATTTATCCCGAGGAAAAGTGCAGCTAGGGGTCCGTTTGGCAAATGATACTTTTATGTTCTGTGCCAGGGAGCTCCTGTTCAGCCTTCTCTGCTCTCCAATTCCCAAGCTTAATTTTTAAAAGCATTAGAATATGAAAATAAACTGTACAAACTTCATGCGTATAGCTTGATGAGTATTATATATATATTTCCACTCGTACAACTACCTTCCGCATCAAAAAACAGGCCATTCCAAAAGGTTCCACTGTTGGTTTGTTTGCTGTGTGTGTGTGTGTGGTGTCCTGTGGTACCCAGGGCCTTTACACTGAGCCTCATGTCCAGACCTTTAAAAAAATTTTAAGACAAGGTCTTGCGAAGTTGCTGAATCACCCAGGCTGAGCTTGAACTTGAGATCCTCCTGCTTCAGCCTCTCAGAGTGCTGGGATTGCAGGTGTGAGTCACCATGCCCGATTCCATGTCCCGTCAGTACCCACCCCACTTCAACTGCTGCAGATACAAAGTGTTTGCTTTTTAACTTGAGGTACATGGAAGCATAGACTTTTTCTATTCTGATCTATTCTGTGTCTGACTTTTTCTATTCAAAATGACTATGAGATTCAACTATGTTGTGATAGCAGTAGTAATGCTTTCATTTTTATTGCCATGTGTTACCCTAACTTTAACATGTTTTATAGTCCTATGTTTAATTTCTTCTGCCATTTTGTACACGTTTAAGGTTGGCAACAATCTTAGCTAGCATACTGCTTACTGTGATCCAGCGTGGTGCTAAGTATTTCACCACTTAATCTTTTCAATAGTGTGTCCTTAGGACTATTAATCCATCTTACAGACGAGAAAACCAAGGCTTCGTAACTTGCCCATGGTCTGACAGTTGAGAAGAGATAGGACCAGTGTTTAAACTCAGGTCCTTCTGGCTCGTGATCCCAAGTTCTCAGCTGTTGTACAGCTGTGCCTCTCATTTCTGGTGCTTTACTGGGAACCACCGGTGTGAGATGACCCCAGAGAAGTCCAGTTTCCCGTTTCCAAGGCCCTTTCCATGCTCAGCCCCGTCCTCCTCCTCCTCTTGCCGGATGGTCCCAAGGCCTCCTCATCGCGCTGGTGAACTAGGTCGTGACATGGTCAGTGCTCGGTCTCAGTTTCCCCAGCTCCTTCGAGTGGGTGGCTGGAGGCATGATATCTCTTGTTTTTTTTTTAGTACCGGGGAACTCAGGTTCTTGCGCTTGTAAGGCAGGTGGTGGCTCCACTGGCTAAATCCCCGGCCCCATTTTACCTCTTATATGGCTGTTTTTCTACAAAAATAAAATTTTCAATTTTGCGAGCTCTCCAATCGCTCCAAGATTCCTGCCTTTATTAAGTACAAATAATAGAAGAATTCATTTAACCTATGGTTCCTGCTAAGGTTACACCTAAATTGTCTCTGAAAAATAACTGTTGAAAGAAATATTTAAACTTCCTTTGATTTTAGTGCCGAGTAAACCCTTGGCAGAGGGAAGGTTCTACACTTGATCTTAGCCAAAAGGCCGAGAAGCGATGAGAGGGAAGGTTCTTAAATTTATTTTCTTAAACACAAGTTACTCGGTTCACTTCCGCCTCATTTCCTTTTCATTCTGCTACTTAGAGGTGGGAAGTTACTGGGCATTCTAGTCCATGGTATCAGTTGGAACAGAGAACCAGACACTGCAGTGGCTGTAAGCCCGGCTTTGAATCAGTATCTTGATAAAAAGCCTCCATGTGTACCTATGATTGAGAACATTCACTTTTATTTTCATGTTCTTTATGATGAATGCAGGCCACAGAATTTGGATTTTTATCGCTAAGCACATAGATCGGTGTTTTTGGATTTATAAAGGTGGGTGATCTCCCAAATCTGTCTTCTAATAGGTGATAAAGTTAGGGATTTAAAAATTGGGTCCTTTTTGCTTGCTCTACCATTACACTGGTTTTTTTGTAAATCACATCAAATCCATTTACCTCATAATATTTCTGTAATTCTCATTTGTCTCGTTTCATCTTGGGAGGGCCTTGGGGTTGATTTTTTCTGTAAAGAGCCGTAAGCTTTCTGGGCAAGCCGTACACGAGACCAAAGAAAGGAATAAATGAGGAGGGAAAGGTTTCCTTTATGGGACGATTAATTCCAAGGGGTGATGGCAAAACTGAAGTGGTCATCTTGCAATTTCAGTGAACTGGAGGACCTGGCATCACTAAGAATGGGTTAGATTATCATGTGGAAACCCGACTTCATAGTGGGAGGGGTCAGGCCGACGACACCTGCGTGCTGTCAGTGTTTTTATCACTGAAAGTAGACATGGAGATGTTGCGCACCTTCTAATGCTGGAATAGAAAGCGTGGAGCACCCCTAATGAGGGGATCTAGGAAGGTTTATTACCGAGGAAGCGGTTCATTAGCACTGGACCTGGATGGAATCAGGCTTCTACCTCTCACTCCCAGAGCACCAGTAAGTACAGAGGATTGAGCTGTGCTTCACAACCGTAGCCACACATTTTACCCATATGGAGAATTTCTTAAAGTCCCAAAGCTATCTAGGCTGTGTCTCAGATCACTTACGTGAGGATCTCTGGGCCTGGGCATCAGTACTTTTTAATCGCTGCTCCTAACATTAGAATGGCAACCAGGGCCGGGGACTTAGCTCATTGGCACCGCACCTGCCTCGCCAGGGCAAGATCCTGAGTTCGATCCTTGGTACTGAAAAAAAAAAAAATGTCAACCAAGTTCAGAAATCATCAGGAGAGAGGACCAAGTGAAAGGAGGAACAACATTTATAGAGTATGTGAGAAATCACACAGAAAAAAATAAGCAGTGTTTACCAACATAGCACTAGAGAAGGGTAGACGGGAGGGACACATCGATGAAAAGAGACTCGAGAAACAAACCCAGTGCGATGTGAAGACTTCGTTGTGACCTCGATTCATCCATATGATGACAATTCTTTCAGAGAATCTGGGAAATTTAGTAAATTCTTCCTACTGAATGGCAGTGAGGCATTGCACATTAATCGTGTTACTTGTGATAAAGGTTTTGTGGCTATGGCAGAAAAAAGTACTTATAGGTAGGATACACACTGAGGTATTTGTGGATGAAGCATGGTGTCTGAGATTTCTTTTAAAACATTCTAGAAGAAAACGAGTGATCTCAGAATAGATGCAAATAATCAGCAAAATGTACAACGGTTACAGGCGAGCAATGCGGAAATTCAAGATGAGGGCTTCGTTTTGCTATTCTTTCCACTTCTGTGTGTTTTAAAGATTTTTCATAAGAAAAAGATTAAACAGGAGTCATGAAGGTTGATTTGATGACAACGTGTCTCTTTCACTGTAATCCATTAACAGTACAGAGTCTCAGAAGATCCTGTGGACTGCAAACAGGCAACAAGATGAAGTCTCATCCTTTGTGTCTATGCCAGAAATTTTGTTTTAAAGCAAAAAGTAGGTTCAGTTATTAATTATGTTTATTTCTCCTTTGCAGATGATTCTGGGCCTCCTCCTTCTACTACTATCAACCAAAACGAAACTTTTGCCAACATTGTTTTTAAGCCGAATGTGGTGCAACAGGCCAAGATTGCACAGAATGGAATTCTGGGAGATTTCATCATTCGCTATGACGTGACGAGGGAGCGGAGAGTCGGGGACATCCAGGTAATGGGTTCCGTGCTGGTATTTCATAGTTTGATGTTTTTCTTTAGATTCAGAAATGTTGATTCCAACACTTACCTAAGGGCAGAAGATCTTTCTGGTTCTTAGTAAATGTTTTAACCCATGATATGTCTTCAGAGAGATTCTGATACTCTTTTGCTGGAGCCTAAGGATACCTACTTCCTGCTCCATTAATCTGTGCAGCCAATGACATCTATAAGTTTTCCCCACGGTGTTTTAGATGAGGTTAGAATTTTAGTTCATTGTCCCTTTTAATTAAAAGCAACTGTTCTATAACTTACTTCCCTTTAGGTTTTATTGCTCTAGAGATAGGGTGGGAATTTTAAAATGAATTAATGTGCACCTGGAATATAGATAACCTCGATGTCGGGCAAGATGCTTGCTAAAAGCTAAACAATTCAAGAAGCAGGATTCTCAACTAGAAAAGTGAAAGGGGATGGAAAACTAAAGTTGAACTGGTTTTTATGATCAGTAATTGTTTTTGTTTCGAGTGCTGAGAAATCAAATGCAGGACCTTGCACATGTTAGACAAGCTGTCTCAGCTGAGCTACACCTCCAGCCCACAATGAATAGAATTTAAAAAGATGATTCTCTCCTTATAAAGACTAATTAGCAATCAGTTCTTTGGAGGATCAGGACCATGTATAATGTGACCCTAATCTGTTCCATGCCATCTCTGAGCTCTAGAAGATCCTGGGTGATTTCCCTCCATTTTTACTTGATTTTTCCTCCACCAGGTTCTAAATGGCTATTTTGTACACTACTTTGCTCCTAAAGACCTTCCTCCTTTACCCAAGAATGTGGTCTTTGTGCTCGACAGCAGTGCCTCTATGGTAGGAACCAAGCTCCAGCAGGTAAGTGAGTGCTGACTGCCTGGTCTTTCCTCTCTCGATCTTTCCAAGGACAAAGATCAGCCTTGTGAACAAAACTCACTTGATGCCAAATGTCCACTTACCGGGCCACCTTGTCCTACCAACAAGGAACATTCCTGAATCGATCCATGGATGTCAGTGATATAAGCTATGGTTTTAGTATCATGGTTTTTGGGGAAGGGGAGAAACTGGCAGAGCAGACAGAGCGAGTGAGACAGGAATACGGTGCGATGGCCACTCGGTACCATTGCTGACAGGATAATTCTGTTCGGTGACGATCCCTTTGAGAGCAGTGGAGTAGAATCCCTGGAAACCGCCTTGGCACATCCTCAGAACAATTCTCATGAGAATTTACAATGAATCTCAGAAGTACAGGGCTGGAAGGGGCATTGAGGGCCGTGTAACCTGGGCTCAAATATTAAATTACCCTAAAAAAATAATAAATTATCCTGAAAATACAACTACTTATGATTTTTTTCAAAACAAATGATTACCTTTTGGCAGTTCCTTACCTTACTCCGGCATCATAAATATTGGGATTTGGAATTTGGAATATGTCTCCAGCTCACATCATGTCTTAGCCGTTTTCATGTTACCGGGACACATACAACTTCAACGAGGAGAGGTTTATTTTGGCCCGAGGTTTCAGTCCAGATGGCCTGGCTCCAGAGCAGAATCAGGGACACGGCGGCGGCTGGAAGTAGAGAAGGGAGGAGCCAGGGGCGAGCCTATGCTCCCCCAGGCCACTCCCCCAGTGACCCCCCTCCAACCAGACCCCACCTCCTAGCAGCCTGGCAGCTGTAATGCCCCCACGATCCAACCGCCTTCCAGATCCAGGGCACAGCTGGGGGATATTTTAGATCTAAATTGTAACACACAATGTAAAGTGAGGGCTGTTGTTGCCAGCTGATCATGTTTATAAATTCATCCAAAACTGAGATCCTTCGGCTTTTATTTCTAAATTCATCCTCTATTTTTTTCAGACTCATGAGAACCTTCTGTGCCACCTGTGTCTACCTAGAGGTCCCACCCCACATGTGGCTGAATATGGTTCTAGCTAATAATTTGTGCGTTTTATCTCAGTCTGTTACTTTATAAACTCTTTCTTTGTTCGTTTATACTTCCAAAATCGTGTAGTAAAAGCTGTCAATCTTTTCTCATATCGTGTCTGGCTTGCCTTGACCCCCAAACAGCAAAAGTATACATTCCAAAATGTAATGTGAAGATAACTTTTCTTTCAGAATATAACTAAATATAGTTTGCATTTAATAAAGGCAGAGATAATCTCACCCTCTAAAACACCTTGTAACTGTCCAACATCCCATTTGGTCAAAGTCCAACTTGCCAACTCCTCTATTTTTATTGGTTTTCCTTCCATCTTACATCTCTGACTTTGTTCGGTTTACTTTTGTTTTGCAGCAAGAACACCAGTAATGCGGTTAAAATCTTTTAAATTGTGGGTGCATTATGAAGAATTTTTCTAGTTTCATTTGCCTGGAAAATGATTTGCTTCACTCTCGAAATGTATTTTTACTGGGCATGAAATTCTATTCTCACAAGTGCCACTTGTTACTGTTGAAAAGCCAGTAAAAATTTTAACTGCTGTTCCTCTGAGGGGTATTTTCATTTTGATTGTTTAAAAATGTTTGCTCTTTGTCTTTAGTTTAAAAAAAAATTTTTTGTACCTTTAAGATGATGGTTCTAGGCCTGCATCTCTTATTTATTCTGCCTGAAGTTTGTAGTAGGACTTTATGAATTTGTGAATTCCTAAGTGTGCTTAGTTACAGTCTCTGAAAATGCTTTTGCTCACTCTCTTTCTTTTTCTTTCTTTCTTTCTTTCTTTCTTTCTTTCTTTCTTTCTTTCTTTCTTTCTTTTTGGTACCGGGGATCAAACTTGGGTCCTTGCGCTTGCAAGGCAGGTGGTGGAACCACTGCGCTAAATCCCTGGCCCTTGCTCACTTTTTCTTATGTGATCCCAATCTTTTTTGTTGTTGTTGTTTTTGTTTTGTTTTTGAGACAGGGTCTCACTACGTAGTTGAAACTGACCTGGAACTCACTATGTAGCCCAGGCTGGTCTCGAACTCACAGCGATCCTCCTGCCTCAGCCTCCTTAGTCCTTAGTGCTATTGAGACAGGGTCTCACTACGTAGTTGAAACTGACCTGGAACTCACTATGTAGCCCAGGCTGGTCTCGAACTCACAGCGATCCTCCTGCCTCAGCCTCCTTAGTGCTGGGATTACAGGCATGCACCACCACGCCTGGCTTGTGAGCCCAACCCTAAAGACTCTTCACTTCTGTGTTTTTCATGCTCTCTCCTATGCATTCCGTCTCTTGCTTTTCCATGCTTCATTCAAAACCTATCCTCCAGTTTACAAATATTCTCTTTAGATATATCTAATCTGTTGTTAGACTCACCCATTGAGTTTTTAAATTTATTGTACTTACTTGGTATTTCTAGAAATTCTATTTCATTCTTTTTCATATCTGCTGTATATTTCGTTATTTTACAGATAATATAAACATTTTGATAATGTGTTTTTATTTTCTCAAGTACAATACACCTCGTTATTCTATTTACTTTTATTAGTGCATGTTGGCAGTACATAATAATTGCACTTCTGTGGGAATCAGTGTATTGACATAATCCATTTTAATTCTTTCATCTTGTACCCTTCCCATCCCTCCCTGGTTATTCCACCTCTTGGTCCCCTTCCCATTGGCAAAAGTTTTATTTCCATTTTTTTTTCTTCAGTTCTTTTTTATCCACCCCATTTCCCTCCTTCCCTCCCTCCAAGTTGTTTTAAAGTCTATGTCTGGTAAATCCAAACTCTTGAATCTTTTAGGAGCTGTATTTATGGTCCTGTGTTTTCTCTTCTTGTGTGGACAGGTATCTTCGCTTGTGCGATGGACATTTATACTTAAAAATTTGTAGAAATAGCTCGAGCCCTGGGATGATGGTCAGGTCATCTAGAGAAAGTTTTGGCTTGTTTCTGTTGGAGACAGGGGAAATTAAAATCTGGGATCATTTTAGTCAATTTTCAGGGCTTCAGTGTTTTCTCTGCACCCCAGAGGTCTCAAGACTGGTCTGTAGTCCTTTCCAGTGCTGGCATATTTCTGTTTTGCACTAAAACATCCACCCATGGTGGACTCTGGACTTCAGCTTTTGGCACTCAAAGGTGCAAAAGTGATGCTCGGACTTTGACATCTCTTTGGCTTTGACAAACAGCCTTTAAAAGAAAGTGATCTGAAATGCTTAGCTTACTTCTTTAAAATTTCATCTTATCCTAGATAGTTTTTTCACTGTTTTGTTAACTCTCTGATGCTTTCAAGATTTAAAAAAATTTATGCACGTACGGTCTGCTTTTTTAGTTGTTCTGAGTGGAAGGCTGAGTCCAAATTGCTTACAAGTTTCTCAAGTTTTTCCCATAGTTTTAATCACACTCAAATGAAGTACATCTTGATAGAGGTTGTTTGTGTGTTTGTTAATTGGTACGGGGATTGAATTCGGGACCTTGGGCTTGCAAGGCAGGCAGTGGCAGCACTCAGCTAACTCTCCAGCCCTGAGGTTGATTATTTATTAATATTTGAGAGTCCTCACAGCCTTTCTATATTTACCAAGTACTTTGTAAAGTTATTAGCTTTCTGTACTACAAGTTCTTAAGTGGCATCTGCTGACCAAATTGTTTGTATGATTTTGGTGTCCAGATAATAGATGTAGATAAAGAATAATCATGAGTTCCTTGAGGCCTCTCTTGGCCATAGAATGCTATGTTCATTAGGTCTTACATGTATGTAGCATGACAAGTCCACTTGGATTTTGAAATAACGAATGGTTACTGAGCGTTTGTCACATGTTGATTCTCATGTATACCTCCTTTATATCTTCAGATTCTTTCCTTTCTCTTTCCCTTTCCTTTTGCTCATCTTCCTTCTTTCCATCCTCCCTTCCTTCCTTTCCTTTTCTTCTCTGTTTCTTTTCTCCTCTCTTCTGTTTTAAATTTTTCACAAAGACAGGATATATGTTCCATTGGACAAGCATAAAGCAAAGATATTGATGGTTAAAGTTACTACAAGTAACCTTCATTTCTGTTACCACCAAATATGTTTTGTTCTGATGTTTTGATTTACCATCATATCATAAATGTATCTTGTTAAATATTCTTTTAAATCTTGATTTTAGTTGCCACAGAGCATCCTCTCCAACAGAGCTTCTGTAAGAATAAATGTTCTGAACCTGTGCTGTCCAGTACAGTAGCCACTGGTCTATTGAACACTTGGAAATGTAGCGGCTACAACCAATGAATTCAGTTTAATTTAATGTAATTTAATTTAAATGAATTTAAATGTGAATGGCTAATGGGAGAAGATAGCTGTGGAAAACTTACTTTTCCCCCACCCATTAGAGACTTTTAAGTCAGTCTCAGTTTTTGCCATGACACACAGCATTGGAATGACTATTTCTCCATGGAAATCCTTGGTGAAATGCCCAGTTGTTCTCCTGAGTTAGATTCATAGAAATTGGATCACTGGGGTTCAGAATACCAAATTTTTATTTTATTTCATCCCAATGCCCCCTCAATCCCCCTCCCTTCCTGTGACATTTGTGAGTTTTGATAAATTGCAAAAACATTTTCTAGACTGTACCAATTTATAACACTGAAGCCCGTTACCACAGCAGGAATTTCAAATGGACTAAAGGGTTAAAAGGGTGAACTAGACTCAAAGATATGCAAGAAATATAGGCATATATTTAACTAGTTTTGAATTAAGGGGACATTTTCTGAACCTACAAGTAAAAAATGAAAGTAATTACAAAGAAAAAAAATAAGTAACTTTAGCTACATAAAATTTAAAATTCTGTTCTAAATTTAAAAAAAAAATCAAAGTCAGTAAAAGGCTGGACAATTATATGAAAGAAGGAGTTTATCATTACTACACAAAGAGCTGTTACAGATCAATCCTGCATTTAAAAAATGAACAAAAAACATGAAACAATCCACAGTGAAGAAATAAGAAGATTCGATAAACTCATGAACAAAGGCCAAATGTGATAGTAATTAAATAAATGTAGATGAAAATACCATTTTTATTTTTGTAGTTTCAAGCCTTAAATCATGTAAATTACTTACAATGGCACTTTCAGTACTACTACATTATAGAATTTAACACAGTTATAATATGTAAATTCTCCTAATGAATTAAGAAATGCTAAAGTGGAAAAGTGCTTGGTGCCATCTACTGTATTTTCACTCAGAGGCCATTAGTCGCCCAGAGGTCACAGCAGCTTGTAAGACTCTCATTGTTGGGTGTCTGAGGTTACTTCAGGTTCAACCCCGAATGCAGTCCATTCCAGTGCTGGGAATCTTGTTTCTGACCAGACAGTGAATCTTCTTACCATGTAGCCCCCTGGAAATATTGTTTCAGATTGTATAGAGAAAAGCAATGAGATGAGTCAGAGTCTCCTAAATCTACCTAGTGATGTGACCACTTCGTAACGACACAGCATGGAGCATTCCAGTGCGCTGTTGGTGATGCTAATAGTATTACCTGAGTTAGGACATAAGGGGATGTTCATCTTTACGGTCACTTGGTTGCCATCGCTATTTTACTGATGGCAGAAGGTAGACAACTTGGCTAAGATATGGAGGGGCCTGGCTTCGGTCTCGGATCTGACTGAAACCCATTCCCTAAAAACCGTGGTGTGATGGAGGAGAATAAGCCGTCATGTGGCGAGGCGGTGCTCTCCTGTGCAGCTGGGCACAGCATAAACGGGCGCAAGGTCCATACTGCCTCTCATTTCAGACCCAGCCGAAAAGGCTGCCTTGTGCAAGGCTGGCGTTCCCTCACTTCATAAAGCACTGCAGTGACAGATGTGAGGCCATTTGCTCTTCGCCCCTCTCTTCTCCCCTGGACATGAAATCCCATTCTTTCTCACTCGGTGGCAGGCTGGCATGCACGTTGCTGGCTTCTCAGCTCCAGCGTGGCCTGTGTCCAGGGGACCCACCCTGGACCGGCCAAACACAGGCCCGAACAAGTTCTAAAGCCCCGTGCTGCCTTGAGCGGGTTTGAAAACTGCTGACTGTCTCTGCGGTTCACAGCTCCTCTACAGCCAGGGCACTGAATGGAGTCTCAGCTGGCTCTTGGTGGAGACTTGGGATGCTGGGTCTGTTGGTGAAGGGGACAACGAGCACAAGCACAGGTCCGCCTGGATTCTACCTAGGATCGTTTGCTGTGATTCTGGGGATTTAGGCTTCCTCATCTTCCATGGAGGTGAATGGCTGCGCTGTGTTTATCAGAGTTGGGCCTATGCTTTTTAGTGATGCCTCGAACAACTGATTTAAAAAGAACTTTAAAACTCATTCAGTCTTAAAATGCATAGCTAGTAAAGGGCGTCTCGGCCTCCAGAGCTTCTGAAGATGTGTGCAGCTGACATTTTCTGTTCTGATCTGGTGGGAATGTGACTCTGGAAGCCAGGGCTTCCCTGCTTGGGAGCAGCAGCGGCCTCCTGAGGGTTTGTTGGTGCTTGGCCTGCTGTGGATGAATATGTTGAGAGATGGCTCTGAGGATGCACAGGGCAGGATTTCCGCCTCCCAACTTGAGTTTGTAAAACCCAGGGCGAGCGGGAACTGAGAAGAGCAAAAGGGGTTAAAATGCGATTGGATTTTCTTCCTGTTAGCTGCGTGTGAAAGGCGTGGGCGATGCAAACGGTGATTTGCAGAGGGTGCTCTCCCGCTAATCTTTGCTTTCCTTGACCGAAGCCCACACTTTCTTCTCTTCCTTTTCCCTAATCTACATAATTAGATGTACTAGGCTCACCTTCATATTAGAAAGCTTGGCAAAGAGATCTCTGGCAACCAAGCAGTGACTAGACTAGTGGATCATTTCCCAGGTGTTTTCCATGTAGTAACTTTCCCCAGATTTGTTCTGCATTCTGTGCCAATCCTAGGTTCCCACATGGCTCTTGGAAGGTCGTCTTCTTTCCCTACTTGGTGAGCAGTATTAGAGGGTAAAGAGCAAACATAATGTATCTGTCACTGCCAAGGTAAAATGAGTGTGATTGGGGCATTAAAGAATTGTGATGTGTGTGCCAGGCATAGTTCATTCATGGACTTTGTTCTGTACTCTAGGGCAGCATTTCTTCTTTGCTGTTCAAAATTGCTCTCCCAAGTGCAGTTTGGACATGTTATGTATAATCTTACACATGAACAGTTCGTAAACTCCGTAAGTTTGGAAGTGTCATGGTTTTGATCATTAGAGTTTATCTCACAGCTTTTAACACAACACCTAATACATAGAAGGTAATGATATTTGTTGAAAAACTATCAGCACATGAACGTTACATTTACCTTGTGGTTTTGAAAGCGCAGTAAATACCACTGAGTGATCGGTATTTGCCCAGCGCTCCGAGGTTTTATGTATACTTTTGTGTTTCATCTTTAAGCAATCCAAGGAAGTAAACCTTACCATTTCCACCATGTAGATGAGAGGATGATGAGCAGGAAGGCGATAAAACAGTGAGTGCTATGAGTAGAAAGTCAGGACTCGTGTCCTCACCAACCCCACCCTAAACTCCTTACTGTAACATTAGACATTGGATAATAACCTAATTTCAAAGCACCTTGCAAAATTTGAAGCTCTGCTTTTCTTGTCGCCAAATAATGAGATGCAGAGTGCTCTCAGGTGAGTGCACACAGGAGTCACCTGCCCTGAGCCTTCTGCCTAAGGGGACTGTTCCAGTCCAGTCCACAGAATTAACGAGCAGCCCTTGAGTGTTCAATGTTAGGCACACACGGACGTGTAGAGATGCTGGCTTCATTCTTTTGTCTAATCTGGGTTAGAAAAGTGGAGACACGTTATGTGGTGAGGGAAGTGTAGGAGTGTTCTGTGTGGGGAACGTTCTGGCCGACCTCCTCCAGAACAGGTGAGGTGGGCCTGCTCCACTGCGAAAGAGGCCCCTGGAAAGCTGTTAGGATATGAAGAAAGTAGCTTTTAGGTAACGGGCATCAGAGGAGGCAGCCTGGAGTTCCCTGAGCAGACGGGAAGAATGGTAGGCAGGGGCCGGGGAATCCAGAAGGGCGTGAAGGACTGCAGTGTCCTCAGGAGGGCGTGCTCAGAACAGATGGCTCCAAAGGCGGGAGGGATGCAAGCACAGCACCACATTAGGTCTCGCCGGACGCCGCCCCTGAGGTAGAAGGTAAGACGTGTGGGACTGTTTGCTCACTCCCGTCTCCCCCAGGCACTAACTACCCAGTGTGTCACGAGGCTCATCTTAGTCCCCCGTGTCTGTTCTGTTCTCTGAGCTGCCCTGGCCAAACTAGTGTCCCTGGTTGATGCATGTTTCAAGAATACGTTTCAAAATAGAGATCCAGGACTGGGGGCAGGGCACGGAAGACGTGGCATTTTGTCTTTGACTCAGAATATGAGGTAATAAATGGCAGGCAGAAGTCAAAATATTTTTTGTCCTAGACCATCAATGAAGACTTGGACTTACAGTTTCATGAAAAAAAATTGCTGTGCCAGATTATTTTAAATTAATCCAAGGCACCCATTGAAACAAAGTTTCTTTTTTTGTTTAAGGCAGTTAAAAACTACCCAAATGAGACCGTGCTTGCACGATGCTGAATACTTATCTCTGAATGTAGGTACTGTGTGGCTATCGCACAAAGGAAAACTTAACAATGTGGAATGCTGAGGCCCTGCATTCTCTCCTGCTCAATCTGCAGGGCTGTTGTCAGTGTCTGAAAGCACAGTGCAGCAAATAACAGAGAAGCCCATCTTCTCCCTTCCAGGTTTCCTAATTTTGCACTCAAATCTCAAATTGGCATTGGCAACATGTTTCTGAAAAGGGCTAGATAGAGGCTGAAAGGAACCCTTGCTATGAGTAACAGTGAGATAAGCACCGGAAGTCAAGAGAATTCAGTGAGTCAACACCTGGAAGTGCGGAGTATCAGAAAGCTTTGTCACCCCGGGGGCTGCAGAGCCTTGGCTGGCGGGTAGAATTGCCCCTGGGTGAAATTCCTAAGAGCCGCCCATGCCAGACAGCACGGCTACCCTTCTCTTGTTCAGGATACCTGACTCTTCCTCAGGTTCCCATCTTGGCTTGGACTCCAGACTTCAGAGTCTCTGAAAATGAAAGAAACATTGAACATGTGCTGCTGGAGAGGTGAAAGGCATCGGGGATTTAAAGATAACTAAAACAGAGCCTTTCTCTCAAGAAGCCCAGAGGGGGGAAAACCCAGACAAAACTGTACGAGGGCTTTGCCAGTAGATATATGCGAGGCCCCATCACTGCACAGTGAGGTAGGGTAAAGCGGCAGGGGTGGTGCTTCTCAGAGGCAGGCAGCGTTGAACGACTCTTCAAGGTCTCTTAGAAGTCAGTCGATTGGATGGAATGAGAGGCGGGCAGAGAGGATCCAGTCAGACTGAGACAGGTAGCATGAGCAACAACATGGAGACAAAAGAAAAAGAGTATTCAAATAAGTGACTTTAGTAAAGGACTTCGGGATTTTTCCGGGGAGAAGAAATGTGGAACAATCGCACATCATGCAAATCCGTCCTGTCATGTGGGTAACGGGGAGAATCTGGGAGGAGGAGGAGCTGAGGTAGCAACAGGTGCACGGAGGGCTGGAATAAGAAGGAACCAGTCTTGGGAGACGGAATACAACTTTCTCGGCAGGAAGGGATGAGTGAATTCTTGGTTGGGGAAAAAGATGAAGAAAGGCCTGAAACAGGAATGAGTATGTTTAGCCTGAAGTATTGGACCGTATTTTGGACTAGAGGACTTGGAGACTTTCCTCACTTCCTTGATCCTTGGAACGGTCTTTAGTGCTGAGATGAGCTGGTGAGCAAGCCCGGTACACTCTGCAGAGTGTAAGGTTAAGGAGGAAAGCAAGCGAGGAGGACCTGAGTTAATTATGTCCCCACCCAGGAGAGGTGCCAGTCTCTGTGTCTTAGGTATGCAATCTTAGAGCTCCCGTGGAAACAGCAGATGACACTGTGGGTCCTCCAAGGCGGGGAGTTGAACCTGAGGTGAGACCCATGCCCGCAGTTGATTTCTTTAAAGACCACACCTTCAGTAAAGAAGACAGGAGAACTGGTGTGAGATGATGACAGAACTGGGCTGCTCTCTGCAGGCGGTGGGGTAAGGGCTCCCTTATAACCGAGGGTCTCAGATGAAGCCAGAGACATTTGGGCTGGAGATTGGATTTATTCACCCCTGTAATCGAGGAGCTCTCTGGTAGCCTACCTATACAGGGCTCATTAACTACCTAGAAGTGCTCAGCGGAAGTTCCTGAAGGGTCACGACATGAGTGGAGGCTACTCGGGGTTCCCCACATCGAGCCCTTCAGAGAAGGTGCTCACAACCCACGGCACAGCACAGCCCCGTTCCAGGGGAGCAGAACACTGAGAAGAAGGAGTCTTAAGATGTGGGAACCATGGAACTCCGAAGGAGCAGCTGATTTGAGATGAAGAACATTATGTACAAGATTTTTGGCAGACGAAGTTGGAAATGACAGTGGGCTTATAAAAAGTGTCCAGTGGGAAGGCTCGGGGAGAAGCCAAGCCTGGAGATGTGGACTTGAGGAAACCCTAAGCAGAAACAGTGGCTGCAGAGTGAATAAGGATGGAGCAGAGACTGGGATTTGTGGATGGGGAAAGAGAGGAAAAAAAAACAAACAGAGATGAGAAGGCAAGGATTGAGCCCCACATATGTGAGATTCTCATGGGAGGAGAGGGGATGCTGCGCCTCTAAAATCAGTGAGGAGGGTTTGCAGGGAGGAGACGGAGCACAATTATAGAAGTCTCTTCTGTAAAGCTGCTGTTCGTGGGTGATGGTCAGCCGAGGGAGGGCGTCTCCCGTGAGCAAAGCTCTCACACGATCACCGACCACGACCTCCAGAGGCAGTTTCTGCACCTTGCGGAGCCTGCAGCATGGGACCTACTTTGTGCTGTGTGCTGTACCCAGTGCGGGAGGGAGAACATTTTAGGGGCTGACGCTGGAGCGCATATGGAGTTTCTGTATAGAAGCTTGGTGTCTTCAAGATCGAGATTCAGAGATGGCAAAGGCAAGGCTGCCGTCAGAGCCTAGAGTCGTGTTATGTTTGACACTCATCGGCAGACTCCTGGGGTCGGGCTCGGGCAGATGTACTTCTGCGAGGACAAAGCTGTCACCTCCACGCCCCACAAACACTTGGCATTTGGTACTCGACCTCCAAGAATCGTCCCTCTGAGCTGGTGCAAAAGGAAAGGAGTTTCTCACAATCACGGATTCAGGCCCTATGTCCCTTTGCTACTTTGAAATGCCTCTTTTGCTTGGGTGCAGTCATAATGCAAGTTTCGACAGTCTGACAAGTTATATCACTTGCCACCTCCTCCAGAGAGGTTAGAAAGGTGAATGTATCAGAGTCAGTATCATTGTCTGCCACAACTGATAAAGTTGCCATAAACCAGGTGGGTTATAAACAATATAAATTTATCTCTCACAGTTCTGGATGCCGAATATCCAAGGGCAAGATGTCAGCAGGTCCAGTGTCTTGTGAGGGTTCTCTTCATGGTTCACAGACAGAGCCCTTCTTAGAAAGTCACAAATCCCGACCACGAGGGCTCTGTGCTCATGATCTGGTCACCTCCCAAAGGCCCCCTTACAATACCATCACCTTGGGTTAGGGTTTCAACACGTGGAGAGGAGCACTTGGTCCACTGGAGCATGAACATTTAGATCTTACTCCCAGGTGTGTTGAATTCTGAAATCTCAGAAGAATGATTTGATGAGCCGAAGGTGACCAGACACCTCTCTGAGGCACATTTATACCCTGAACTAGAAGACTGAAAGGCCAAGTGAATAAGGCAGACATCCGGGAGGAAAGGCTGGGCTCATCTCGGGCCTGGGTGGAGGCAGCAGGGAATTGGAGACTTCGAGGACTCAGAAGTGCGCAGAAGACAGTTTATGTAGTTTGGGGAAGGTCCTAGATTGGAACAAAAAAACCTAGCAAGGGTTTGGGTGCCATGGGAGGGTGGAATTTTAGGGGAAAAACTGAGTGAGGGATGTTGGAATTATCCTGGCTTCCAGCTCAGGTCTCTGAGCTTTGCAGCATATCTGAAAAGTGCCGATAGACAACTTGAATCATTGGACAGAACATTGCCTCGGAGTCCATTTTGGTTTTCCTCTCCTGGTAGCTGAGCCAGGCAACACAGGAGGTGGCGTCAGGTCCCCTTCCCCTTCTTCTCTGTCTATCGAAGGAGACCTCTGCCTCCTGTACTCTGAACCCACCCGTGGCCCTGGTCCCATCTCCTAGTGTGAATAAGGCAGACAAAAAAAGTAACTGATTGCTAACAATAAACTTCATCTGCCTGTCGATCCTTTTCCTCCTGCAACACAAATTTCCAGTCTCAGTGATTTCAGGAGTACACGAGTCGGGAGAAGCACAGGGATATCTATCATTGCCCTCTCTCTGCATTAGGCAAGGTTGCTGTACTTCCTTTAAATATTTTTTGTTTATACAGCCACATTTGTTGGTAAACTGTGTTTACTTCTTACATAATTAATTGTTCTGTGGTTTTACATTTACTATGGCTTTTTCACAGCTCTTCGTATCTCTGAGTTTTATGTTCTCGGTATTTGTCAAGACCCATCTTGGGAATTTATAGGGAGAGCCACAGGGAGGATGTAAGCCAGGGCAACAGGAATCATAAAGACTCAGATTTAGGGGAAGTGAAATGAGTCAAAGGCAGTCCAAGAGTCAAACAAGAATTCATAGAATGAAAGAGGCGGGGTTCCAGAATCCAAACATGCAGTTGGGCAGTATAAACGTGTGGGTTTAGGTCAGGAATCGGAGACCAAGAACTCAATCCCTGGAATGAGTAGGCATGACAGAACAGCGGACGGGAGCCATCAGCTATGAAGAAACTTTGTACACTGAGGCGGACTTTTTTTTTTAGCATCATCTTGTTTACTTCCTGTTAGACCAGAAAGCCGTTCCCGGGAACAACCACCCAGAACCCATGGAGGCTATAGTCTTGGCGAGGTGACCAAGGGTAAAGTTATATTCTTGGCGAGAGGGAGAAGTCTGGAGTTCACAATGAGAGTAGGTCTCCTTGAGCACTAATCTCCCATGAAGAGAGTGCAAAAGAATCTGAGCCTTATTTGCAAATCAATTATGCAAAGGGGATATATTAAATATGTCATAAAGAATCAAAGGAAAAATGTACAATAAAATTATTAGGTGCATGTTTGATACCTGTGGCAAAGCAATGTCTACACACTAGGGGATTAATCTTCATATGAGCTGGGGGTTAAAAAGAGATCCAGTGTATAGTGGGGTTACTGAGCTATAAGTAGAACAGTGTCAGGCAAACACAAAGACTAATGAGATTTAGTTATGTTTATTTTTCCAAAAAATTCTCATACCTAAACCTAGTAAGCCTTTTTAAAAGTTAAGGCTGCATTTAGTAAAATTTAATCTTTAGGAATTATTCTAGTTTATTTTTATTTATTTATTTTTTGGTACCGGGGATCAAATTTGGGTCCTTGTGCTTGCAAGGCAGGAGGCGGAACCACTGAGTTATATCCCAGCCCCAGAAATATTCTAGTTTAGAAACAAACTTGAAGTGATGTTCATATTTAGATCCTAACCTTTACTATAAAGATGCTCTTTATCTTGCTATGATGACATAACCATCTTCTATTGTACACAGATTGAACACATTGATATTTGAATGCGTGATCCAAATCAGAGTTGCACTATCACCTAACACTTAAATACTTCCTTCAAGGAACATCAGAAATTCGCATCCAAACAATACATGAAATTATGTTAGCTTAAAGTCATGTATTTTTAAATATGAGTACTCTGTGGTTTTGCTTAAAGAAATATGTTTCATAATAATGTGAGTATTAAAATGTTGAGAAAAATGATGACTGTTTTCTATATTTACTTATAGTTGAAACTCTAGGCTATTATTTAGCATTCATTAAGTTGTTTCAAAATATTGGAAGATATTTCTATCCCAAATTTCTATTTAGATAAAGAAAGGCTGCTAGTTTCTGCTATTTCTCCAGAAAGAATATTTTGGTCAATAGAAAAATAGTTTTAGTTTCTTTTAACAAGATTCTTCAAAATTGATAGAGATAGCATTTTTGGTTGCTTTCTGATTCTTGAAGTTTAAATTTTAAAATCTTGATATAAATTATGGAAGGTGGTTCATTTCAGGAGATGTTCCTGGGAGAGTGACAAGAAGAAACTACATCTTGCAGTCATTGCACTTCTTGGTGTGTTATATATACTGTAGGCACTGGAACAGCATTTTTTTTTTTTTTTGTAGTGCTTTGGCTTCTTTTCTGAAGCCAATCTGTTGCTGGATATTTTTAAGTGTAACAATGATATAGATGAAAAAGTATGATGGAAAAATAGTCTCTCTCACTCAGTTTTTTGCCTTGATCCTAAAGTTGAGATTCAAAAGAATTTGAGTACTTGCTGAGTCAGTTATAAATTTCAGGGTCATTTCCTTGAAGTCATTGGAAGTCTTGTGGAGTAGAAGGTGATGCTGTCTTTTACAGATTACGTTTCTGTGATCTGGAAATACCATGGTCTTAAATACCCCAAATGAAACATAGCTGATGCCCATGGACTGCTCACCTTTGGCAGCAAGTCAGGGCCACTCTGTTCTTCCCTCCAAGGTGAACTGGGGCAGAGCCCTGGATGGTGCCCATGGGGTGCAGGGAGAGGTCCCAGAGCTGATGATGGGACGGTGGGCATTTGCATTCTGGTTGTTGTGGGTTTAGACAAGGGGTTTAAGGCACAATGGGAATCTTCTGCAAACTTTGATGGAATCTCAGGCCAGTTTTTATTTTTGTCTGTCTCTTCAAATGGCATGACCACAGACCCACTCTGCCTCTCACCAAGGAGCAGGGCTCGGGCACTGCCTGAAGGAAGAGGAAGGGCCCACAGGAGGGCTGTATAGACATGCTTTCCCCTTTCTAGGCTGGAATCCATCAGCACTGCTCTCCTTTGAAAAAGTGAAGGCTGACCTGTAGCCAGTTTGTCTTGGGCATACTTTCTTGTTCAATCTTATATCCCAGAAACTTAGGGTTGTTTTTATCAAATATATTTGCTGATCACTATCCCCTCCCATGGCTCTAATCAGGCTTTCAGAAAGTCTGATTTCTTTGTTGGATTATTTTAGGGTGTGCACATTAAAGGATCTTTCTCTTGAGCTCATTCAAAAGGACAGCGTGGGCCAATGAGAGGGAAAATGTGAACTCCTTGGTAAACACTCTAGAGGGAGGTGAGTAAGGGGACTCGTGGGTAGGAAAATAGCCTCACAATTGTTCGGAAGATATAGGGCAGCTAGTAACTGATTCCTTTAAACTTGGATTCATCTGTGATGTCGTGGGATCTCTTGTCCCATTTCTAACAACCTGGGGTCTGTGTACAAAAGCCCTCAGTGTAGTGCCTGTCAAGTGTGGTTGGACACGGACTCAGATATTTGAGAAAAGCTGCGTCAGTGGCTCCCTGATGGAGTCGTGGGGTAGGGCGGGGAGTGGCTGGGGTTTTCATGGGTTCCACTGAGCGCTCTCTGTGAGGCTCTTATTAGATAAAGCTTCTCTGCTTGGGAAGCATTTTCTCATCATTCACGACATGGTAGTTGCCACAGTGGAACGCTTAGCCCTTCAAGGGCTGTGCCAAAAGCCTGCAGCTGCTTGGGCACAGTTTTAAAGGGAAGATGCAGGGAAAAGGGGAGGGTCCCTCTCATGTCCTGAGTGTAGCTTAATGCAGGGCCCATAGTACACAGCACAGAGCCACCTCTGGACCCCGTCTTCCCTGGGAGTGAAAGATACAAAGGGGATGCATTTGAGGAGCTCAGCTCTGCATCAGACAGGCACACTGGGGACTTCTAAGTAGTTTTCCTTCCCAAAGATCCACAAGACCAATAAGGACCACTGTTAGCTGTATTGCTGGATGAAAAACCAGAAGCAGAGAGCTTGCTTGTCTTTATTTATGTCCCACCTTGTGCCTTGAAGAATTTAAATGGAGGTGATTAAAAGACTTACTTAACGGTAACCCTAAGACAGAGCTGGAATGAGCTACTAAGCCATTTTTAAAGGGAATAATGTTTCTTCTTCTTTTAATCCAAGAAAGGTACATGTAAGATAAGGAATTCATCACCGCAAAATAGTTTGAAGCAGAGAATAATCCCTATCTTGTTTAATTCTAAATAGCTGGGCTTAGAAGGAATCTTGTCCAGGCCAAGGTACATCTTTACCCCCCAACTAACAAGAGACGCGTGGATCTTGCTTTCATTTATTAATTGCAAACACACTCTGGGGTTTTAAGGGTCTTTCTGGGTTACATGTATCTGTATGGACAAGCGTTGGCAGAGTGTTTGCACCTCAGCAGCGGGCCCACAGACGCCTGCCCACTGTGCTTTGGAGCTCTCAGAAGCTGGCGGGAGCCCACTGGGCCTCTGGCTGGTTGAGCTCGTGGAAAAAGCAGGCTCCTGTGCACGTCTTGTGTTTTCTGGAGGCACAGAGGTTCGATTTTCTCACTGCCCGGGAGTTGCTCACTCACCATCCAGACTTCCTGAGTGCCCCTTGCATCCCCACCACCCAGCAGGTGCTGAGGGTACCCTTCTCCTCCGTTCCTCATTTTCACCCCACAAGCCCCGGTCCTGTCTAAGAACACGGTGACACCCAAGGACGCAGCTTCCTGGGAACCATCCTCGTGACCGCCCACAGCATGCTTTCTGCTGCCACACTCCCTGGTCACACTGGTATTCCCAGCTGTATTCATCTCCATGGCAGCTCTAGGCAAAGCACACAAGGGTCAGATTTTCCTGCCTATGTTAGGAAGGAAAGGAGGACATTGCCACAGTCTCCTGTGCTCATGCATTAATACACTAACTTGGAGGTATGATTAATCCTTGGTCTTTCTCCAAGCTCTGAGGATGCAGGAAGGAGTCCAGGGGACGTGGATTCCCGCGGTGTCTGGTATCTTCTTTGTTCATTGGGAAGGGCACTGAGGATGCCTGGAGGTTGCCTTGTCCATCCACAGAGCCTACAGCTCTTCTTATTTACAACCTTTTCATCTCAGGTTGAAGGGAACCCTCGGAGGACTCTAGTTCAACCCCACAGGCTCTCTTGACACGTTCTTTGCCTCTCTGGGCGCCCTCTGATCTTTCTGGAATATGCTAACCCTGTTTTCTGGATTGCATTCTTGGACAGAGCCTGCCTATGTTTTCTTTCTGCTAATCTTTAGTACATAAACACTGTGTGCAGAAAGACCCATGTAAAGCCGCTTGCATTAACTCTGCTATGTGGCCACTAACCTCTCTTCTCTCCCAAGCCTTCTGTGCTCGGCAGAGCTCGGCAATGGCCACCTCGTGGAAGGGGAGGGGAAGGCCAGGGAAGTGTTAATGTAGGGTGGAGGACACAGGCAGCAGCAATAACTTCTGCCCGCACCCCTCTGGGATGGGGTGGGAGGCAGTCCAGCAGCGCTGTCACAAGTGAGAAGGAGCAACTGTGACTGCCGACCCGCCTTCCCTCAGTGCACACGAGGATAAGTCACAGCTGCAGCCTTACAAGGTCATAAGAAATCTCAGTTGCTGAGCTCAGGGGAGAAGGGTGGAGAGACTGGAACAGAATTTCTAGGGCAGAATATCCTTCAGGATGGGAAAAACACCAGCAGAGAGCCAGGCTGACCCCTCCCGAGGCCTTTAGCACTAGGGATGCCGCAGTGAAACAAATCACAGTCTCTGCCAGCGCCTTCTCCCCGCCTGTCCCCTGCTGCCTTGCCAGCGCCCCCCTGCCCTGGGGGCTCAGAACTGGGCTCCCAGACAGCCCCTTGCAGAGGTTTGGATGCTTCTGGAGGGGATGACACAGTGCTCCCGCTGGGTATCGTTGTGCTGAGTGGAAGGAAGGAGCAAGAGCTCCTTGTGGCCAGCAGCCCTGCTGAGGCCACCCGTGCAGATCCTGGGGCTCCACCTACGACTGCTGAGTGCAGGGGTAGGGATGTAGGTCACCGATGCAGCAGTCTGGCGGCCAGGCCACTCTCAGCACCATCTGCCTTGGGTGCCAAAGGTCAGGCTGCAGAAAGTGGCCGCATCCTTTGCTAGCGGGTCTTCCCCATCCCTGCCCTCTCCCCTTCCTCCCCTTCCTGTCTCTCTCTCCTTCCCCCTGAGCTTCCTTCTTGTCTCTGAATCACCTAACTCTGTTCTCTTTCCCCGCCTCTTACTGTCCTTTTGTGTGGTCTCTAGTTCTTTGTTCCTACTTTTCTGTCTCTCTCTGTCTTTCATATGTTCACCAGTTACAGCAGACAGTCACAATGCTAACACGAGAAAATACAGCTGATACTAGAACTTTATTAAATGCCTACCATGTGCAGAATATCACATTAGGGCTGGGTAAGGACAAGGAACAGTCATTTGAGGAACTGCCAGGCTAGTGTGACAGGAAGGCAATTTATTCACCGTGCATTTAGCTAGGAAACATTTTTCAGGCATCACTATGTGCCAGACACTTACGGGTATTAGATGTAGAATGAAAAAAAACCCCACAGAAATAATTCCTGCCCTCGAAACCCGCGAACTGAGACGGACGGATATATCCACGCACAGCCGAGAACTGCGTCCTCTACGCGTGAAGGAGAGAATGGGGGCCGGGCCTTAGAGCGGAAGGGTTTGGAGACCAGGGAAGAGCGTTCCAGGGGAGGGGAACGGCAGCTGCAGAGCCCAGAGGTGGAAAGCAGCCCAGGGCAGGAGCGTCCCCCGGATTCGGAGGGCAGCGGTGCGTGCACTGCGAGTGTCAGAGGAGCACGGGCTGGAGCTATGGCCCGGCTTCACCACTGAGCTAGGAATGGCCTCCCGGAAAGGAGACACGAAGGGCCGACGGCAGTTAGTGGGGAGAAAGCGGGCAGGGTGTGCACAAGCTGGAAATTGGAGAATAAGGAACTGGAGGCTTAGACCTTAGAGTTTATCATCGGGAGGGGAACACAGGAAATAAGCTGGAAAGATAGGCCAGGATCAATCATTTTATAAAGAATCTGTATCCAAACAAGAGAGTTCGTACTTTGTGCTGTGGACAGTGAGGAAGCATCAAAGGTTTTTTATGGAGGGGTTGAAAATCTAAGTCTGGCAGCAAGGCAGGGACCTACAAAGTCCACCCAAAAGTCCTTTGTCACACCAGTTCCCTGCATGGGAATTTGTTGTTGTTTTCATTTTTTTTTTTTTTTTTTT